>NC_034415.1:13964232-14273699 GCF_002078875.1 Numida meleagris | reverse complement strand
CGGCGGGAAGCGCGAGCCCCCCCCGGGCGGCGGGAAGCGCGAGCCCCCCCCGGGCGGCGGGAAGCGCGAGCCCCCCCCGGGCGGCGGGAAGCGCGAGCCCCCCCCGGGCGGCGGGAAGCGGCTTCGGCTCGGGCGCAGCAGTGCTTCCTCTACCCCAGCTGCTCACTGCCCTGCGGGGCCTCGCGCTTTGCCCCTGTGCTGAATACCAGGTTTGTCAAACGAGGAGAGGCTCTGGGAACGGAAATTGGGAACGAAGCACCACGAGGCTTCGCACAAAGCCTCTTTCTGCTCAGCAGGCGGGATGCTTTGGGCGGGCACCTCAGAACAGCTGCACCCTGCTAGCGCGGGGCAGGGCGTCCTCAGGCACCAAAGCTCATCAGGAATGCTTTCTTGAAGTCGTTTATTCTTTCTGAACTTCGCTGTTACACCTTCAGATGCAAATTCATTTGAAGACCCGTGTAGATATCTAATCACCATGTTATATAAATAGCTCAGCAGTAAGTACGTACAAGCATCTTGGAGAGTTGGATTGTGCCTTGGGATCCAATCAGACAGCCCGCAGATATTAGTGCCTTAAGCATTCTATCTCCTCAATTAACAGATTACATTTATCATTTTTTTCTTGGTTAATTTCTTTTGTTATTGTTGTGGGATTTTTTTGTTTGTTTTGTTTTTCCCCTAAGCTGTTCAGAGGATTTGTATAATGCAATGGAAAGCACAGTAACGATAGCAGAGTGGCAAAGACCTAGGCTGCAGCAAGCGAGGATAGGCTGAAATCTAACAACTGTAGGCACAGAAACAAAGGAAAGGAGAAGAAGGAAGGGGGGAGGAGAAGGAAGAAAAAAAAAAAAAAAACAAAAAACAAAAAACCAACTGCTTACCCTTAGAATGCCTCAGGTGGGCAGGGAACTCCAGTAAGATACCCTCACCTCCCCTGCCAACCCTTAAATGAGGGCTGGGAAGGGGTGGATCCTGGCTCCACTCTTTCCCGTCACTCAGGGGCATTGCATGCACCTGAGCTCCCCTGGGCTGGCCCTGCCTTCCCACCAGGTGCTTCATCAAGCTGTGACTTAGCATTTCTGCTACAGGATTGCAGCTGACATTTCCTCACAGAGCCATTAAAACCGTGAAGATGACAGAAAACAGCAGGCAGGAGCAGTCAAAATGGATAACAACGGTTATTATGAGTACAGGTCTGCAGGTATGATGCCGTTTGCCGAGAGCAGCGGCTACCTAAGAAGCACTGGAAGCAGCATTTCCTATGTTCTGTACATGCACGCATTGTATGCAATGTCATCCAATATACTTCAAGGACAAAGCAGAGACATTACCTGAAGTTGTTTCTACCATAGCATTCACTGTTGTATTTTGTGTGGGTTTGTTTTTTTTTTCCCTAGCTACTCCTGTACATATTTAGCATTCTTGCCACTTTCTATTCTGAGTTGCACTGCTCTAGGCTTGTCCTCCTGACTCATTGTTTTTGCACTGCACTGATGCTGCTTTCAGTGAGTACTATAAATAATTCTAGCAGGGATGTTTTTAATTTTCTGAACTTATTCCTAAATGCTTTATTTTCTAGTTTACAATGTCAGTGTTGGGATAAACTACTACTCAGTAAATGTGCAGTTCAGCTTAAAATAGTCTTACAGATAGTGATTTATATTTATATCTGTTAATTTCAATTCCCCAGTAGAGGGGCTGTCAAGTGATAATTAGTTCCTGCAGCTGAGGCTAATTTCATGCCAGCTTGAGAGAATTTAGAGGCTGAGGGCTTTGACTCACTTTCAAGGGTAGCTTGCATGAGTTTGGCTAATGAGGTTACCGCTCTGTCTTTGCTGTGCAAATAGATGAATGGTATTGAAGTAATTCTTGAATCACCTCAGTTTAAAGCCTGTTTATCATGGGATGACAGCCTGTAAACTGTTCCAGTTTGGGAACTGTTTCAAGAGCAACTTAATCTGTAACAGGGCGAGAGGTATCTGAGGGTAGCGATCACATCAGCTACACCAGTGTAACTGGCTCTTACTCATAAGAATTGGTATGGACTCCCAGGGAGCAAAGATATGGAAATAACTTAAGTACAAGTCGAGGATTTTTTAATGAAGATATTGTTTTGTATCAGTTTTTATTAATTCTGCATCATGAGCTTCCTTTTCTACTCATGTAGCTATCCTTTTCTTAAAGCTGTTTCATATTTGCGTACTAAATAATTCCCTTTCAGCAGTGGCTTTGAAGCAGAGAATTTTTCCAAAATTGTAGTTATATCTCATACACAGTTGTCACGGCGCGTTCCCATTCCATACAAATGCAAAACATGACTTTTCTGGTTACTGTCTCCTTCAGGGTTCACTTGCCATCCTGACTTTATTTTGTATTCTTCCACTAAATCATTAAAGCTCTCCTTATGGCAGGTTGCCTACATTTTGAATGGGTAATCTAAAAAACATTTTATTAGCTAAAAAGGATTCAGCAGTTTAATCTTTAAAATGTGTGGGTCTGAGCAGTTTTTGCAGAGCATGCTGCAGAAGTGCTTTTTGCAGGCTGAGAAATATATCCAAGCCCACTCAGTTCCTCAAACGATTACACTGCACAGTGCAATGCTCCAGTTTTCCTGGCTGGATTGTGTTCTGTCAAAAACCCTTAATGAAAATCACTTCCCATACAAATCTTCTGAAATATCTTCCAAATGAAATGCTGACATCAATGCAAATAATGCAGTCTATTTAACTGGAGCCTTAGAAATACACGACTCTACGTTCCTCCCTTCTACAAATCCTATTTTAGCATTTATTACAAAAATAGACTGTAAAGTGTTTGAGCTCTTTTATGTTTTATGCAATGGTTTCCTGTAGCAAACTGAATGTACGCATACAAATCACAATTCAATGGTTTGATATCTTTCAAGACAAATATTCTGAAATGTAATTAACTGAAAATTTTGAATTAACATTTTCTTTCTTTTTTTACAAGTAAGATGAAAAGAAATTCCTAAGCAATGGTGCTAAAGTTCCTTCTATAACTATTCAGTGTTTTAAGAATATTTCATCTCGTTTGTTGGCTGAAAATAACCTGTTAAAATTTGTTTAGAATCATGAAATCTCCGCAATTCTACAGAGGCAACAACATCGAGTTCGATATTCAGAATCAGTGGAAATAGGCTCCGTGATTTTTTCTCTTTCTGGTACAGTACTTTGAAGTTTGTTTTTAAATTCCTAAACTCTAATGAGGCACAACATCAGGCTCTGTCGTAAGCTGTGATGAACTGAATAAAAGCTGCTGTCTGTGTGTGACAGCTTGGACTGTCATACAGTAGTGGAAGGAGCGGTGATTGCATATAAATCGCAGGCTGCAACAGAGAATTTAGTGGATTACATGTTGCCATTGGTCTCTATGTTGTATTTGATGATAATCAGCTGAACTGTTTAGTAAATTCTTGTAACTGAACAAATGTGTTGAATGCCACTTAAATATAAGACAGCCATCAAGATATTTAGTATTTGTGGCTGTAAATACAAGAGAGGGCCTTGGCTTTAATTGTCCAAGTTGAGTTTGCAGACCTGGTGGTACCGAGGGAGATGAGAAAAGGATTCTTGGAGCTGTTTTTATTAGGAAATCGCTGAAACTTCAAACGTGAAGCATCTACCCGTCCTTTCTAGAGCAGAGGATGCTTTAGGCAGCCAGATGAGATCCTTAACCTGAAGCTTTCCTGAACTATAAGGACTAACAAGGCAATGATAGGCCTTGGCTTTTGCGTCCTCTGTTGTTAAACCTCTTATGCCTTAATTTTGAACTTTGTTGATGGGATTATAATTTCATTTTTCATGGTAGACATCTTAGATCAATTTGAAGATGTTGCAGGTGTATTTGCTTATCTTATTTCTAAATCAGAACTGCTGAGGTCTTCAATCAGTCTGCATTTGTTCTACATTCATTCCATACAGCAGATTCTTGTTCCTGAAACATTTGCTTGCAAAGGCATTCAGATGTCTATGCTCTGAGTGAATTTAACACTTTTTTTTTTTTTAATGTTATGGTAGAAAATAACGTCTGAGTTATCTGTAGTTTTATCTTAAAATTCTAGTAATTACTGGCCAAATGTCATGATTGCATTAAACTGTCAAGATGCATGAATTCATTCACATTTTTTGTTCTACTGACTTTTAAACTTATGCTTGAATAAGAATTGCTTCCTGATTAGGGTATTTGTAGTGAGAAGGCTTAATCACATTACTGACACAAATTCGTATTAATTTCTTCAGCAGGTGTTGCATTTATACTAGCAGACATTCAAGACTTGCTTGTGAGAGGGGAAGAAGAGGTTTTAGAAAGAGTTCAGAAGTTTATAAGCATACATCGGAATAGTTTTCTGGTTCTGTCAGCTGCTCTTCATGGACAACAAGAATGGAATGTAATGTTTAGGATTCAGAGAAGGTATTATTTCAACATCAAACTTTCTATTGCTAGGAAGAAATGAAGTTTAACTGTTTACTCAGCAGTCTTGGATTCAGTTGAATTTTGGTTTGCTCACAGACTGGAAAATTAGCCAAAGAATACGTTTATTAATGGAAAATGAAAAGAATGCTATCTGACATGATAGTTAACATAAGGAGATGTTCCTCAAAAAAGCAAAAAACCTTCCCTCCAATTGTTTTAGGTCTATGTAATCTTTTTCAAGTTTTTCTCTCACACTGGAAAATGAGGCAATTTTCTTTTTTTCCTATTTCTTTCAGCATGTTTTCATGGTAATTTCAAAACAGAACACGTAAGTTTTATTCATAGGAAAAGGCTTTATTGTAAACTGTAGATTCTTTACCAGGTTTTAAAATCTGTTTTCTTGGAATAGCGTCTGTTATTCTGAGCTAGAAGAATGGAAATAAAACCTGAACATTTGCATTTTTCAGTACATACCTGCTCAGAATAGATATCAAATTCTGTTCCATACTTCTATTCAAAACTATTTTCTGGTAGGTACAGTAATCTTCACTGCAGCTGATTTTCACTCCTGACATCAAAGTGACTATTCTAATGGAGTCTTTGATCTTTACTTCCTTGAAACTAACACCACTTTCGTTACATTCAGGGCACACTGCCAAATGCTGATGAATAGCTGAGTGTATGGGACCAAATGTAGGAAATCCATTATCCATTTGCAAAAATTCCATAAATTTTCACAAGAGTTCTTAAAAGCTCTGCCATCATTCAGCAAGAACATATTTTTCAGCTGATAGTAATGCTAATGCTCAATCAATATTTCAACTGACCTTGTATGTGCACTGATCACTAATAAATGTGATGCTTTGGAAACATATTCCTTTTAGCAACTCAGTAATTTTATTTAAATGAAAATACTAGTTTTATCATTACGGGCCACACCAACTTGATGATGACAGGGCACAATTATACTTTAGATACATGTGCTTTATTACCAGCTGGCAGCTAGGAGTTCTGGCATTATAAGTAAATCAGTGACTGAGCTTTTGCACTGGTGGGGGTTGGAACGTGTGCTACATTCCCAAACCATAAATAATATGTTGGATTTGTTTGTTTGTTTTTTTAATCCTCTGATTTAATTATGTAGACTTGGGACTTTCTAATGAAATTGTTAGAATTATCCCATTAGCTTAATGTACATATTGCTAGATTTAGATAGTATGCTCCAAAGACGTAGTTCAAATCCTGAGGTATTTTTAGTACAATATTTGTAGATCCTTTCCTATGTTTTGTTGGTCATGGAAAAAATAAACATTTTTTACTGCCAATTTGAGAACAGTCCTCAACAATGCAACAGAAGAGTATTTTGTTCTCCCTGAATATATGCACACTTAAGAAATTATGACTGACTGTCAAGGAGTCCTAGAAACAAAAAAACAAAACCTTCAAAATCTCACCTAAAGAAATGGTGTAGAGATGGGATAGGTAGGTATAAAAACAGCGGGAATTCGCCTGTTGCCTTAAAAGATAAAAGCAATCTTATTCAGCTGAAGATGAAAGCAACCTGTGGTGGAGACAAAGAAGTTGTTTACATTATGTGGGAATGTTTTTTGAGTTTTATGGCATAATTGAACGTGCACTCTGAAAGTAACCTTAATTTATTTTGATGTGTAGATTCCTCGGAAGCAATTTACGTATAATACCAGTTCATAATACTGCTGAAACTGTTAAGTTGATGCTAACTATAGCTAAGGTAAGTGTAGTTAAATATAATTAAAACGATTAACTCCTCAGAACTTCAGAGGTATTTTAACTTGGAAAACATTTATTTTTCCTTAATGGATCTTTCTGCATCATACTGACTACAGTCATAGAATCATTTATGTTGGAAGGGACCTTAAAGATCATCTAGTTCCAACACCCTGCTCTGGGCAGGGTTGCTGCCCACTGGATCAGGCTGCTCAGGGCCCCATCCAACCTGGCCTTGAACACCTCCAGAGATGTAGTATCCACAGCTTCTCTGGGGAACCTGTTCCAGTGCCTCACCACCTTCTGAGTAAAAAACTTCCTTTGAATATCTAACCTAAATCCCCCCTCTTTTAATTTAAAACCATTCCCCCTTGTCCTATCACTATCTGCTCATGTATGAAGTAATATTAAACAATCCATGTTACATCTTGAGGTGGAACTGTTGCTCAAATGCTTTAACTGAATGTTTAAATTACTGTTAAAGGTAACTTTAGATCAATAGCATGCATGAAGACAAATGAGCTATTTAAGAGTTAATTCAGCTCTTATTTACCTCTGTTAATTTAGGATGTCACCATGCTTAACCCAGAGAAGCTGTGGACATTCCCTCCCTGGAGGTGTTCATGGACTGGGTGGATGGGGGCCTCGGCAACATGACCTAGTGGGTGGCAACCCTGCCCAACAGATGGATCTAGATGATTTTAAGGACCCTTCCAAACAAAGCCGTTCTATGAAATTAGAATGTCTTCATTTCACTTACTAGCACTGAACCGACATGAGATGAAAATGAGACCTAAATACGTAACAGCTTCTAAAGTAAAGTAGTAATAGAAAAACATTAGCTATTGGCAGATTTTTAAGTGACGCGCTTAGTAATACATTATTTCTATAGGGTAATGAGTATAATTTATCTATGTAACAGCAACATATCCTGTATGTATAAACATCCTCATTGAAGCCTGAATTGCTTTAAATAACATTTTCCATGAGAATTCCATCTTAGATACTATCTACAACAATGCTAGGACCATCCCACATACAAAAAATAAAAGCAGCAGGTTAGAAAGCACGTTAGAAACTACATCTCATCTATTGTATGGTAAGAGTTGATAAATGCTTATTACAACATGGAACATTGTATTTTTCTAACTTTGTATGGATTCTGCCGCTGTCTGGCCCAGTTTCTTAATGCAGCATTAACCTAAAAGCTTTTAAGATTATTGTTGATCCTGTAAAGTTGAATCTGTTCAGAATGAATACACCACAGTTCAACAAGACAGCCCCATAAGAAGTCATGTACATACCACAAATATCTCAGTTGCCTTTACATTATTACTGATACAGTACAGAGTCAATTCAATGAGCTCTTGCAAAAGAGTCCCTAATTATCATATGTCCTAAAAAATAAAATTATTTTGACCTAGGATAAGGGACATGGCCAAAGGAGCAATACCATGCACCTAGTCCCAACCTACCACACCAATTTCTGTAGAAATACTATCTGGATAGGCAGATGCAGTGCTGATGGAACGAGTTATTTTAGGACTGGTCTTGCGGCTTAAGAGATACTGAGTATTCATTTTTCAGAAAGTGAATGTGTCCTACTCGTAATATTTTTCTTTTCTCTAAGATGAATTCCAAGCCGCGTGCAGATGATGTTTCCCACAAAATGGCAATGACAAAAACCCACATAATAGGAAACAGTCCAGTCTGGAAGATGCTTCAGGAGTACCAGCAGTTGCATAGTAATTAATTTAGTGGGGAGTTTTATTCATAAATACATTATAGCAGCTATATTTTAAACAATATGTAGAATATACTGTTGCATTTAAAAAAACTATATATACAATTTATGCATTTGGAACAAATTTATATTAAATAACTATACAATGAAAAATAGTACACGTTATACCCAATATGTTTTCTAACAAAATAAAAATGTGGTTTAACAGCGCTACAGAGAAGTCACCCTGATCTTTGGTTTGATTCTGAACTTATGCATCCCCATGTTTATAATAATTCCTCAAAATATGTCATGTATCTTAAGGAAAACTTTATCATTATAGATAATGATGACCAAAACAATTTCAAAATATGGGTTTCCCGTATTAAAATAGTTGTGTATAAAGCCTTACACAGTGCATTATTAAACACAAGTTTTATCTGTTCTGTTACTGAGTTTTAATGTCTTACTTGGCTCAAGGCTGATGTGTTTTTCTTTAAACCTTGTTTTCTTTGCCTTCATCTGTTATCTACAGCTTATAGACCTGTTTGTAAATATAGAAGCTTGTTTGTGAATATTAAGAAGTGCTAATAAAAATAACTATTCCTTTAACATTGCTTTTTAATTCATGGCTCTCCAGGTTACTTTATAAAAATCTTCATAATTCAGATCGTCAGTCAGCAAGTTATCTAAAATACCTAGAAAATGAATAGAACAAGAAATGCACAATCATACATTCTTGCCACAGCATAAAGACAAAAATGGCTTGTAGATATACTTTCTATACTTTAGAAAAAACATCAAGTTCTGAAGAAGAACACTTTAGTAAACAGGCCATCTCTGTGAATCACAGACAAAAACAACAAAAAGTGTTGTTGTTTTTTTTAAAAAAAACAAACAGCAACAAACATGTGAAGAGCAGGATTTGCAGTTTTTCTAGAGGCCGCTCTAAGCTACTCTATAAAGGTTGGTATAGCCTGCTTTTCAACTCAGGTCTAATGATCCAAATGATCTTGCAGAAAGTATGTTAACTCAGATATTTCAGTTGACCTATATATTTTCATCCATTACAGCTTTTATTTTCACTTCAATGAGTTCTTCTACTCGAGCTAGAACACTTTCTATTAAATCAAACGTGAAGAGAGCTGATTGTAAGACCTGAAATGACAGAAGAAATTAATGTTATTTTTGTTAGAACAATGGATTTCTTTATTGACTGTACATGTACATTTGGCTCCAGACTGAAAACAAAATTTAAATACTTCTGGAACTGCAAACTCACCTCAAGTTGCATTTCAGTAGTCATGGCAGGCATCTTTTCCCCACTAACAGTCAAAGAACAAATTGTGTTAGAACTGTGTGCCTCTGTAGAAGGAAAGAACCAGACATCAGGCTGCTGTTCCACCTAATTTTTAGAATCAAAAGAACTTTCAATATATTAGCATTTATGGACAGTAATTGTTAAATCAGAAACATATAGACTGAACAAATGTTGAACAGGAAAGGTACTGAACTTTGAGGACAGGGTGAGCTGGATGTTATCTCTGCAGTTTCTATATGATTTATGACTGCATTAGCAAACAGGCAATATCTGTAAACTTAAAACAATCTTATATAGCTAAAATTCTCCTTAAAAAAATGTATAATCTGGTTGGTTTTTTAGATACATTTTTAATAGTTTCACATCCAGATATAGCAGGAGATTCTACAGCTTAAATTAACAAATCCCAAGATGACAGACTTACTTAACTTCAATCAAGAAAAAGGCTGCAGGTTTCTCTGTTTCTGACAGACTACTTATTGCAGACAAAACTACAAGGACAAATCTTGAAACTGGGGGGAAAATTTCAAAATTCAGACTATGTACTTGAAATGTAATGTAATGCTTACAAAGATTATACACTGGGGAGAAAGACTAAGCCATTTATTTTAATGAGGTAGGTGTCCCCCCCCTTGAAATCAGATCTCTATGCTTTGTCAAAGGCTAGAGACATGCGAGAAACTAAAATGAATCAGGAAGCTTCTACTTTAAAAGGACTCCCTTTAGAAAGATATCCACAGGTTATCTTCAGAAAAAAAAATCCCTTCACTCTGCCTTGTACTTACGTAGTTTATAACAACACAGAAGGAAGGATAAAGGATAGGACTAGGAGCAAAAAGCTGTACTGACATTTCTGGCAGCAGAAGTAATTTCCTTGGGCTGTCTTAATTATACTGAAGACCATAAAGGGACAGAGGATCTGACATACACAGAGTTGGCCTAAAGCAGCTATAGCTTTAGAAAGTATCTGCTTAACCCTGAGCAGAATTTGATTCTATATGTCAGATAAAAAAAATCCAGAATGTAATCCTTCGGGCTTTCAGACACTACCTATTTGCTGCGTGAATTATTTCTTCTCTTGTTAGCCTCCCCACACCTAGTATTAAACCTAAGGGCTATATATTCACAGAGAGACTTAGATGTTCCTGCCTAACCTTAAAATCGAAAGTATAAATGCAGAACAAGGTTTGAATGTCTTCATATGACATTTCTGTCTCCAAAAGGTTTACAAATGTGATGAGAGATAAACAAGCTCAGATTTTTCTAGCTATGAAAAGTATTGATATCAAATATAGCAAATGCTGAAAAATTATGTGAAACCTGGAATAAAATCAATACTTAAATAAAAAATATGTATCTATAGAGCATTCACCAATTCCTTATTTCCAAAGTTTCTGAATATGAATGCTAAGAAAAAAAAAAAAACACAACAAACCTCTTCTGTTTTCTTTCTTATTCTTTATTTCTGCCTCATAGTGTGCTTTTGACATATTGAGTCCAACATGCAGTGGTTTTAAAAAATTTTTCTCAATCTTGGCAAGTGCAGTCCACACACCAGTCTATTCAAAGAGAACAGCACAGAAGGTTGCAAATTATTTTTAATGAAGTATCACTATGCTAAGTTTTCAAGCAGAATTTTTTGGACTAGTCTTTAATACATAAACTTCTGTAGTGGGAAGGAAAAAAATTAGACTTATGCACTTAAGCACACGTAGCAGGGTGACAGGTATTTAAATTCCTATCCCTCTCTTCTGCATTTTCAAAATCACATCTTGAAAACTGAAGGATGAAGTAGTGAAGAAAATGGGCAAATTTAGTATGTAGGCTGGTAACTACAGCAATGGAAATGCACATTTTCAACTAATTCTTGTAAATAAAGATGGAAGGATCTTGATAAGTTGGCGACACGTAGATAGAAGCCACTTTCTAAAGCTAGAATCTGTACAGTCAGACAACGTAAGTCACAGATTCCTCTTAATTCAGCAGCAAAACAGCATACATGTTTGAGTTAACATTCCTGAATTAACACTGTATTGCAATGACAAGAGAAAGCTATGGTAAATGTCATGCTCCTCAAATATGTAACTCTTGTCTATGTATTGCATTTAGTTTAAGAAGCACTTTAGGAACGTTACTGGGTATGCTGCTAAGCCACCTTTGCATTCTCAACTGTCACAGTGAATTACATTCTACTAGTATGTAGGAACAATATGTACTTCCTTTTATTGTTTTTAGAACATGTACCAAATATGGACCATATTCCAATCTCCCTTAAAACATACACAAAAGTATTAAATATTTGCTTACTGCAGAATCAAATTCTTTCATTAGTTGTACCTACATTGCTACTACCCACTAAAAAGAGTTCAGACTTGTCACCGGCTCTGTTGCACTGGAAATTTGGAATTTGCAAGCAAGTGATGACCGCCATAAAGGCTTTATGATCTAATTAGAGATACTGTCTTCCCAACAGTTGTCTTCCTTTAAAATCACTATATACATTTATAAAAATTTCATCTAGAAATATAAAGTGTTCATAAACACATATATTTAATCAGAAGCAAGCATTAAGCATTCTACTAGAGTTAAGATTTTAATGAAATCCCTAACAAATCATAATTTTTTTCAAAAAGCTGTTATATTGCTATGCTCTCTATTTATTTATGTCCTTAGGTGCAGTAGCCAAAGTGACAGATGAACCTCCCCTCCAGTTTGGGATGGGTGAAAAGAGTTGATAATAATGGCACTCAGGAAGCAAGAGATATGAGGGAAAGTTGCTCAAAAGCAAGGCTGTTCAAGGTTACGCAGCATGAGAGGAAAACCCTGCTTTGGTGCCTTATAAGCATGCAGTTACAACACTGCTGTAGAAGGAAACATAAAGCAGTCTTTGTGTCTTTAGATACAGGAGCCATTTAAATGACTCCTTTCCTTAGGCAGGATCACCAAAGGGCAGGGTAAAGATGATGGAAATAAGAATTCTCAATGTTATATCGTACCGTTGATTACAAGGAACAATTAAAAAAAAATTAATCAAAAAAGACCAGTAATTACTTCCACATTAATGGTGCTAAAATGAAAAAATAACTATCCAGAAAAATCTGATTTTCTACTTGATTCTTGAAAGCGCTTGTTACGCAGCAATCAAAACATCCAAACTAAGATGAAAGGAATTATTTATTTGTGTTCCACTTGCACTGTCTGAAGGGAGCCAAAGGGGAAGTCTGTAAGAACTGGCATGGCTTAAATTTAAGGAAAAACTTCAGAAAAATTGATGTAATTTTCTCCTCAAACCATAAGGACATTCTTTATGCCAAATACTAGATGGTAGTTACAACAATCGTGTGTGCTACTATGTACAGAGTTTTAAAAATAAAAGAGGAATTCTTTCTTTCCTTACAAAGCTATGCATGTACATGAAGTACAGCAGACTATAATGGGTGCATAAGTTAAAATCCCTCCATAAATCTGAGAAACTGATATAGTCTACATCTACTTAATTAAATAATAAATTAGAAATGCAAAATTGAAAGCTATTTTTACAATTCATTTTCCTGATGCTGTTCATAATCAGTACCAACCATATTATTTTTCCATTCAAACACCATTGAGCACTTACAAAACATGTATTCACAGAATCCAAAGTGCTCTAAAAGTGGATGAGAATTTTTCCTGTATTTTGGTATCTCATTTTCTCCTAAAGTCAATTAACCCAAACCATAACGTCAACAAACTGGGGAAAAACAACAAATTACCTTAATTACCTGCCGGTTAGAATATTCATCTGACCATACCATTGCTCACTGAGTTCAGGAAATGCTTTAATGCACTTAAATAAAAGGATTAGCTTCTTTACTGTAACAGTTAAGTATGAATGCAATCAAATTTCATCAGAATGAAACAGAATATCACGCATCTCCAAATACAGCTAAAATACCACTTCTGGATTACTGACCATTTTGGAGAATAATCCAAAAACCACGTTTATGAATTGAGAACAACAGTGTTCACATGAATTCTGCTCAGTCCACAGCTAATCAAAAGTCAATAATTTTCACATCAATTAGTACTTACTTGATTATCACTTTCACAATCCTTAATGACTAAATATCTCAGTAGATTTAGTGATGCCATAATCCTGTGAAATAAAAATATACCACCGATCACTTAAAGTGCAGATATTTATTACAGGGATAATAACTTAAACTGTCCCTTAGCCAGACACCCTAAAATATACATTTGTTCAAAATGAAGCCACTTATCTGTTAAGCAGTATGGTTTAATCAAGAGCACAGCAACTTCCCTGTTACAAGAGAAGCTGACACTCTGCAAGTAAGATTAAAACTGGCAGCGTATTGGAAGGTCAATGATTGTGAAGGAAGTTTTCTCAAGAGGGAGTCACATTATAAAAAATTTGTAATATTCATCACTGGTAATCCACAGTTGATTTGCAACTAGTATGACAAGGTTTTTTTTTTTTAATTATTATTTTATTGAAATTTTATTTCTGCATGCTTTTTATATATGCTTTTTCTCTTGCCATACTTTTTAGCAAAAACCTTAGCGTTTCTTCTATATAAATATCATTTGCTGTAAGTTACATTGAGTAATTTTTATACCCCTGTGAGGAGGCACACCACATTTCTTTCGTTCCTTATATTGCTAAAGTTATTCTTCTGCTTCTGCAGAAAGCTGACAAACCATACATTCCTGAAAGAATAATGCTTTACCAGTTTGTTCTGTAACCTGACATCAGACCTTATACTCTTGGGGAACCCAGAAGGAATTCCTTTCTTATTGTCAGCATCAATATAATAGCACTGTCACATTTTTCTATACAGAGTTAGTTGAAAGGATGGTTTAAATAGGTGATCATTTACATCTCTATTTCAAAAAATCTAAAATACATTGATGTTTTCACTTAGTTACGTTATGATATACCTCTCATTGTAGTAAGGTGGTCTGAAGACTTCTAAGTGATTAAAAAACAAAAGAAGCCTCTAACTGTGATTACAACTCACCTATCTGAGTTTTGGAGAAGATCTGTCTCAGCACCTTCAGGAAGCAAAAGCACTAAATCTAGAAGGGAGATCAGGTGATGTCCTGCAAACCAAATGTTGTCATGTGCCTTCTGAAAAATGATACAAAAAGTTTAGCTGAGTACATAATTTAAACCTTAAATTGAGGTATCTTAATTAAAACTTAAGTAACTGAACATAGATAATTTAATGCTGAAGGGTCTAGAGGGCAAGACATAGGAGCAGCGGATGAGGTCCCTGGGTTTGCACAGCCCAGAGCAGAGGAGCTGAGGGGAGGCCTCATGGTGGCTGCAGCTCCTCACAGGGAGCAGAGGAGCAGCGCTGAGCTCTGTGCTCTGGGGAGAATGACAGGGCCCGAGGGAACGGCATGGAGCTGTGTCAGGGGAGGGGCAGGTAGGGTGTTAGAAAAAGCTCTTCACCAGAGAGTGGGTGGGCATGGAACAGGCTGCCCAGAGCAGAGGTCACAGCCCCAAGTTGCCGGAGTTCAAGAAGCATTTGGACAATGCTCTCAGAAATTTGAATTTTTGGGTGTCCTGTGTGGAGCTAGGGGTTGGACTTAATGACCCTAGTGGATCTTCCAATCAAGATATTCTATGAATCACATGAACAATTCGGGGAAAACAGAAATTAAAAAAAAAAACAAATGCTGGAAGAGATATTTTGTTATTATTATAATTATTATATGTGATCAAAGTACACAAATTTGTCTTTTCATCATTCTCTACTCTGCCTCCCAAATTGTTCTTTTCAATTTCTGTAGAACAGATTTTCCACCCCTTTGTCACATCACCGTCAATATAGTTAATATTTACAAACTGAGGAAATTGGACGAAGCTTTTTTTTTTTTTTTTTGGAACAATTACCTACCTTTAACAGAGACTGCATTAGTTTCATAGTACTGATACATCACCTTTTATTTTTTTCTTTTTTTAAGACTATCAAAGTTTTAAAAGGGTTTTTTTTGTGTGTATTTCTAAAACCCCAATTCCTAGCAATGCTTGCTGAAGGACAACTTCACCTCTTTGGTTCTTTGATGGAAGAAACATTTTGTCATTTTCTTTTGAAGGAGGATAAAGGAGAGAGAACAGAAGGGAAAATCATTCAACAGCATAAGATGGAGAGATTAGGTTTTGAAGTGACACGACATAATAATCCTGATGCTGTCTGCATCACAGACAGCCCACTTGTTATTTTCACAAAAATTCCGCTAAACTAGACCAAATTATGAAGTGAGTAGAGGAAGAAAGGCAAACAATCAAACAAAATAACTTCTTGCACTTGCTGAGCAAAGCTTGTTAAAGACTTGCAGCTATGCTAGGACTCTCAGTGAGAACTGTTGAGCCTTCCTGCACAGTGCTGACTGAGCAAGTGAGTACACCTCTGAAATTTTCATGGCCTCTTCAAAAGGGTATTCCCCATCAGTACAACAGAGCTGAGAGCTGAGTTATTTTGCAAAGATCCCACCTTGGTGAAGTCTTTACGTCAGACAGAGGTGCAGAAGGTCAGATAAAGAAATATCACATACAGGACAAAACTTAAACAAGAGGAAAAAAAAGACAAAGCCAGAAATGGATTGGAAGGAAAACAAGAACAGTCGTCTGTGTTAAGTCAGGTCAAATGAGGAATGTGGAAAGACTAACACTAGCTGGGCAGTGAAATAAGTTGGTAACAATTTTCTGTTGTTATCCATTTCTTTGTATCTTCTCTATAGCAGAATTCTTTGCAACAAATCTAGAATATTTAAGTCCATTGAATGAAATTTGTAAATTATTTGCCTTTTTGACAGCTAGGGTACTCTACAGAGAAGAAATGTATTAATAGAATTCTGAAGCTGCCTAGTCAACAAATTCATCAGCAAAGAAATTTCAGAATATGTTTTACCTATTCAATTTTAGTGCAAGCTCTTTTTTGAAGAGTTCTCATGGTATTATCTTCTTTATCCCCTGCTGATTGAATATACAGGACAGACTATGATCTAATAAAAGCAGTTCTCTGTTTTATATAATAATTATGATATGAATTATGAATGTGTTGTAATATATAAATTTTATGATTAAATATGCATAAGTTTACTGTATTGTCCTATTTGACGAAAAGGAAGACCTTGGAGATCAAATTTGCTTTGAAAAAGGCCTTAAGCAGTATAAAGGAGAACAGAGGAAAAAGAAAGAAGTTAATAATTTACTTTTTATTAAGTTTTCCAATTTCCTTCCATAAATGATTATAAAATATGAGCTTTAAATGGCTTTGATCTAGCTCAACTCTTTCTGATGAATTCAGCATTTCTGAAACACTCATAGTATAATGCTGAACGTCATCATAAAACACAAGATAAAAAATAATAGTTCTTTCTGGACTGCAACATTCAAATTATATTCAGAAAATGAGGAACTGTGAGGATGAAATAAAATATCACTCTTTAAGTCCTCTTTAAGGACCGTGTTTTTTAAGTACAGAGAATGCAATAATAAACTGTAAAAAAAAAAATGCAGTAGGATCGTGTAATTTAAAAGCGCATATGATGAATCACAATGTAAAAATACACAAGCCCAAAGAAGCCAAATCTATATTATATCATTTCCCCATCTTATGCTTCCATTCAGCATGTGGTTCGTTTTTCTTTTTTAAATGCATCACTCAAATCTTAAGTTATACATATTTTCTCAACTTAATTCAGATACAATTTTGAGAAGACAATTTTTTAATAGTAATAGCCTTACCATTAATGATAAGTGAATCTGATCTTTTATATTTTTAATAATGTATCCCTCTACACCAGCATGGTTGCTTGTCTTCAGTAAACACCTTCAAACAAAAAGAAATGTTATATCTTCAAAACTGCCTACATCATTAGCTAAAGACATGGATAACACTACGCCTTATTCACTAAGCAGGAGTTTCACCCCAGAAAAAAAAGATATGTAACTTTTCAACACTGGGTTACATCTGACAGCCGATTGTATGAGAGACAACTGACATTCATTATTTATCCACCAATTAACATAGTAAAGTTAATGTTTGGTTTACCAGATAGATAAAAATGGTTTCTGACCGCTTGTAAGTAATGAAGTTGCAGAGCGGCTTGTACTATCTACAGTAATTTGAATCCATACCTGAATAACGTATATTTTCCCTCTGCTTCAAATTTATCTATGAACAACTGCAAAATATTCAAACTCTTCTTTCTCTAAAAAAAACAATCATATCCGTATTAAATGCTAATAGTAACAAAAAGACATTATCTGATTCATTCTACTTAAACTCAGCACATAAATCATTCTGCAAGTTTTAGCACCTACCAGATGATCTATGGGACAAAGGGTCATAACTTTCACCAAATCCTGCAGTTGGACAAAGAAAACAAATTCTAATTACAAGTGCATTTTTACATCACACTGAAGAAAATCTGGTCAAGATACTAACAAACAAGCCAGGCCATGAACAGTTGTGTCCAAAAAAAAACATAGCCAAGCAGCACAATTGCAAGGAAGAAGCAAAAAGTAGCAAGAGCTACCTAAAGAATATTTCAGTTGTCATTATAACTTCATCCTGCAGCATGTATCAGAGGACAAACAATTCAGTATAGCATGATGCTATAGGTTTCAGTTTGACAACACAATTGCATAAAGGTTCAGCAGTATGTCCTCCCTCCAACACCTAGAAAACGGCTAGGTTTTGTTTATAATCAACTACAAAGGCAGTTCTGCACATTGTTTCTTGTTACCTGAGTCACATTAATAAATTCTCTGAATTCCAAATACTGATGGAGAAGGCCATTATCTTCCATTCTCAATAAACAGCTCTCAAACAGATCCTGCAGGTGGGAAGAAAAAGCAAACAACTGGCAACACTTTGCATATATACAAGACGTTGATCTATACACTTAACATTTCATGGCTACATCTACCTTTACTACAATTGCTCTTTCACATATTCGGAGCTCCTAGGAGCTGTAAATTTAAGTGGCAATGGTAATTTAAATGTATATGAATGTGTGCAATGTTCAATAAATTTATTTAAATTTTGTTCTTCAGTTTGTAGGACTGAAGAACATCTAACTAAGCCTCAAAATATTTCTGAAACTGCTACCTGAACCATTTGTACCTTTCTAAAAAAGAGAAACTAAAGTTTTACAATTGCTAACAATGAAAAGAATAAGCAGTCTAACAATGAAAATTTGATTAAAGGAAAGGTAAACTTACAAGTCCTTTAGATAACATAGATTCTTCTGTTCTATAAAGAAAAAGACATCAATTTGTAAATTAAGGAGACACTTAATGATGATGTTTCAGATGAAACAATGGAAGAGATGTCAGAAAGGAACTTGGCCCTTAACAATTTTCATTCTGATTTCTAAATATGATGTCTTTGTTATGTCTCTCAAAAAAATTGTTAGAATATATTGACTATATACCATAAACAAAATTTGCAAACTAGACTCCTCCCTTTAGGGTCAGAACTGTTTAGTTTTTTTCCCTCTTAATATTTCTAAGGTAGCAGCTCATATCCCACAGGTATCAAGATATTAATTAACTAAGAAAATGAAACTTTTTCCAAATTGTTCTATGTGCATAGATAGTTCTGCAAACCAAAGAAAAACACAGCAAATCCTACAAGGAAGAGGCTGAGAAGCTTTGTTTTACTAGGAAATGATAAGGAGTCATAATTGGAAATTTCTCCTCTCTACAGCAATGCTAGACACTATTTGCTCAACACTGCTGCTTATGGAAGGCAAAATAAATATACAGAGAAGTCTGGTTTCCTCTAGAAAGAGAGACCTCTAATCAGGTTGTGTATCATACCAGAATACATTCAGTTAAGCACTATCTTACAGTCCTTATTAGAAATAAACCGATACATAAATACAAGTAAATATACACTAATTATTCTGCCTTAATTTTGAATTTTTAATAGATTTTCTAAAAACAGTAAATGAGTGTTTTAGACAGTTTGTTAATGCTCTTAGAAAAAGAGAATACCATCTTGTCATAGGGCTTGCAATTTTAACTGACAGCTTTAAAGATCTCTGAACTTATCTGGCATAATCAAAATTTGATTCTATGAATTATTATAAAAGTCCAGAAATAAACCATAGGACAGAAAGTTTCCTCTCTTATCTGGAACTCCAAATACCAAATAATCCTACCTTTTCAGCAGCACTTCAATATGTGTCATATTGCATTGCAGAAGGTATGATGGACTAAAAAAGAAAGTTAGGTTTATATTGAACTGCATAAGCCACAAACATTTTCACAACTAATACATTCGATAGGATTAGTCCTTTTGCAAAAATCTATAGAAGTATATTTACAAAATAATAATTCTGAAATAGATACAAAGCACTACATCCAATTTCCATTTATAATCCATATGTGGCATCTATGTAATTTTAATACATGTTAATTTTCAGCATAAAACTAATCCTATCAGTTTCTTTAAAAGGTCAGCTCATCTACAGTCAAACTGTAATAGAGTAATCTGCAGGACTGTTAAACTACATAAATGATATATGCATCAATGTTGCCAAAAAACTAAAACTGCTGAAATAGTTTTCATTAATAGCTATTAAAAATAAAAAAGTTTTCTTTTGCTCAGAACTTTCCAAGTACTAACTTCAAATAAGTGAGGAAGAACAGCTCTTACCTAAATACCATAGGAAAGCAATTGATACCAAAATGCTGAACAAACATCAGATATGACAGACATGCCAAAGAATCTGCTGAATTCTTTCGCTCTATCTCCTCAAACTCCTGATTCTCCCAGTAGGATCTTCTGATTTTATGATGTAAAAACACTAGTGGCATTAATTCTCTCATATCCACCAAAATGTCCTAAAAAAGAAGGTCAGATTTCATTTAATTGCCTTTAAAAAATCTGCATGCCTAATAAATTACAAAGCTTAAGCAGTATTTACAGTAAAATAATCTGAAGTAAGGTATGTAGAAATCACTGTAAGTATTTTGTGAATATTTATGATACATACACAAACAAAAAACCTTCTGGGAAAGATAAATACTGTCAGAAAATAATGCTACTAAGATAGCAAAGTCAAGCACTCAAAAGTTAGCAAAAGGTTTAATAAAGGTCACCCTGCAAAACCCAGTTTGGCTCTATTATCCACAGATGCTATGAATAATAATGGCTTCCTGATCACATTATGCCACGAGGTTTGTGTTTTTCATAGAATACTCAGTATTTTGCTCTCTGATCACCAAACACTACACAACACAATGATTACCTGCCAAAGGCAAGCCCTGTTTTAAAGTTAGAATTGTTCTGTACGGCCTTTCCAGCAATTCGTAGTGTGATGACAGCTGAGAACTTCACAACTATGATGCATGTGGTTTTTTCCCCAACACATTTACGTGGATTAAGAATTAGTGTAATTTCTACTGTATGGATTATAAAGAAACAGAGGTTAATTTACCCTTCCAGGGTTGTCCAAACCAAACATCCAAGACCTGACATTTTGGAGAATGAGGATTACACAAGACGTCACATAGTCAAACATGTCTTTACTGACCTTAGCCACAGTACTCATTACCCAATTCCACAAACAGCAGAAGTGGATTTCTTGAGAAAATGAAGAAAAAGTAATTCATATTTAGCATTGTAAATGGTTTCAGACTGTGCCCACAGGAAAGGCGGGGATAAAAGCCAGTTTTTCAGAGCAGCCTTAACTGTCTTAACCTTTATATCATCTTCTGGTCATCCCTGCCTCCATCACTGCACATCTTAAAAGTTCTGCAATAAAAGAAGCAAAGATCTCACAGGCAAGCTTCTCCTTCAGTGCACAGCCCTAATTAATCCACGCAGCAGTCCCATCCTACACTGACTGAGATATGCTGTGGAAAAGAAAATTGAAGTGATCATGACAGAAAAACTAATTAAGGTTGGAAACAACCAAAAGTTTTGCTAACTACGTAGTGTAGCTTGACTTTACAATCTTAACACAGGGATGTAAAATTTTGCGTGCATAAAGTCTTACATTTTTAAAAACAAACTGGAAAAGAAGCAGAGTTGCATTGCATAGCAACTTCCAGACTTCCTTTGCGTGCATGCATACACACACACACACACACTTACACGTGCTTTCCTCATCTCAGACGACTTCAAGTCTTCCTTTTGATATTTGTCCGGTCTTAGCGTGCCATTCCATATCCCTAGGAAAACCTGATCCAGTCTCTCTGCTTTCCCAGGACTAGTTCTCCCCCTACACCACATAAGAAGCTGCCTTTTTTCTAACTCCCTGGTTGATAGTTCGCAACCAGTTTCAGCCTTCTTCCTCAGATAGTTGGATTTCTTCAGTTCTTCAGCCAGCTTCAGTCCCCACTCTACCTCTTCTAAAACTTCCATTGCCCTCCATGCATTCTTCAGCTTTTGTCATTTCTGTGTGGTCCCTCCTCTAACCAAAGTTAACAAGAGAATAAATTCCAAAGCTCAAATTTAATTCTATTACTTCATAGAGTCGATATCAAAATAGGAACAAGTGTATCCATAGTTACTGAAACAACTTAATTGTTGCTATGCAAAATGTTCAAAACCAGAATAACTGCAGATAGCACGGAGTGGCCACGACCACACTGAATTTCCAGCAATAGCAGCAACAGCAGCCAAGCAACAACTTTTATTCCTTAACTGCCACCTGGCACGGCACTTTAGGCAAGTAAGAGATTTCTGCACGCAAAATTCGGATTAATACTTAGATTTTACCTTTGCTAAGCAGTAAAGACAATACTTCAAATATTTAAAAAAAAAATCATACTTAACCAAGGAAAAAGAAGCAGTTAAAACAAAGTAGCAGCTGCTGATTCAGGGAACAGTCCAAACCAGCTTATCAAGGAGCAAAACTGCACCTGTAAGGTTTATAATTTCCAAGGATGGAACCTTAGCCTATTGCAGACCTTTACATACCTGCATTATCTTCCAGGGCCTGGTAAGCCATCACACTAAGCAGTAACAGAAATGAAATGAACTTCCTATTGGCAGTTCAGAACCACATGACTGCTTTGGCAAACACTTCAATTCATTTTGATTGCACTTACTATAATTTCAGCAGCAAAATGCCGAAATGGATGTTCTTCAATGCCTTCCAGTTGTTCAAACTGAGCTGTCAATAATGGGTATTTCAGGCTTTTCATACAGCTGAAAAAACAATAGGTGAAACTTATAAAATCTCACAGAGACTACAGCAATGTCAACAATGGCCAACAACAAAGTCTATATTCATTTTGGCTGCTGCTATTCCTGATATTCCAAGAACAGAAGAAGAAAATGTCTCTCATAAGAGCATTTCTTAGAATTCACCTCCAGAATAGGATTATCCTCACTTTTGCACCTTTGAGTTGAAGCACAGGACTACCAAATCAGCTCCATATCACAGAGTCTAATATTTCTTCACCATTTCCTTGTACTAAAAAAATATTTTTACTATTCTTCCTTCACTTCATAAAAATGCAGAGGATTTTTTTTTCCTTTTTGAAATACACCATTAGTTTATATGTTGGCAGCACTATAAAAATATTAATAAGATTATTTATTTACTGCACGTGTAATAAATGTCTACTATTCATTTTGTTTCTTTATGGGAATATATTAAGCTAATAGTAAATACTCACAACTTTAATAATTCTTCTTTCAGCTCCGTGTCATTGTATTCTGATGACTTTTCCATGTTTTTAACAACTTCATTCACAAAAGGTTTAGCAAAGTCCACCACTGCATTACAACATTGACAGAGACCAAGTTTATCTTCTTGTATTTGTTGTTTTGTATAAGGTACAGGCAAGGGAGTAAGCTGATTCATAATCATGGCCAAAGATAAGCCCACTGAGTAGGCCTTCTTGTTCTGAAGTTTCAAAAGCACTGAAACAAAGAGAACATTTTGAGACATTAGGTTAATTTTTGCTGGAGGAAAGTGTGAAGAACAATGGGACTATACAGAAAAGCCTTCACTTCAGGGGAGCAGAAGGACTAATACCTCAATTCAGATGAACAAGTCCAGCAAGACTAAACAACATCATCAGCCAACATATTTCACAGTAGTTAATATGACCGTACAGTTGAGAATGAGGTATTACAGTAGTCTTGCATTTCCACACATTCCTCTTTTCTCTGTTGCAAAGTCATGAAGACTGAAAAAAATTGCCTTTCTAGGACTAGTCTAAACAAAATAATACCCATTTATCTGACCTGGAAAACCTCTTTACAATGGCTTTTCTGCTTTACTCTTTCTGTGCTTGACAAAAGACTTTTGGTTGAGATCTGACTCTTCATGAAGCAGCTCAGAGCTGTGCTATACTCTGAGGCAAAAACAACGTAGGGTCTCCCAGACTGAGGAAGCAGCACAAGTGACTTTCCATTTAAACTGAACTCGGTGCACACTAGCTGCAGATCGCTTATGCAACAAAATACATGCTTCTCATTATCAAAGTGCTTCTCTTGTTAAATTCTAACTTACTTCAGTAACACAGCTCCGAGACTGCTACAACTGGACTTAAACTTGATAAGAAGTGCGATTCAATTTCACATACCAAGAGAGAAACGACTCCTTATTACCTATTTAACTAGTATCTCAATCTACATTTTTAATTTTTGTATGCAAAACAGAAGAATGCAGTTTTTCAATTCGAATATTTCAACCTGTTTCAATTACAAATAGAATTTTTGTAATTTTACATTTTTAAATGTTAAATAATGAATTCTCCAAATCTACGAGCCCATTTAATTCTATTTCTGTAAGAAGAATATGAATGTTTTACAACTGCAGAAAATAACCAAATTTTGTGAATGAAGAAAAATGTTGCTTTTTCAACTGAGGCTATCAATCCTATTGAAAATCTTCTCAAATTACTCCAGCAAAGGCTAAATTAATTTGATAAATAGCTGTCTTTGTCAGAAAACTTTTGTGTGTCACACAAGAAAGTAAATGTTACCTGTCTGCAAAGGTTGAAGCAGTAACATGATAGTCTGGCACACTTGCTCTCCTGATGTCTGTTCAATCTGCTCAAGTAAACCCAAAAAAAGTTCCTTCGGACTGCATAACTACAAGAGATGAACAATATGTATGTTTTAATCATCATAGTTATAAAATATAAAACAAACAGGAGAAAAAAAAACCATATCATAAACAAACTACAGTGCAGGAATTCCTGAACATTAAGAAAACAGATTAGAACACCCAAAATAATCTTTAAAGAAACAAATATGAAACAATAAATACATCCCTATAGTTAATGTACTTTTCTAAGTGTATATGCATGTACACTTTCATATAAGCTGAAAACACAGAAATCAAGTTTAGTGCCATTAGATTTTCTACACTGTATAAGCACCTCATAGTACTTTAGCAAGAAGTTATGCCTTAGTAGTAGAGAGAAAAGAAAAACTTCAGAGTGAATTTCACCTGGTTTCCAAATTGTTTTCTAAGTAGATAAATGAAAAGGAACTGAAAGGGAATTTCCTACAAATTTAATCTTATTTTCCTATTACTTCATCAGAATCATCAGATACTCACTGGCACAGCCTGAATCCTGCCAGAGTCCACTAAGTGTTTGGACAACGCTCTCAGACACAGGGCTTGAATTTTGGGTGGTCCTGTGTGTAACAGGAGTTGGACTTGATACTTGTGGGTGCCTTCCAATCATTCTATGACCTGCCACAGACAAGAGGTAGCCTTGCTGTGGCTACACTAACTGCAAAAGCTGGCCACTAAGAACTTTGTATTGGACGATGTCTAGCTCCATTTTGTCTAAAATTCTCAAGATTTAATAAAAAGTTAACTACCTCTGAGAATGCTATCGCTGCGTCTACTTCAGATAAAACTGGCCGATCAGTTTAACAGTGATGTGGAATGGACAGAAGAACTCAGAAGTATTCATGTCCTGTTTTCTCTTGAAGTCAGAAGGACTTTCTGCCCCTTCCTTACAAGTATCTTATCACAACCATATATTTCAAAAACATACCTGCACCAACTGATCTAGTATCTTCAGGCAGTGTTCTCGCTTCTCATCTTCCTGTTTATATACTAAAATACATCTAATAAGAGGAGAGATGAGATTCCAACCCATATTCTTGATGATAACCTACAAATCAGATTTTCAGAGAATCAACCAAAACTGGACGTTTTCTAAACGCAGAAGGATCACATTTATGAAAGCCAAACTTAAACTCACCTTATTTTTCACATTTTGAATCACTTCTAATAACTGAGCAGCATATCCATCTTCTAAACATTTCTGACCTGCTACCTGAAACAGATTATAATCTTCTCCTCTAAAATCAGCTTCTTCCAGAATTTGCTATAAAGAAAATATGCGTGTTTAACTCCTTATTGTTAAAAGGTAAATACAAAAATAGGTAAACATAAGCTTCCATTTCAAAATTAGACGTAGTGTCACTGTTAACTTCTCTTTTAATACAAAAAGGATAATACGTAAGAGGTTACTGAGAGCTATCACAGAAGATAAAGCATTATTTCAGTAGCTATTTCTAAGTCTGAACTACAGTTCGTTATCTGGAAGATGTATCTTCTCCAACAATCTGCTGGTGATATGGAGTACTGTATCCTGTTTGAGTACAGTATCCAGTTCTGGGTTCCCTAGTACTTCCTCCCCTGTGAGGAAAGGGTGAGCGACCTGGGTCTGTTCAGCCTTGAGAAAAGAAGACTCAGAGGTGATCTTATTAATGTTTATAAATATCTTAAGTGTGGGAGTCAAAGGGACGTGGCCAACCTCTTTTCAGCAGTCAGTGGGGCAAGACAAGGGGAAATGGCACTTAATTACACTTATTTCTCCAAGAGGCAGAACTTGGGATAAGCGCCATGGAGAAGTCAATGAAATATGGAAACAGAACCCAGATACCAGTGAGGAGATCTGCTAACAAACGTCTTGTGTTTGGAAGTCATAAAGTGAAACTTTCACTGCTTGCATTTGTGACTCTTATGAGAAATACTTACGCATCTTTGTATTATGGCTTGAAGTTCATCAACTGCCATTATAGTTTAGCTTTGTTCTTCTGGCGTTGAAAACTATTATGAATTAAAAGGTGCAGTATTAAAACACATTAAGTAAATACAGAAATTAAAAAAAAATCATGCTATTAAAAAGAGGACAAACAGAGAAATGAGAACAATCTATTAGCTACTGCATGGCCACGTACACTGACAACTGCAGCTAATACACTGCACATCTGGGCTCACTGCGCACCGACCACAGCTCCCCATGCTGCACTTTCTGTGTGCTCTCACGAGGTGAGCACTCTGCCCAGCTCTGACCAGAGCACTCTGCCTGCTGCTTGGGAGGGGCACAGTGGATGCCACCTTGCACCAGCGGTGTTTTCAGTCCATTCAAGACTACATATGCAACATCATTTATTTACTTGCAATCTCTGGGTTGGCTGATCAAGCAGCCCTTTATCTCTAGGTACAACAATTAAAAACTTCAAGTTTGGGGGTTTCCGTTTGTTTTTACAATTCTGAGTAATTTCTTCTGCCTAAGTCTGGTTATACAACCATTGTGCCTACTGATCACCTCTGCACTTGGATAATTAGCAAACCATTCATCAAAGCACCCAGACTTTGCATTCTTACAGATACCTCAACGTGCCATCCTCCATCTTTCCTTTTGAACTTGACCTCGGCTACCTAACACAGCACCTGGATAATCACCTGTGTGGATATCTACGAAACCCAGTCAACTCACAACAGCATAAAAACGTGTGTGTGCAAATTTTAACGCTCAAGGAATATATAATTCCCTATTCTCAGCTGCCTATTTTAACATTTGTACTTCCCTGCAATCCAGCAACATTCCCAGCCTGATCTTTCAATTTCACAATTATCACATATTTCATTAATGCACACTGTACTAGCAGCTCTTCATTGGTGAGGATGTTACTGAGCCTCCCAGACCAATTTAAATACGCTTCTGGGTGCTGCTGTTTTTCCTCTCCAGCCCTCAGACACATGAGGGCACACACCGCGCTGTGGGACCTGCCCGCTCAGCTCCCACATGCTCTCAGGCCTTAAGACTTAACCCACTTTCTAATTACATCTTTCCAGTGGTTCCAGCGGCAAACGTACAGCATCGAAATAATAAGAAACTTTCTGCTGTTAATACTCAGCACTCTCCCTCCTCTAATAATTACATTCCTCAGCCTCTTCCCCAGGTGGGGTGCAACATACAGGCCAGTACAAGGGGCTGCTAACGTAAGCCTTTAACCAAGGGCTGAATTAAAAACAGACAAACGCAAAGACACCGCAAGAAGCCCGCTCCCGCCGCCGCTCCCCGCACCCTAGCGCACCGCGCTCCGCCGCGCTCCCCCGCGCCCACCGCTGCCGCGCCGCTCCGGCCGCACCGCGCTCCCGCCTCTCCCCGCTGCCGGTCCGGGCCAGGCCGACGCGGCTCCGCCTCCGGTGAGAGGTCAGAGGGAGGGAGCCGGCAGCAGCATGATGGCGGACGGGAAGCCGCAGGGCAGTGCGAAGGGGAGGCTCGGTCGGCGGCGCGCAGGTGAGTTCCGCGCCGCGCTCCGCCCGCCCCGCGCAGTGCCCGCGCTCCTCGTTGTACCGGGCAGCGGGGAGCAGGACGGCCTCGGCTGGCGGTGCAGGAAGATGCCGCGAGTTCAGGGCGGCTCGGCTCGGCCGGGCAAGCTGCGCAGCTGGGGCCAGAGAGAGGCTGCGGTTGTATGGGGCCGGGCCCCCGGCAAGCGGTCAGATGAGGCTCTGCGGGGACTGCAGCACTGTGTCAGGCGCTCGGCAGAGAGCTGTCACCAAAAGTGCGCGTTCTGGGCATAACAGCTCCGTGTCCAGGTCAGGGCAGGCCGTGGTAACCACAGGAGCGGTACAAAAGCCGTGCCTGACGTTTTTGAGTGGTTACTGCCTTGCTGAAGGCACAGCCAGCAAAAGAGCAAGGTTCTGTGCGTTCCTCTATGCTTGCAGAAGTCTTTGTATTTTTTCCCAAGTTCCAATGTTTTCCATTGCTAAAGGAAGAAAAGTCACTTATATGCTTCCATGTTTTTGATTTCTAGGAAATAAACGTTCAGCTGCTCCAAAAAATGAAGATGCTGCTCAGAGGTATCATTTCTAGTAAACAACATGTGGTGGTCCCTTTGCTTTGCTTCACTCTGAAGTTGTAGTCTTTTCCTCCCATGTTTTTGGCTTTCTTAGAGATGACTGACTTCAAGAGACCACCAGCATGCGCTTCCTGCAGGCTTTTGGCATGGCACCGTGCATCTTTTAACCAGACATCAACCTAGCGTTGCTTAGAATAGGTATAGCCATCCTGTGAGGCCAGAGCTGCGCATTACATCTTAACAGGGCTGAAAGCTGCACGCCCTTTAACCAGCACAGAACGGCGCAGTGCAGGTGCCTCTGCCACTTACTCCCCAAGGAGACATGGGACAGCCGCCCGCCCGTGAAAGCCGCCCAAAGGAATTCAGATTCGCAGTGGTGACACAGGCGGCAGGAGAGCTTCTTTCCTGGGGAGGCAGAGCTACAGGGAGTGTCCCTGTTGTGTCACCTGGCTGCTGCTGTCTAATCAGCCTGGCTTAGAGAACAAGAATAAAATTCAGTAAAGGCTAAAATACGTATATATATTAAAAGAATATTTTAAGATGTGCCTCACTGCAGACACATGGAAGATGTAGGAAAATACATGACCAGTGGGCACATGCACAACTGGAAACATTCTGTTGTGGTTTGGCAATAAAAGTCAATACTTTTCCTGACTGGGGAGAAAGTAAAGCAAACCAAAGTTGGATTTTTTTTTTTTTTTGTGGTTATTACAAAATTAATAGTCCACTTGTTGCTTTGTTTGGCCAGTTTGATGAGATGCAGAAAATGTAAGCTACTGTATTTCAGAAAAGAAGATAAATATTCAGTTAAGGAATTGCTTATGGGAGCTACTTCCTGTTTCATTCAATGTCTGTTATGTTACAGGAAAGCAGCCCTGGAGGCTTCTACAAGAAAAAAGATTGAACTTGAGAAAAAGGCACTGCATATCGTTGAACAACTCCTGGAAGAGAATGTTACCGAAGAGTTCCTTCTGAATTCTGTAGGTGTTGCAAGTTTTTGTATTATTTTCTATCTTAACATTCAACTGTTTTTTAAAGTTCTTGGAACAATTTGCTGCAGTTCAAAGTGGACAAGTTCATTCTCTCTCTCGTCAGCTCTGTTGATGATTGCCTTATTTTCAAGGGTTCTGCAGTGAAAACATGCTCAAGTTTTGTAGGACTATATATAATTATGAATCTCACTCTGTTACCGTAGTTTGTTTATGCCTCTGGGAAGTACAAAAAGATAGGTCCATATCATGTCCTCTGTGAATGCAGACGATGGTATTCTTTGCCCCACAGTTCGTCTGGCAGCAGTTTTATTGGGAAGGTATGAGGATCACTCCTGTTAAGGCTGTAAATACGATGGCAAATAGGTGTATGTAATGTGTAAAGAGAAGAAAATCGTGAGAATAGGTACCACGCTAGAGGCAAAATGATGACGTGCTTGTATATGCAAAAAAGAAGCAGGTTTTTTTTTTACCCTTTTACCATTTTTACTGCGTACATTTTAAGTGCTATTTATTAAACTTACTGTTATAAAATGGAAGGTATGTATTTGCTTATTTTCATTTGAGTATGAAAAATGAGCCATCTTCCAGTATGTTTCTGAACTATTTTCTTGTCATTCCAGGGAAAATGTATTACACCATCTCACTATAAAGACATTGTTGATGAACGGTCTATCATCAAACTATGTGGTTATCCTGTATGTCAGAATAAACTGGAAAATGTAAGTTGCTTTTTTATGAGTACTGTTATCATAAGAACCTATTAGCATTTTTTATTCTCTTGCTTTTTTTTTTCATTTTAAACTTAGAACATTAAACAGATTAAAATGCTGTCATGTATCATTTCAGTATAATGCTTCTGAAGTAAAAAGTTAAATGTGATTGGTTGACAACCATTGCTGTATAAGAGAATCAATTACAATCTATTTTGACAGTAATAAAGATGAATAAGGTATGGCTTCCTAGCCTTCCTTTGTGCATGCAGAAATTTTCTAATCTTGTTCCTTCTGTACCTCTGTGAGAAGGGCTGAAATGAAAAAAAGGTAACATGCAGGGGTATTACTATGCGACTGCAAATACATCTCCTCTAAAAACAAGCATTACTTGTGTCAAAATCAGTCATGCTTAAATACAGTATATCCGAGCCTGAGCAGAACTATGAGTTCAATTAAGTAACCTACGGAGTAATACCAGTTGTGATACAAACAGTAATCTGGGAAAAAAAATCAGGAAAGAAAAAATACATACAGTTTTGGACTTCACATATCCCAACAGAACTTGGAAACTATTACATTTTATGTAAGTTCCCTTCTCGGCTTGTCTGGGTAGTAGGGGAGTCACATATGAATAAGGTTTCTCCTGAGGCAGCTCCATTGGTTCGCTCTCAGCAGAGGCTTTCTTGTAGACCTGAGGTTATCTTCTACTGATAGTAAGATGTAAATGAATAATGAGAAATTGCAGTTCTTAGGTCTAAGAAGATACAATACCAAGAGAATTGAGAGAAAAGGTTGTTGTAGTTTGTGATTCAATTAACACTGAACATGTTACGCATATTTGAAAATGTGAATTAGGAGGAAAGTTTTATGTAAAATCATGACTGAAGTGACAGTTTTGCTGATGAAAGCATATCATTTTAGGTGCCAAAACAGAAGTACAGGATTTCAACAAAAACTAACAGAGTTTATGATATTACTGAAAGAAAGGTATGGTAACAAGCTGTTTTTAAAATGTATTTAATATCGTCTCCACATTACAAACGCATTTCGTAGCAGCACTCATATAGTGGCTTGAATCAGAACCAGTGCGTTTGGATCTCATGAGAATCATTGTCACAAACTATTAGATTAGAAATTCACTATTTAGGAATTTCATATCTCCAAGCTACCAAGCTTGACTCTCAGAAGAGCTGGGATGTTCTGTCTTCTTCTCTGACACAACTGTGCAAAATTTTTTATTTTTTTTTTTTTTAAGTTGCTGCAAAATTTTAGGAGTTGTATTGAGAACTAAAAAAAAAAATCAAAGTTCTGTTGCTGACTAGAATTTACATTGTTAAACACCTGAATTTTATTGCATGTCTTTTAAACTGCATGGCCATTTTACAGGATTCAGGATTACTCTGTTTTGGTGTTTTTTTTAAATTATTATTAAAGATGTCTTTAATCATATTTTGCATACTTTCTTATTTTCAGTGCTTTTGCAGCAACTTCTGCTATAAAGCATCTAAATATTTTGAAGCTCAAATTTCCAAAAGTCCAGTATGGATGCGAGAAGAAGAAATGTAAGTGTGACCTTATATATTTGTAGCTCATTTCAAGGATATTATTTTCTCTGTTCAAGCTGCAGTGCTAATTAATTAATTGCAATACATCCAAATGGTTAGGTTGAAGTGGAGACAAGTGATGTTAATGTGTTAACTTGCCTGGTGTTCGTGATAAGTGTTGTTGCCATATGGATTACTGTAATTGACTTGGCTCAGTTCTAGTAATGACTACTCAGACTTGACCATATTAGTTTAGAGGGCAGACTAGTCATAAATAATAATGAACTCCTATTAATTTTAAAAGGTATTTATTGTGATTGGATTTTTACAAGCCATGTAAAATAAAGGATTAATTCTTCTTACTCTGTTACAAGAGACTCTCATTTTAACAGAGCGCATGCATTGGGCTTAAGGTTAGACTGAAAGTCTATAAAATGAAGAGGTTCCTTATCCTGCATAAAACTGTTATTTCAGATTGCCTATTTTCTGCTACTACTGCAACACACATTTTGGGAGTGTTATATAGTCTGTGCTTAGTATATTGACTAGTTAGGAAACATAGGTGTGCAAATAATGAATTGAGCCACTGGGTGTCACTGCTGTACAATAAATACTTGCCTAGAGAAAGTTCAGCTGATTTACCCAGTTTTCATTTTCCAAGACACTGCTTTTCCTAGTACCCTTACTTTCAGAGTAAACAATCTGAAATTATATGTGCGAGCTTGGTTTCACAGTATATGAAATACCAGTCAGTGAGAGAAGAGGCTTCAAACAACCTGATCTGAGGAATTAGGTAAAACTGTAAAACATTTAAGTAAGCTTACCAGTGTTCTCATGGTATTGTTTTGCTCTCTCTAAAGAAGCTATTTTTAATATCTCTTTGTTGTTAACATGAAGAGCAGAGTTCTGATATGCTTGACATAGTTAATTATTTATGCTGGGGTGGGCGTATTTTCCAAAACAAACCAAACAAAAACCAGGCAGTTCATGGCTAGTAATATCTGTTTGCATAAACACATACATATGCACACACTGGTATACATTTACACATGAGAATATCTGAAATTCTCTTGGTAGAGAAGGCTAAAAACCTCCATTTAAAACTCTAAAGAGTAATTATTTGCAATTGCTAGTTTAAATCACTTTATCTTATTGCCTTTACTTCCCAGACTCAGTTCATTTATATGAATAGTTTTAAATCTTTTAAAGTTAAAATCATCCTTTTAAATCTGTTGTGTCTTTTTTTTTTTTATATACTGTCTGAGTTTAGGGTATTTCATTGTCTTGTATTCAGTGACCTATATTCTGTGCTTAGAAGGGTCTCTGTCATTCGTAAGGCAGGTGAGGATTTCAATATTCAGTGTTGAATAAAGTAATTAGCATTATGATGCTACCTTATAACTGAAAGAGGGGGAACAATTGTTCACAGGGGTGGATAGTGATAGGACAAGGGGGAATGGTTTTAAACTGAGACAGGGGAGATGTAGGTTAGATGTTAGGAGGAAGTTTTTCCACAGAGGGTGGTGACGCACTGGAACAGGTTGCCCAAGGAGGTTGTGGATGCCCTGTCCCTGGAGGCATTCATGGCCAGGCTGGACGTGGCTCTGGGCAGCCTGGTCTAGTGGTTGGCGACCCTGAACTCAGCAGGGGGGTTGAAACTCAATGATCTTTGAGGTCCTTTTCAACCCAGGCCATTCTATGATTCTATGATATGAAATGAAGCAGAAAAACCGCAGCTAGAAGTTTGGAAAGAAGCCCTTCAGAATCTGTTCAGTAACAGTTTTTACAGTTTCCAGAAGCCTCTGAACTCAATTTTCTTAGATCAGTATAACTTAATAGCCTATTTTTTAGGCAAGTAAAATTTCAAATAAAGACATCCTGAATATTCCTATTTCCTATTGGAATTTGGAGCGTTTTTCTGCAAACTACTTAGAATTGTTTTTCCTATAGGGACCTCGTGACCTATGAGGATCCGAGCATGTTTAGTTTGATGAAGAGGAAACCAAGGGATGATCTGAAAGCAGTCTACAACTACTTAAAAAATTGCATAGATTACAGAACCAAACTGTTCTTGGTTACCATCAGAAAACTTAACAAGGAGTGCTGGCCATAAATTATGGTATCAGTGGTTTACACTGGACACTGGGGAAAAAGGCATGCTCTAAGAGAGCAGTAGAACTAAACAATGTATGCTGAAAGTCTTCGAAATCTCCATCTTTTGATATTTTCAAGATTTAAACCTACATAAGGCACAGCTGACCTAATCTGCTGCTGGTGACAATCTCATTATAAGCAGGAGGTCAGATTAGAGACCTCCAGAGGTCCCTTCTGACTAACATTTGTATGATTTGCTGATTTGATTAGTTCTTGTTAGATGTATCATGTTGCAGGCACATACAAATTATGCTCTATGAACGTGTACGTATGAACCTGCTCCAGCTAACCCTGCTTTGAACAGAGGATGTTGGACTAAAAGATCATTAGAGGTTCTTTCCAGCCTCAACTATATATTTTCTGTGTAGGTGTATTTCAAGAGCATTGATTTAGCAGAAAAATCTTCATTCTTTGTATTATTTTTGCAGACCATCAGACATAGAGCTGCTGAAGAAGGGGCAGAGGTACACTGAACAATTATTTGTTATATGCTTTTATAGTTGGAAATATTAGCATATCAGGTAAAAGGGAAATCTTTGAAAAGACCTTATTAGACAAAGGATTATTTGTCTTATTTTTTCTTTGTGATTCTAAACTAGCATGTTTGACCTGTCTGATTTAGTGTTCAGCTGCTCTTGGCCTATGTGTCATAACTGAGCCTGTTGAAATGTGAAACAAATACACTGTTTGTACTTCAAATATTTTATACCATCTATTCTTTATAAAGAAAGTGGTACCAATTATAGGTGATGAAAACTTCTGTACTTCCTATTCTAAAACGTCAGTATCAGCTACATTGAAGTCATGTTACTCTGTCATCTCTCTGTACCTCGCTGAGTATTGCAACTGTTTTCTTTCACAACATCCAGCCATTAGATGGCAAACATATGCTAAGAACAAGCTCTACTGGCCTACTGATTTTCAGGTATTACATTCATATGTATGTGTTGAAATACTGATCTTCATTTTAAAGTGGCAGTATTTTAAAATTCTTCATACTAAATTGGAACTTAAGTCTGTTGTCTTTAATAGTAACTTGTTTACTATTCTACCTACCAATAAGCATCTGGGAACTAATTTCTCTAAGTAGCATTTATACATGCCATCTTAATTGCAAAACATTGAACTCTGAGTTTAAAGATGATTTCTAGAACAAAAAAGTACACTTCTACTATAAAGTAAAAAGGTTCCATTTATCTTACTTATGTGAGATTGAAAAATTATATAACATCCGTTTCTTATTTCGTTGATGGCTTGTGTTTTGTTACAGCGGCCAGTCTGGAGAAGAGGTGAAACTATGTGATGAAGTAATTAAAGCTTCTGACATTGAAAATCCGAGGCTATCTTCAAATCCATGTGAACCTGCTTCTTATGGCACAGCCAGTGATAGCAGTAGTGATACCGAACAGGAATTTGTTTCTTCTGTTCTACCAGGAAGTCAGTCAAGTTCAGCCAATCTTGCACAGCAATTGCACAGAAACAGCATCCTCAAAAAGAAGCATGTTCAGAAAGTCTATTCCAGCCCTAAATCTGAAGGCTCAGATGTGGTAGAAGCCACTGAACGACTATCTAATTGTAAATTAGATGCTCAGAAAGAAATGCATGCTTGCACTGTTCAGAATAAAATAACTGCAATACCCTCAAAAAATACTAGTCCAGGAAAATCAAATGCTTCTGAAAACTGTGAAGATACCTGTAGCAATTCACAGATAGTCTTTCTAGGTGTGAGCAAAAAAGGAGCTGAATATCTTAAAACGCTAGCTAACTCAAAACTACATGACAAAATTGAACTGAGGGATTCAGTTCCTTCCTCAGCTGCCAGAGGCAGTTTATTAGAACTGCTTAAGCAAACACTCACAGAATGGAGAACTGAGGAAACTCTAAAGTTTTTGTATGGTCCAAACTACACTTTATGCTCATCAGAATGCCTATCATCTGCCAACCAAGAAAATGAAGAACTTGATGAGGATGACTTAGATACACCCGAAGATCTTAACAGTGTTGCAGTAGGGAAGTCTGAGAACAGTCTAAACTATTCCTTACCTTTTACAGGCTCAGGTGATATAGATAAGCCTGTGCCTAGTTACGAAAAGTTAAAAGAAGAAACAGAGTTCCTACAACTTCGAGTAAGAGAGTTCTATAAAGGAAACTTCATCTTGGCTGAAGAGGAGTTAGCACATACACAAACAGATGAACATTCAAGTACAGACAAAGTAAGTGTCTAATGGAACAGTGTCCAGGCTGTTTAAATCCTGCTTTTAAGTAGACATTACAAGCTCTTTGTTGCTGCCTTTGTAAGTTGATATGGCCATGGTAACATCAAGCTATTATTGTAAAGTACTAAAAGGAAGGTTGGATAGATTCAAAACAATCCCGTAAGACTGAAGAAAATTATTTTGTTTGGGAGGCATTCAGTTCTGGATGTGCCTTACAGTTTGTGAAGTCATGAAAGATGACTTGGTTGCTTGAGCACAATTTGAATATGGACTGAAACAAGCAAAGGGAAGTACTGGCAATCAGGAACGGGAAAAGTTAAGAACTATATGAGCCCTGTGTAGTTTTTGTAGCGCATGAGAATGGGTGGAATTATTGCTACTGTAATCTTAATAGAAATATGAAGTACAACTACTGTCACCACTTCCCAGGCCTGTCCTTTTCATTATCTATACAACTCTAAAACTGTTGCATTGTGTAACTGCAATGTGGTGAAGCTGTTAAAGAACCCTGTGTGAGAATAGCTTATTGGAAAGAAAAACTGGTGATTTCTGTGAGCTGGAAAAAAGAAGGGGCTAGGACTTCTATAGCAAAGGGTTTCTGTAAAACTGCTGCCTTGCAGGGTAAGTAAGGTTTACTTAGAAGAAACAAATCTGTTTTAGGTCAGAGTAGGTCTTGGGTGAAGGAGGAACTGGATTTATTTTCCTCCTCCTTTTACTACCTAAAATCTACATTAACTTTTTTTTGCCTTAATTCATGACAGAGAAAGAATACTTCAGATTGGTTTGATTTCTTCTCTTGAGTAAGACAAGATCTCTGGCATTATTTATAGTTAAAAATTCTCTGAGTTGGTGCCTGCTGATTTATGTGGATATGTTGCTGCAATGTAGACAATTTGGGGAAAAAAAAAGAGTCTGGAGGATTTGCAGAACTTAAGAAATAGAGTGGTCTGAAGGTTTATCAGGCTAGGCTGGCCATCTGACAGCAACCGGGTCTCATCATTACTGAGAAACAGCACATTAATGATCCTAGGTGGATTGTGCAGTCTGTACAAGCATGTAAAATTAGATACATTGACTTCAATTAAATATTAGGTTGCAATTATTCATGGTTTTAATATTGTAATACAGGATGATCAACAGCAAGACCTCACATTCCCACTTGTTGATTCAAGTGCACAAATGCAGATTAGAAAGCGAATTGTCCTCGAAAAACTGAGAAAAGCGTAAGTATTCCTTACTTCAGTAACTGTCAAGCTGAAGTTGGTGATCATTTATCATCATTTTAAGTAATAAACACACTGTGCAAGGATATTCTTCACCTTCTTCTGGGTGGCATTATTCATAACCAGTATTGCCCTGAAGAAATTATTTCAGAGACAGGCATCCTATGATGGAGTAGCAGATGTCAGTCTGCACAGCCTGCTGAGGTATCAGAGTCTTGCTACTAAGACAGTCTGTAAGATAAACTTGTCCGTTCTTACATGCACTGGAGCTTGTAGTTGACAAGTTGTAGCATTCAAGGCTGGCAGGACAGCATGTTCCTGCTTGTTCGTAGTCATTAGAAATCAGCTGTGCCATTACACTGAAAATATCTATGTTTTCTTGATGTAAATGTTGCTATAACATATGGAGCTTAAAGCGACAATGTGCTTAAAAAAAAAATCTACAGAAAGCGCTTTATCATCCTCCTTTCCCTCAGATGCCTGGAAACATCTAAACTGTCTAAATTAAGTTGTTTAAAAGCAAGTTCTGAGGGATGAAAAATAGGAACTGAAAATCAACAATAATTATACATATATATGTCAATAATAATAATATAGCTTGTGGACTTTGTATATACTACTTGTAATTTTAATTGTAATAAAGCAATGATTTTTTGGCTTAAAGTCAGTGGGAATACGCAGTTCTAGTAAAACATACAGGGATATAAAAACAAATATAAATATTCACTATTCCAACAGTATCAGCACAGTACCCATACATAAGTGTAAATAATTGGATATTCAAATGCAAGAAGTTGTTAACCATTAAAGAAGCAAACAGAGGCAAAAGCTTCATCTTAAATCCACATCTAATATGTGAAAAGCAATACATGTTATTGCCAGCATTTGGGGATACCAAGAACCGCTTAAACAGCATGTGCTGTTTACAGCATGCTCTATCAAGTTTTAGACATCCAGGCAGGGAGGCAATCTGCCATTGAAATTTTCTGATTGCCCTGCTAACATCTTTGTTCTAATAATTAGACTTAGTGTTATTTCTGTTGCATCCTTTCTGTATCATATACAAGTTTAAGATTAGCAGTTATATTCTTTGTGTGAACATCAGTTAGGCATGTAATTTTCCTTTTGTATTGTTATTTTTAACCAAGTAAATATAAACTTTTAAAGCATTTATGAAGCCTGAAATTCTAGTCTTCATAATAAAAAAGGTTTGATTTTTTGGTAAGAATATTATGTCAGAACTGACAGAATTTAATAGAATATGCATGTAAAACTATATCCAGTTTCTACTTCACATTCACACTAAACTAGAGCTTCTTATTTTTATGAGCAAAATGTCGTAAAAGTGAAGGTATTGCCCAAAAACCACTGAGAGGAATCTGAAATGTAAACTATATGCCAAATCTACTGCACAAAAACATTTTTTTCCCCTTTTCATTACCTTTAATGAGCTCTGATGGAAGCCTTGAGGAGAAATTAAGAAGGGACAAAAACATTAACCAGTCTTTCTTGCCTTCTAGATTACCTGCAGTTTTGGGCCCTCTTCAGATTACTCTAGGTGATGTTTACACAGAGCTAAAAAATCTTGTCAAAACTTTCCGGTAAGCATTGGTCTTCATTTAGCAATTCCTGATTGATTAAACATCCCATGATTTGTATTTGTGATTCGGGCACAGAGAAGCTGTGTGTTCACCTCAGAAATGTCACATTCCCTGTGGACTAACAAGTCAACCCCTTCCTTGCTCCTGACAGCAGCTAGGTCACCAGGAGTATTTGTAGATTTTTAAAAACTAGGCCAGTGGTCTCTGGAGGATGATGGTGAGTCTTTTAAAGGTTCCGCTACCTCATCACCTCCTATTAAGCGTGAGTTTTTGAGATGTCACTTTCTTTTGCTCTGACTCCCTGTAGCTGGGCTAACAGGATTTAATATAATAATTATTACCACTACCTTCTCGAGAAGAAAAGAAGGTCCAGCTTGACCTTTCTTGCTCTTAATTTCAAGGGGAAGTAGGTCTAGGGTACGCTCCTTTACCACAAGCAGTCAGAAGCACTGAAGAGGATATTTAAAGACACTGTGACTAAAGAAAGGAGGATACCAGAATGGTAGTAACTTCTCAAAATGTTTCTAGTTTTTTGGGGAGCCACCACTCTTATATCTTGGACCTAGATTATGCCGTGCATCTTGACACGTCAGCAAAAGGAGCAACGAGAGTTGCTAACTCTGTGTAGGCTATTACTCTTGAAACAGTTTCCTCTTCCCCGCCTCCCATCGTGCATAATGTTTACATGTAAATTTACCAAAGGTCTTTCTTGTGGCATTTGTCACAAGAAATCTAGTTTTTGGTGAATAGAAACCCAACTCTTCCTGTTTCCTTATGACTTGTCTGATAGCCAGAGAAATGCCATTGAAACACAGATCTCTGTATATGCTAAATTTTTTTTTAAACTATGGAAGATACATTTTCTTTTCCTTTCCAATGATTCTGTGCATGATCTTTTTTTAAATAAAAGAATTTTGTGTGTTTGGACCTCATTCTGCAACTGTATTCATTTAATTGTGATTAAAATTTTGTTTTAACAACATCGCAACCAGGGAAGATATTTTTGGTTGTACTGAAGTAGCACCTATATAATGTATATACGCCTGCTCTTTGAAGTAGATCTTCATGTCTTAAAAATGCATTTCTGTTGCTCTGCGGTGTAAATGCTTAGTAGTCACTTTAGCTGAAAAACCTCAAAAGCAGAACTTAGATTTTTAAATTATTTTTGCTATTCAAAGATAACGAGGCCTGACTATCAGGTTTCAAAAGCAGTTTGCTGCAGAGGAGTTTTGCTGTAGGAGGCCAAAGTAGCCTTTTAAAAAACAGAAAAACAAAGTATATACGTTTGAAAACAGCTGTAGACTTACAGAATTGAACCAAATTAATGTGGACCTTAATCCAAGAATATTACTGTTATATCTATTAGTGAAAGTGTGACTAATGTAGAAATAATTCACTATTGGTTGGTTGGTTGTGTTGTTGTTTTCAGTCTCCCCTCATCTATTTCTTTCCCTTAGATAACACTTGATAAGTTTTTTAGTCTCATTTGTTAATGAGTAAATTGAAGGAAATGTGATTTCTTGGGGCTCGTTTACTGTGAAGATTCTAAATAAAATGCTTAGAAATACAGGATTTGGGGAAAGGAGTGGTTGATAATAATTGTGAGCACTACACAAGAATTTGTTACTGTTTTATATGCATCTCACAACAACTGGAGTTGTTACTGTTGCTGATAGTAAAGTAATATGAAAATACTGGAAATAGAGAAGTAATAAAAATATGAGCCCTTTCTCCTTGTATTTCTGGTACAAAACTGCCTGAGAGAGAACAGCTAGCTCTCTGGCAGAAGGCATGGTTTGAATCTCTAGTTCTATACTTAAATAGAATCAACATGAGTCTCTGAATTTAAGTTAATTGCTTTTGCAGGGGTCCTGGGATAAATTATAACCTGTGTTTGTTTGTAGGGTTTAGAAATTTAAATGTTACTTTCTTTGTTAATATGGTTAAAATGCTTAATGACCATGGAGGCAGCACTGCTAGTGAACTTCATTGCTTTTCATACTAGAAATATTTCAGGCTGAAGTGCTTGCCAAGAGGGAAGGAACTGAAATACATGGCAGCAGTAGAGCTTATCTGAAGAAGGGTAAAAGAGCACGTTGTGAACTAAGCAACAACAATTTTCAGCTCCATTGGTTTTTAAAGGAACACTTGCAGTTCAGCCTCCTTTGGGCAACATATTATTCAATCACCACTGCTGGGAAATGCACTAGAGGCATCTCAAGAGACATTTTAGAATGGTTAAAGCTCTTCCCAAACAGAGTCCCTCAGTGCCTGTAAGCTTTTGTTACGAAAACTGAGATGTCAAATAATTCTCCAGAGCGTGTAAAGGCACTTTGTTAAAAGATGAAGACAAAGTTAGCTATTTATTTAGAAATTGAGGCCAAATTATTATGTTTGTAAATGTACGATTTTAATTTTTGAAGTTTAGTATCACATGTTGAAAATTTCTGCTGTACTTTAAGGTTACAAATATTTCAATTAATTTTACAGAACTTGTCATGTACAGTGACTTCTCAGAATGAATGTGATATTGTTATTTCTTCAAGATGTGTTTAAGATTTTCTGTTACAGCTTCATCTTGTCTATCTGCCATTCCCTATTGGCCAGTTTTCCTGTATCAAATTGTTTCCTAGAAATCAGAAAATGTTGAGGTTGTGAGCACCTGCAGTGCTGAGTGTTCCTTTCCTTTGAATTCAAGTGTAGTGATGTTCCTGTCCAAGTTCTAGCACTGGGCTCATAGGGAAGTACTTACATTTGTTGCCATGGCAGGCATTGGTTACAATTCAAGCCAGTATTTGCTAATGGAGTTCCACTAGCAAAATCAGTGGATAAGAGTGATTGAATGGGAAGATAAGAAAAAGGACCAACTGTGTGTGCTTTTCCTGAGTCATTACTGGGTTTAGTTTTTCCCATTTACTGGTTAACTTCAACCTTGGACGCCTCTGCATTCCCAGAACTTCCATATTAGAGTTCACCTTTTTGCAGGCTGAGCTCCAGTCAGTTACTGGGAGGTGACTGGCAAAGGAGTTTGTCTGCATCTTACTCTTTAGTCCTTGACCTGTCAATTTCTGTCACTTCATCTACTCAGTCTGAGCTCCTTCGTAGGAGCTTTGTTGGTCCTTCTGTCTAATGGCTGAGGGAAGAAGTTAGTCCAGCTGTAGCGCATCCTTCCTGCAAGCTGTTCTGGCATGAGCCACTGTACTCACAAACTAGCAACTAAGCAACCCACCCAGCATTCTTGGCTCACCTTTCCATTCTTACAGAGTCTAAGAAAGTAAAGATACTCACCTTTGACAAGCTGCATATTCTTTTCTTTCTTTGGATAAGTATGAGAAAGTTTGCTAAACTCTTTAACAGACAATATTCCTTTGCAAAACCCAAATAACGTACCAAAGCTTCTGTAGTATTTTAACATTTCCATTACATGTGTGAGACAGAAATCTGGTGACCTTTTTCTCCCATCTTTCATAGACTGTTCTGAAGTACTAGTTTTGGCCAAAGGCAAGACAAAGAATTAATGAACCATTTTTGCAGAGGACTTGCACTTCCCTGTTTCCTGAAAGCTTTACTCTTCAGAGGCCTTGGTGTTGACACACAGCTTGTTCTTGAAAGTGACTGCCCTTCCACTGCTCCATATTACTTAAGGCTTCACACCTGTAGGTTGCTAGCTTTAATCTGATCAGCCTAAAATGTTTTCTTTTTCAGTTGCACAAGTGCTTTAGGACAGGTGTTGTACTGAAAGGTTGTGGAAGCCTCACTTCATCCAGTCCAGTGACAATAGTACATCAGCAGATCCATCCTGGCATATCCTGCTGGTTATCTGCATCTTATGACTGCCTCCTTCATAAATAGCATATTGATGGCAATGACTAGTGTTGAGACCTTGCCAATCAATACTAACATTGAATAAGAGTTAATTGACACAAATAACTGAATCTCTCAGTTTGTGTACAAGAATGACACCTTCCTGTGCTCTAATCAATAATAACTCCTTGTAGAGCAATGAAATAAAGCTGCTTTCTCTATTTGACAGTTTTCCCAGGTGTTTTGGATCTGTCTCTTCCATTGTGTCTTATCATAGCAGATTAACTGGAACATTACATATGAATTGTCTGTCAAGATGATTCCATCAGGCATTTCTTAGTGTTTATCAGTATCATCAGTATTGAGTCAAGACCTTCAGCCTTTGTTTTGTCTCTTTTCCTTTAACCAGGAAAATGAAAGAGTTTACCAGTTACTAGCTTTGCTGCCAGCAGCTATTTTGATAGTAGTTGGTAAAGGTCTATCTTTTAGATAAGAAAAATAATTTGTATTTACCAATAATAATGGTTCTAGTTAGACATGATAATTCCTGTACATGTAGCATTATAAGTTGCTTTTTCTTTAAGAAAACTAAGGCTGTTGAGATACTACTTGAGTTATTATTGCTTTAAAATCTTACTTTGATAGTAGACTTGAGATTTGAGGAAGAAAACAGGATAAAACCACTTTAATCATTACTGTCCTTTTTAAAAAGGAATGTTGAATGTATTTTTCAAAATAAGGGAAATGATCCTATAAAATGTCTTTTTTACAACTGTATTTTTAATGACGACTTTGAATAGAATTGGGTACAATTTTTCTAAAATGAGAAAGGAGAAGTTTTAACAATGGCAAGTATGAACACTTTTTTCCCCAGTGTTCTTGGGTATTTTTGCTATTTGATTTCTTAAAGAAATTAAAAATCTAAGAAAACCATGCAATTGAATTTGTTGCAAGGTATTTCATTTTAAAACTGCCCTTTGGAGGAGGAAAAAAAGAAAAGACTACTCTGGAAACTTCAGTGTTTAGCTGATCTCCATATATTGCTATGCTTCGGGATCCCTTGAGCATGGTAGTGTTCTGTCCTGAAGCTGGACTTATTGTACTCTACCAGGAGAAAGGCTATGCTTACACACTGAATGCAGCTGTGTTTTAGTAATTAATTAGAGGCAGAGTTAGCTTTCTATTTTTTTGGAGCTTTCTTCAGTTGTGTTACAAGCGTCTGTCATGCTACCATAATCATGTTTAGTTGGTAATATTTTGATAAAATAGAGCTGATAAGGTGAAGGGATTCAGTGATAAGGCTTCTATGACAAGTCTGCCAGTTATTTAGAACTTCTGGATATTACATCTTCCTTTAAGATGCCCAGAACAGATTTAAGCCTTTTCTCCTGAAATGAACCTTGAACATGGTATAGAAACCTACTGTTCTACCTTTGCAGTGGTTAATGTCCTCCATGTCCACTATCTCCTCTTGTAATGAACAGCAGCGTAAAGCCCTTGATGGAGCAGGTAAAATTCCTACTCTTAGGAAACACCTGCTTCTAGAAAAAAAGGGTTTATTTTCAGACCTACTAGCAAATTTTCATCTTCTCCAGTGCCAGTAGACACATGTGAGTGACCGAATAGCTTCATTAGGGTCTGAAGCTATGTTAGACTACAGAGAAGTAGAGTGGAAGAAAGAAGCAAATATATTAAGGCACTCACCCCCTCAGTACATCTGTTATATGGCAGCATCTTTCTAAATAAAGTTAATTCTGCTAGCTTTCTTGGATTCCCACACAGCTACACATTCTTTTTGAGCTGTGGCTTTTCCATAAAATTGCTTGTCACAAACACCATCAGTCATGCCTAAACTCAGCCATAAAACAATTCATGTGTGAACTGTTAAGTCACATTAACATTTGACTTAAAGCAAAACTATATTACTACTGAATTAAACCACATGGACCAATAGATATGAAGCGTAGTAATCCTGTTCTTGAGCATTTTTCTGGTTCTTCATTCACACTTTGTTTTCCTGCTCTTATATCTACAGTGGCTCTCACAGCTTAAGTTAAAAACATAGGTTTCCATTTTAACAGCAAGAATCATCAGAGGACTATTTCCAGTATACTAAAACGCCATACATTAATGCATGCAATGCTATAACATGATGGAAAATAGAGCAATAATAGCTAGGTGGCACAACCCCAAGCTGCAGCAAATGAGAATGAGCCCAAATGCAACAGCCATGGATGTAGAAACAAAGAAAAACTGCTTACCTTTAGAAGGCCTCTAATAGGTAAGGATCCCCTGCAAGATACCCTCATCTCCACTGCCAACCCTTAAATGAGGGCTGGGAAGGGGTGGATCCTGGCTCCACCCCTTCTGGTCACTCAGGGACATTGCATGCACCTGAGCTCCCCTGGGTTGGCCCTGCCTTCCCACCAGGTGCTCCATCACTGGTTCAAGCCGTGACTTAGCATTTCCACTACAATGCAACACTAGCTTTTACAGCAAATCTGGATCTGAAACCAGTAAGGAAGACACTGAGTGCAGAAGGTCCATCTTTATGAAAAGCATATATGTAGTTGCTGAGAATTTCCTATTGGGTGTTAGGGAGAGTTGAGCCCTCACAGCAGCCAAGACTACGAATTCAAAGAATTAGCTTCTGTTCTGTCTTCCCGGTCCCACTTCTCTCTGGATCAAAGACACCTGCTGGCAATTTTTTAATTCCTCTGGTGCTGGCTAAGAGGAGAGAGACAGAAAGTTGGCCAATTGCTCAGATGCAGCTGTAACTGCCATTTTGTAATGCTGCATACTAAGTCTTTAAAGGGCAGACTTCTAATTCAGCAGTTAAAATCTGTTTACTTTCACTATGAAATGTTCTGATTTTTTTTTTATTGCTATTTTTCAGGTTAACAAACAGAAATATTATTCACAAAATGCCCGAATGGACTCTAATTGCTATTGTTCTGTTATCTGTGTAAGTAGCCTTTTATTCTCATACACAATTGCCCTAACTAGCCTGTCAAGAGAATATTTAATTTTCAGGTAAGACAGAGAAAAGACTTCTTGAAATTGACTGGAGGAATCAACAGAAATATTTTTTAATGCAAATGAAATAAAATATTTGGGGGGCCCATATGAACCTAATGAGGTTCAACAACGCCAAATGCAAGGTGCTGCACTTGGGCCGGGGCAATCCCAGGTATTTATACAAACTGGGGGAAGAACTCTTTGAGAGCAGCCCTGCAGAGAAGGACTTGGGGGTCCTGGTGGATGAGAAGCTGGACATGAGCCAGCAGTGTGCACTGGCAGCCCAGAAGACCAACTATGTTCTGGGCTGCATTAAAAGAGGAGTAGCCAAGCAGGGAGAGGGAGGTGGTGGTCTCTCTCTACTCAGATTTTGTGAGGCCCCATCTGGAGTACTGTGCCCAGGCCTGGGGCCCCCAGCACAAGAAAGACGTGGAGCTCTTGGAATGAGTTCAGAGGAGGGCCACCAAGATGATCAGAGGGCTGGAGCACCTCTCCTACGAAGAAAGGTTGAGGGAACTGGGCTTGTTTAGTCTGGAGAAGAGAAGGGTCCGGGAAGACCTCACTGTGGCCTTCCAATACTTGAAGGGAGTGTATTAACAGGAAGGGGAACAATTGTTTACGACAGTGGATAGTGATAGGACAAGGGGGAATGGTTTTAAGCTGAGACAGGGGGTATGTAGGTTAGATGTTAGGAGGAAGTTTTTTCCACACAGAGGGTGGTGACGCACTGGAACAGGTTGCCCAAGGAGGTTGTGGATGCCCCATCCCTGGAGGCATTCAAGCCCAGGCTGGACATGGCTCTGGGCAGCCTGGTCTAGTGGTTGGCGACCCTGCACTCAGCAGGGGGGTTGAAACTCAATGATCTTTGAGGTCCTTTTCAACCCAGGCCATTCTATGATTCTATGATTTGGAACAAAATGTTATCAATGGACAAACAATGTTATTTTTAAGAGTTAATGATGTTTTAGATATTTTTAAAGAAGGATGAAAAGAAGGGGATATTTCAGTCTCTTCTATTCACTACTGCCAGACACTCTTCCCTTCTCTAATAGTAGGACAAAATGACATGTATTATTTGAATTTTGTGTTCTTGTTTTAATGTCACTTTCACTATTAAAGTCAAATTATTTCTTTAAAGATAAATCTTTTTCAGTAAAATTCTATGCACAGGCATGAATTATAAAAGCTGTAATCATATGCCTCAAGTAAATTCCTTAATTTATATTTTCCAAACAAATGTACATTTCTGAAGTTAAAAATATAAACTTTGCAATATATAAAACGGACAGTTCTCTCAGAAATTCATATTAAACATAACTGAACATTAGTTCATCTTTTAAGAAATCACTAATGGTTTCACATAGTGTCAGGCCCTGCTTTTCAGTAGGGTTGAACCATCAAGCAATCTTTGTATGTCTTTCAGTTTGAATTACAAGATTGCAGAAATCTTATTTCAGAGACTGTTTATTACCGCACTGCTGCTTCTTCTTTTGCGTTTCCTGGGTCACTGGAGCCAGCAGGACAGAGGAGTACTTACAGATATTCACAGGTCAAGAGATGTTGTGGGCCAACCTCATAGCATCCCCAGTATTGCACTTACTTTGTTTGATATTACTTCAGTCTGACACATTGTTCTGGCTTTACTGTCCCAAGGAAGGCTATACCAGTAGGCATTAGAGTAGGCTTCAGCGAGCCTTGCATCTCTGTCACCCAGCCAGATACCGCTCAAATGATTCATTAAATCAGAACACAGAAAGTAACTTTACTTGAATGCCTTGGCATACATTTTTTATCAACTGTAAGAACAAATCTTTTGTCATTTTTACTATATATTTGTATGGTTGAATTGGTAATTTGTGAAACAGATCTTATGAATTTTTCAAGTAGCTTATGTACATTTAAGGAAATTGTGACTCTTTTGAACAGAAGCTAAAATACACTGCTGGTCTGTGCTGCATTATGATGAGGTCTAAATGTTTTCATAGCTAATGATTGTTTTACAATTGCTTTAAAATGTTCTACAAGTAGCAGGCAGTCTAGGTAGCAATCAGTAGAAGCAGAGAACCAAGTTTTTTTTTTTCACCTTTGCTTTCTAAGAGTCTGTGCCTAAACAAACGAGTTATATTTGATCCAAAAGTAGAGTGGATTTTATTTCTAATATTATTCCAGTAATGTACTCACATGTCTTGACCTGGTCCCAGACACAGGATGACTATTTTGTCATAATGCTCAGGAGTGCTGTAGCATAAGCAAGACCCTGAAACTTCCTCTTTCCAGCAGGAAGAAAGACCACATTACACATACCCTGTGCTACATGAGGTGTGAGAACACAAAGTAAAGAAGGCAGAGCAAGCGCGGATTTCAGGGTATACATCAAAAGAAACTTCTAAGACTTCAGATATTTTTGTTTTGCTTGGAAGGAGGCAAACTTTGTTTAAAGTAGCAACTGTTGGACTTGCACCCCACTTTGTGCATCAATATTGTGGCTCACCACTTCCTTCTCCTGAGGACATACAGCGTGCTTAAGTTCACAGACCACTTTTAGAGTACAATGACACTTTTTGTGGTATGCTACTGAGAGAATCAATATTATCATTACAGCTGTACTGACTTAAAGAATCATCACAGCTTAATACTTTGTATTATGATAGTATTATCCTTTCTTCATTAAGAGTTTGTGGATTAAATCTTTTTAGAATCTATGTGTAGGATAGTCACAACACCTAATCTTATACCTAATTTTAGTGCTTAAATAAGACCTGGCTCCCTTTGTATTCTGCTGGCCCTCCAAAAATTATTCTAAGTACTTACATGCCGTCAAATTTATTGACCGTTAAAGAAAGTTGGGCTTCTAATTCATTGTTCTGAAGTAAAGTACTTGAAACTAGGTGGTCTGACTATCTTTCTAGAATTATAAAATGTTGGAGATCCCAGTGGTGAAGCATTTCCTCTTTCTAGTGAACAGCTGGATTTATTCAATCAAACTGAAAATCTAGCCTGAGGCACTCCTGTCTTTGTGACTGTATTGACTTTCTTAGAATACACTTCGACAGCCAGAGAATTTTGTGCAAATGCTTGCATTCTTGACTGTTGTGGAGCGGCTGATTCTAAAATGATCTGTAGATCAAATTTCTGATTTATTTGCCCATTAGGTGTGGTAAATTTTTGTATCTTCTTGTCATATTTAGTACCATTGTTGAGCAGAATTTTATGTTACACTAGCAGCTACTTTGTAATGTGAACTAGAAAACAGAAGTTGTATCTTTTTCTCCCAGAGTACTTTGCAAGATGTTAAACTGAAGCAGATAAATAGATACACATATAGTAGTCAAGAAAGAAGGGAGAGAGCAGTGGGAAGATTGGTTGCTATATAAGCATAGGCACTTGCTGTTTTTACTGTATACCCCTGGTACAGTCTAATGGAAAGCTTTCAAGATATTTTCAGGAAATGTCTGCTTTCATCTTATTTATCTGAGCTGGCTGGTTCCAGTGAACTGTGGTCAGCTTCATCTACAAAGCCTATGCAAGAGGTTCCTCACGCTAAAAGCTTTGAAACGTTTCAGAATGTTCTGGGATTAGCGTATAGGCATTGGGCTGCAGTATTTAAACAAACTCAAAATGACCATGATCACAAAACAAAAGCCATCGTTATATGTGTGCAGCCACTTTAGATAAATGTGTCGTGTGGAGATGTACTCTAGAGGTTTACTCTCTTGGAGATAACAGTTCAGGAACTGGAGAATCTTATGTTCAAGTATGCATTTTTACTTCTTTGCACAACAGAGCATTTGTATTATTCAACACTGAAATTCCTAAGATATTTTTAGACAAATTTAGATGTTTGTGATATCTCTGCTGTTCTTGCCTGGAAATGTCTACATGTGTGAAATGTACAAATATGTATTGGTTATGAATCAGATTTTCAGAGTGACTGTAAAAATGGCAATTGTACTCATGACAGCAGTCTTTTTCCTAAAGAAACCATTTAAAAATCAGGGGGATGATCTTTTACTCCACAAGTCTGATGACAGAAAGTAGGTTCCACCTGAGAACAATTGTTCATAATTGAGCTAGAAATGCAATTTGTTTCCATTCTGAAACAGTTTGCAGGACCAAAAGTCCAAAAAAGCTTCCTTTTTATAAAGCATTTGAAATTAAGGCCCAGTCTTTGTCTCTCCTCTTGCTCACAATCTGTTGAGTGTTTTGTGAAATAAAGAAAAGGCAAGGTTTTTTAACGTGGTTAAAAAATGTATGTATATATATTTCAGTCTTAATAGTTTTAGATTCTCATTTGGTAAGTGTGAACTCAAACATGTTTTCTGTTAAGCAGTTCTTACTTATCAGCATTTCCTAAGCAAACACAATCTGCTTATTTGGCATAATGTGCAGGAGATCAGTATTACTTCACTTCCTCCTAGCATGTTCCAGTATTACTTAGGAAATATAAATACATAGAAGAGTATTTTGAGGGATTGCAGTGTTATTCATTGGCATGTTAATTAGTGCCAACTTTAAAATTAATTTAGTATCTTGTTCATTTGTAAAGGAGAAAGAAGAAGAGACCTTAGCCGTTTGAAAGAATCTCCTAATACAGAAACAAAACAAAACAAAACACTGTGTTGCTAGTGCTGGTGTACAAGAAAGTGGCGGTTTGTACTTCAGTGCAGCATGTACACCTGCAGTCCTTTTCCATTCTGGTATTTCTTGTGGACAGCCTTTTGAATGGGATGCTTGGGTGTACTATGCCCAGCACAAACTCTCAGATAGATTGATTAGTTCCCCTTTACAGTTCTGGTCCTTGGTCTTATCAGCAGGAGTGACATCTTAGCACACATTGTCTCCTGGACTTCTGCGTGGAGCCAGGGTGTTGGGTGCAAAAAGACCTCTGTGCCTGTCAGTTTTACTGCCCATCACAAGGGAAGAGCAGGGTCGTGGCTTTCTGCCAGGTGTACTGGAAATCCCTCAAACAGATCTCTGTGTTCCTAGCAGATGTGTGTGGGGGCATGCAGAAAACTGAAGTCATGCCCAGCTGTGCAAAGGTGCTGTGCAGGAGTGCCTCACCAGTTGCAAATGGACATTCATGGCAGTGTTTTCCTGACTAATCCCTTTGTTAGAGGAGGAACATAAATCTAGAAATAGTTTTATGCCAAATGTAATTTTGAAGCTTCTGCTTTAGTTGCCCTTATGAACTTTATGTTCCAAATGTACTGGTAGTTTATGAATTGAAAATATGGTAGTAGAAAAAGTACTTTCCTCTGCCAGTTTTTTTTTTCCTTCTGCATAAGTAAACATGATTTTTGTTGCAAATTCTGTTTCAACCCTCTGAAGGATAGCATGGCCAGTTCTGGAAGACATTTTTATCATGTTGACTCTTTGGGGAGCTATTGCAATTCATGTCCTATTGAACTTCATGCTACAAATATGTGATGTCAAGCAGATGGAAAAAATGTTCAGCACTATCAGAGAGAGAACTCTTTTAAATTTATGTTCATTGAAAATGTACATATTAAGCAGATTTTTTTTGTAGCCATATTTTCCCCTCCTTCCATAACTGCTCCACACATCTTTGCTTGTTCAAAGTCATGTCATAACAGAGTAAGTTGTACAGTCAAACTGTAATATAGACAGTTCTGAAGTAATGCTTCAAGACATGGCTAGCACTGTTAACAGCTGCCCTAAACTTAGTTTTAAATATATTTTAACTTCAACCACTGAGCAAACTGAACTGTTAATTTTGCAACTGAGTCTCGAAGCTCTAGCCTTATGAAAATACTTGTTTCCTTATTAATAATTAATCTTAACACATTCAATGTAAACATTTTTTATCATGAAACACAACCCATCTGTTATAAGAAAAACATGACTGACACACGAATGTGTCTTTTATTTTCAAAGTTTTAACTTTTATCTTGGTAAACTTTCTGAAGAATAGCCTACATTTGCTGGGGACATGACACATAGAAAGAGTTCTTGACTTAGAGGAAATTTGATTCTAAGATGCAAATCAGTGTTGATTTGGCTTTTTTCTGAAAAAAAAAAAAAAAATTTTAGAGGCATACGTCACTGGAAAGGTTACGACGACTTCCTAGAATGTGAGCTGCTGTTATCCTGTACCAGCTGAATTTCTAGCTTGGGTTCTGGATTAACTTGTTTTGTTCTGCTCAAGGAGTAATAATGATACCACTACTAGCCTAAGAGATGAGTCCTGTTCTTTCATCTCTGAAAGAAATTTTGCCCAAAGTAGAAGTGTGGTATTACTGAACTCTTCTGGAACCATTATAGCAGAAGAACTCTTAATTGTGGAAAATCCCTGAGTGCAGTATTTTTTTGAAGATCTGATCAGTCCTTTCCTTACGGTGCTTGATGCAGATTATGAAATGTAAAACTTGATAATGCTAGACAGTAAGACGGGCTGTCTAGAAAGATAGTACTTCATTGTGGAGATTCTGGTTTCCTTTGTCTTATTCCTGTTGAAAGCGTCAGACCTGACAAGACAGTATTTTTGCTATGAAACATATAACTTCTTTTAAGCAGGAAGAATCCTAAAAGTTATTAAAAAACGTGAAGATTTTCAAAACCCAGCTTTATGAAACTGAGCTAAGTTATAATTTGCTTGACTTAGAGCAGTAGTCCACAGGACTACTCAAAGACCCATGCATCAAAGATCTATGTTAGGGGAAAATAAACAGAGATGCATTTCATTAGCTTTCATGCAGGTGATGTTGTGCTGGAGAATGTTGCCATTTCTGTAATACCCTACAGTGACTGGAGATAAACTGAAAATTAATTAGAAGCATAAAAAATTAATTCAGACAGCAGACAGACAATTTTTGATGTGATAAGTGATAGTGAGTAGTAAACTGATGAACTGGAGACTTGTTTTCCCTTCCTGATAATGCAGGAATCAAGTGCGATGGAAGTTTGTACTTCTCCGTAATATATTACTTCTTGAGACGTAAAAGCATTTTGACTCTGAGAGTCCAGATCCACTCTGGCAATAATTAAGTTCTGTTCCTAATACGGGATGTTAACACTGAAGGCCAGAAGTTAATTTCAGTATTTTCTGAAATGTTTTCCTTTCATACTCATGAAAACAATCAGAAAATGCAGCCTCTTTTGGGAGGCCTTATGTTTAACTTCTGGGAAAAAAAAAATTGGACACAGTTGAAGCAAATCTATTCCTAGCATGTCTCTTTACTCAGCTGCATTATTCCAGGTGTTTGATCCGTATATCAGAGTGAAAGGCAGGTAATCAAGTTACAATGCTAGAGAGTTCTGCAACTAAACTACAATCAATTTTATGATCATTGTTTCCATAGTATCTGAGTGCAGGTGAGTACATTTTACAAAGTCAGGTATTGACAAATTATTTATCTAAGCTTATTATGTTGTAGCTGTTCCACCTGTATGACAGTATACTTCTGATTTAATCTTTATTGAAGGGGTGATTGTTTTGTTTTGTCAGGGCTTTTTTGCATACCATTGAGATAATGACTTGTCAGCGACAGATTGCCAGTACATGACAGCAAAAAAACAACAAGACAACAACGACAACAAAAACAACAACTGCAATAATGGATGTGGTTGAAATATAAATGCATCTTCGCATGTTTTAGATATTAAATGGTCTCACTGCATGTGTACAGTAATTTATACAACAGTGCATATTTTGCAAAGCACTTGTAAGCATTACAGAGACTGAAATGTTTATCTTAGCATTTCTGAATCTCACAGTGTCTTTTGTCTGAGCATAATTTCATGTGACTAAGTAACCCAGGGTTTCCAGTATTTGGGAAGAGTCACAGGAAAACTTTGAGGCACGTAAAAAGCTAAGGAATAGAAGACTGAAAAAGATGAAAGGATGCATTTTAAAATAAATTTTAAATCTATTTAAATTTTTGACCAAGTTGAAAAATAGGGAAAAGTGGGAGCAAGTGCTAGGACTGAGAAGTACCTTTGATCTGTCAGCTGGATAGCAGGAAACAGACTTCAAATAAACTGAGCTCTTTAAACAAGGCCTGTCCTTGAAATGTGTACCTAAGAAACCTAGATTTGTTAGAGGGAAACAGCTGATAGTGATTTCTTCTGGGCTTACATTGTGAACTTTTTATTGCCTTGGATTTATGTAGATAAGTAAGCTAACTTGAAACCGTTTGGAACAACTCCCTGCATGAATTCAAGTGCTCTAATTTGCACGCTTTATTATGAAAGTTCTGATACTCTATGTCTGTGAACCAGCATTGTCATAATGACTTGGATTGTGGTGGTGTAAAGGTGGTACTATACTTAATTTGGTATTTAAAAATCAACCTGCAGTCATATCTGTTAGTAAAAAATGATGAAACAGTCTTTGATCTGGCTAAACTAAGAAGTACTTAGGATAAGAAACTGTAGATGTCTTTGAGCTGGTTTTGGTGCTTCCCTAGTGGTCTTGTCTGGCTAGAGGTTTTTCTAATCCACTGTTAAACAGGTCTTCTGGAATCTCTATCCTGTACAGAATTGCCAAATAATTAGGTGATTTTGCTGGACCTACATGGTATTTTGTGTTTGTAGTCATTTTCAAATAAATGTTTGAAAATATTTTCTGAATTTTCTGAATTGCCAGTTGCCTGCTTGGATTTGAAGGAAAAAAAAAAAAAAAAGGAGAAAGGCTGGGAGTGCATTAATTCTTTTTCAGTTCTTTGTAAGCAGTTTTACCAGATGGTTGGATCAGAGAATCCCAACATGGCTAAGGCTGGCAGGGACTTCTAGGTCCATCTGACCCAACCCCTGCTCGAGCAGGGATGCCCAGAGCACGGTGCCAGGCCCATGTCCAGGCGCCTCTTGAAAGTCTCCAAGGAGGAGACCCCACAGCCCCCGTGGGCAGCCTGTGTCAGCGCTGTCACCCACACAGTAAAGGAGAGCTTCCTGTGTCCCAGTTTGTGGTAACTGCCTCTCATATAAAATCCTTGTTACTGCAGGTATGCTTTCTGTTGACTGCTAGTTGTATTCATTCAGCTCCATCTGGAGTGATATTTTGGTCCTGTTCAAAGGGAATGAAGTTAACTTGTATCTAGAAACCAACTAAATGCTAAGGTGTGAAAGGCGAACTTTTAAAGAAGAAATGTATGTAATTATTCGATGTGTATACATAAATATGTATTTAAAAAAAAAAAAAAAACATTCTTCTTGAATAGTTTTGTAGAAGCTGCATGTGTAAAAACTGAAGGCAGTGGAAACAGTGACCAAAGTGAACTTTTGAACGAACCTTAAGTTTTGCAGTGTATCTGTATTATGTAGGAATGCCAGCAGATTTTGAATCTGTGTCCGTAGCATTGATTTAAATGTAGTGGACAAAAATTTTCAAATATGAATAATTTAGTTTCTTTTGCCATCAGAGGATTAAAGTGTCTGGGCTAGATGCTGTGGACAAGTCAGTACACAATAATGAAAGTTAAATAATAAATAAAACATAAATTGCACTTTAGCTACAAAATTCTTGTCTTTAGGATCTTTAGGCTGTATTTAAAACTAGACCAGAAGTAGCTTTTTACCTTCTGTAAGAAAATTACCTGCTTATTTCTGTCAGTTATTATCGTTCAACAGTGCTGTTTTTAGAGTGTTTATCTTTCACTGAAGAAAATAGAAAACATGAATAAATTTGTGGATGCTGATGAAAAATGTCTCTGAACACTGACTTCTGTCTTTGACCAAAAGGATATGCTTACAGAGGGCCCTGAAGTAAGGGTTGCTTTATTTCTGGAGTTGTAAATGACACTAATCATAATCACATTTTTCCTCGCTAGTATCATCATTTAATTAGTCAGAAGACTTAACTCTAGAGATGTCTTTAAATACTTCTGCATGTGGTTTGTAAGTTAAATGCTTCCAGTTCAAGATTGTCTGTCAAATATTAATGTGTTCTAATGGAACATGCTTACTCTGGAGACAGCCTTTTGCTTTTAACAAGGTTTTTTTTTAAAAAAAAAAGTTGAGCTTTTCAAATCATGTTCAAACTAAAGTAATAAGAAGAGTGAGGCTTTTTAAAATGAAACTAAGCATAACAGCTAAATTACATAAGTTGAGGGTATAATGTTTTTATTTTCTGAGTGCATATTAACACAGTATGCCTCTGAAAGCATTTAAACATATAGCCAAAGATATTTTTTAAGTTCCCTGGTGTTGCAGCTTTAGCTTACAATTATAGACCCACTGTGCTTCAGATCAGCTTTCTGAACAATATTAACTTTTGCCTGATGGAAATTATAGCTTTAAGGTCTGCGGAAATTCCTGCTGTGATTTCAGATACTTCACTAACAAAGCTGCTATCCCTAGACAAATGTACTGTATCCAGTGGAACATTCGTTAATTAGGGACTCTACCTCAAGTTAAGCAAGTAGCCAATATATTTGGTAGAGCATTCAGAATTACAGTGATGCTTTGAGTTATTCTGTCAGAATGCCTGAACACCCTTCAGTAGGGATTTATGCAATGGATAATTGCTGCCAATTTTTCAGTTCACCCCATTGGCTGAAGCACTAATTTTAAGTGATTGATGCATGGCTACACTCCAGTTGCACGTACAGGCAGATGGTCTACAGGCTGCAATGCACAACTACTTCCATGAGTTTTACTGCTGATCTGTAACACTTGTTGTATTGACTCAGTCATTTGTCTTAAACAAAACAATTACTTTTTGTTTAATCAGTTGCACTGCAGACTTCTGCCATAGGAACGTAATCAAAATGGAATACAAGATTGTATTCTGTAGAATTGTGCTATATTAAATGTCATTTCTGAATAATAACATTTTTATTGTATTGCTGAGCCCATCAAATCTTTAACATGAGTAGTGCAAGTGTACCTGAAATATTTAAGATAAAAAAAACCCATACCCTTGTGTGTTGAGGGAGTAGAACAGATTACAATGGAAGGACTATACCCATTGAACAAGGCTCTGTATATATCTAGAAGATTTTTAACACTACGTGAGATGAACTATTACTGCTATTTAGTATTTATAAATCTGTTCAAAAGCTTATTTAAATGTATGGATGAGGTTTTATGCTATCCTTTCTGGTTGCGGTGCAAGGAATAGGAAATTCATTGCAGAGAGTTGCTAAAGGAGTCTGGAGCTGCTGGTGAAATTAAAGTACCTTGTAGTACTGAAACAACTTAGGGTCTCCTGTCAAAGTGATGGCAGCCTCCTTGATACTGTCCCGTGGTCTACTGTTGGTCCAAGAAATGGGTCCATGTGCTTAATGTGGCCAGCAGCCTGCCTAGTGCAGGCCTTGTTCTGGCCCCCAGTGGCTTGCCCTTTGACCGGCCTTCCACAGGGTCAGGTTGCAGACAATTCCTGCTCCTACCACTTGCCAGCTGACACTGCTGCATATAGAATATTTTGATCCACTCGGTACTGCTGCAGTCCTTTATACCTCACAGAAGCAACCAAAGCAGAGATTATTTCATCTCAAAATGGTAGGCACAGAGTTGGCAAAAAGCAATCTTCTTATTAATACCCCTTGTAAATCTCCTATCAGAAAATATTTAGTTAGTACTGTCTCAAACAGTATTTTTCAGGAAAAAAACATTCAGAAGGAGAAAAGCAGGAAATACTGTGTTTTTATGCCCTTGTAGTTTAGTTCATCTAAGTATTGATTCATTATTCATAAAGACGGTAACTGCTGTCCTACATTCATGACTTCATTTTTCCAAATACGTAAGTGACTTGTAATAGTCCTGCAAGTGTGAGTTTTGAATGGAAATTAGACAGACTTCCAAGTTAATTTCCATTATTTGTGACCCATGTGACGGTGGCATTCCCTGCCTTTGTTTTAAAGACTTACCTCCACAACAAAAATGACTCACAGGCATCCAACTATTAAGGTGTTAAATGAGGTCTCATACAGTAAGAAAACCAATCAGTATCTAATTGTTGAGAAAGAGTCTGTTTTTTGTAATACAAATTAATTTCTATGTCTGTATAGTGAGAGTAATTCAACCCAATGTGGGAAAGTAGAGATGATTACAGCCAGGAAAAAACAAAATGCAGAAAAGACGAAATGGTGCATTTAGCTTTTAGCAGCCTGCCCAATGAGGAAGTCCTCAGTTAAGAACTGAGATAAGCTCTGCTTCCAGAGCCATTTGCTCACATACACAAAGAGACACGGATCATTCACCAGTCCATGCCAAACCTCAGCAACACAGTTCAGTGTAGAGTTGCCACTAAAATATTTCTCATGTGTGTCTGAATATTGGTGATAACTGTGAAGATTTTAGTATTTAGACGGGGATTTGTTTAATGTTTTATTGCAGTCGGCAGGTAATGATAAGTGGCACTCCACAGTGTGTCACCTGCTCAGTTCCAATGCTTCATGTTCTTTGGCATTGTTTCTCCTAAATCAGTCCCCACTGACCGCGTGACATGACTTTGCCATAGTAATAGAGCAGATATGCTTTGGCCTTTTATGTGCTAATGGCACACTGCTGGAATTGCTGCTTGATCTTTCTGGACCATTGATAGCTACGTTAATAGCACCTAAAGCAATGCAAGAGGTTTGTAAACATCTTAATTCTTTGTTATGTGTAAATAGCATGTGTTTCCAGACTTTCAGCTAAAATTCTTGTGGGATGAGAGGACTAGATTGCTCATAGCCATGGTCCAATTGGTGGCCATCCAAAGACAGCAAAAAAAAAAAATGCTCTGGACTTCCTTGCAGGTGGAAGACCCTTGTTAAGAGTCCTACTGATGTGACGGCACCCTGATCAGAAGCTTGCTGGCACCTTTCCTGTAGCATGTATTTGGTAGTCCATGACTGTTTGTGTTGGGGAAGGAAAAAAAACGTGCTGCTGATAATTGTCACTAGCTCTTGCTTCGTTTCCATGTTCTGAAATGAGTGCTCAAGAAAATTCTGTGACCGTTAGTGAGACTCCATCATCCTGGTAGAAAAATACGTATCAGTCATCATGGCTATGATGATCTTAAAAAAAAATATGGTCTTAAATGCTTGAAACTAGAAGGAAACAGAGAATTAAAAGAACTTCTATGTTGTGATGGTTTTTTTAAGAATTATTCACAATGTCTTTAACTGGTAAAATGTTTATACCTGATTTCGCAGAGTATTCTGTAGAAAGGCAGGATGCGCCTGCTCCTTTTTGTAAGGAGACTAATTCATAGAAAGCTTGAATCTTGAGTTGAAGCACTGAACTACGTAAACATTTTTTCAGTAGCCAGATGTCATTTAATAGCTTGATAGTAATGCCCTGGTCTTCACATTTTTATTTTTATTTTTTGAACATGTAGCATATGTGGAATAGTGAGCGAATACAAATTTTATCAGTCAGATATAGTTTGTCATTCTTAACACTTTTTAAACTTTACAAAGACCTGTTTACCATATGGTGTAAGTGGGTGTGCAGGAAACGACACTGTTTCATGAAGTCTGATATATACTTTACAACTTTTCCATCAAGTGAGCGTGAAAGTTTCCTATTAACAGTGTGCTGAGGGCAACCTTTTGAAGCTCGGGTGTGTAACGTTGGACAATGTTACATATGTTTCTGTAGGTGATGGGGTTTTTTTCATCACTTAATTAGTTTTTTTTTTTTTGAGTTTTTCACAAAAGTTTGTTCGGCATTAATGTTGCAATATGCAAAAGAGCTAACCAAATAGCAGAGTTTATATTTTTTGTTTTGTTGTTGTAGTAACCAAATGCTATTACTGTGATTCAAATCTTAGTTCCTATTTATAGTTTGATTTTTCTGAAGGTGCTTCAGAGTTTCAAGTCAATTCCATGATCTTTAAATTGAAATCTTGTGTATCATTAAATTGGTCGTGATAGTTTCTTCAGAGATAGAGTCACTGTAGCTGTCAAGATATAGATCCCAAAGACTGTCCTGGTTTATTTGCATGAAACTATGGTTTGATTCAGTTAGCATTTCATGCAAGGATGAGAGCACAACCCTTGATGCTCTGTTGTGCAGTACATTTAATAGAGGTGGGACCAGTGTTACTAAGACCATCAAATCTATTAGTCAGCGCAAACAGGCAACTTGTGCTTGCTCCTCTTGCAGACAAAAGTGTCTTCTGTTCAAACATTATAAAAGCCATTATAAAAGTAGAAAAGTACCTGAGAACAAGCATTTTTCAAATGACAGGTTAAAACATCATTTAAATGCCTAAGGATCTCCAGGATTAAAGGGTTTGTACATATATTCATAAATGTTCCATCTAGGTGCAATTTTTTAATAATTACCAGAAACTTACGCATGCGTCTCTGAAACTACTTTTTGATTTTGTCTCCCACTTATCAGATAATTAGTAGCTTAATGACTTTTCAAACAAAGGTCTGGTAAGAAAAAAACAATCCACAGCTATTTTCATTTATAAGTTTGTTCCACAGTGTTTAAGGCCTGGCCATTGCTCTGAGAATAAGAATAGCTTTTTCTTTCTTACCATGGGCTAAAACAGCTACTCCGTAAATACAGTGTCTTAAACAGGGCATGACAGTAAGAAATATTTGTAATTTATGAAACTATGTAATTTCACAAACTGCAGTTGCAAAAATTTACATAGAGAGAGATACTGTATAGCATGTGAGCTGCATAGCATAAATGTTTTACTCTGTTACTTAAAACTGCACAATCTTTTTGCTTTTCTCTTAATAGTATTTTTATTACTCTCTTAAGCACAGGGTAGAAGAAAGAAAATTCAGTTAAAACACATGTAAATTTACAACTCTGCAGAGAATATTTTGCAGCCTCCTGGCACCAGTATTTAGGAAGTCATGACTGTTTATGCCACTAATCTCTTTTCATATATAATCTACTAAATCCTGTTAAGAATAACTTGAAGAGTAGTAATAATGCATCTCCTGATCTTTCTCCCACTATCCTCATCTCCAGACCAACACTCTGAAATTGTCACTGATCTTCTATCAGCACTTCCTCTGTTTCCCTTCTGATAAAGCATCATGATGCAAAAGTCAGCCTCCAGCTTTTCAGCCCTGGTTGGAGGCACTGTTCTACCAGATTAAACACTTACTATTGTACTTCCCACCAGGAAAGAGACAGCTCCGTCCTGTCTGTCATGAAATACAGAACAAAACCGAGTGGCTTCAGTCCAAAAATCACAAGTCTAACTGCAGACACTTCACTGTTGTGCAAGGGTTTACATAGCAGGGTTTATGTGTCGGTTTAATTCCACACCACATTGTGACTTTGAGCATCCTCTAAAATCTTAATATATGTCAGTGCTGGGTAGTTAAAGTATTTAATTAAATGGGCATACTGAAACAGAATCCCCAAAGAAATGGAAAATAATTTAACTTGTAAAAAAATCTATTTATTAATGAAGAAATTTTGAAAACTTATTTCTGTGTTGGGGAACTGTATTTACTGTGCCTTGTAAGATCCTTTGCTTGTGTTCTAGCACTGTTTTAGCTTAAACTAAGAGTCATTTATATGCAGCTTTTCTCCAGGGAAGGTGGTCTTCATACGAATGACTGCAGGGAGACTGATCTCAGTTGTTACACGTTTGCAGGCTCTCTGGGCTGTGAAGTTTTTAATGAGCATTAGGCTACTTTGAGCAGCATCTCCAGAGTACATCGATTCTCAAACATTTTGAAATATTCCCTACAGTGTCTATTTCTCTGTAGCACTATTTATCTAAATACAAGAACTGATACCAAGCAACTGTTGCCGGGATGTGAGTTCTTGCCAAGTAACATTCAGTGCTGAAGTTCCTTAACATTCAGTATAAGTTTTTATTACTTGACTTTGTTCCTTAAGAGTTTTTAGTATCTATGTTTAGGAAGTACACTGAACTGTTAATGTCTTTGCAATATTTTGTATTAGCATTGTGAAAAGAAAAAAGGGCTTTAGAGTCAAATGTTAAGTACAAATGAAAACTGACAGGTCAACATTGCACTAATTTCTTTCACAGGTATTTTGTGTGTAGATGACCTGGACGATGGTAGCTCCTTCCAGACTGAGAAACGCATTTTAGCACCGCTATACACGTCTAGTTTTAGATCTTTAAAAACTGTTGCCTTTTATTGCTGTTACTGTTGGTTCTGGAACTAAATGCAATGTACAGCAATGCATGCCTTGCAGTTTCCACTATTTCACGTGACGAATAACTCTCTCTTAATGTTCTCTCATGCAGTAACGCACCATTTCTTTCTATCATCTATTCAAATGAAAGTGCTTTATTTTCCTAGTTGGCAACTACTTTCAGCTTCCATTCATTGTAAATATTAAAATCAGTGGGAACGGGATGGACTCCATCCTACTTAACAGTTCAGGAAATCAGGCCCTAATGGATGAATTTCTGTAAAATGTTGCTAGCTAGCAAATGTAGAAAGTCCAAATACTGCTTGAAATTTAAAGCTGAACTCTACTAGCTAAATTCAGAAATACAATTTTACTTCCTTTGATTCTGTTTATTTTTCTGAAGCATTCACTTGACAACTCTAGGCACTTGGAGACTTTAAGCACTTAACTGCATTACCAAAATAAAAAATAGCTTGAATATGATGCTATACTTTGCTATAGCATCAGTTGTAAAACTGAATTTTAGTATCTCATATAAAAACTTCTCAAGCTTAAATCAGCTGTGTTCTCTTTGCCAAGGGATCGTTCCTTTCTAATAGCGTCTAGTTTTTGCTGTCTTTTTTAAAGCCTAATTTTATAGCACTTCAGTGTGTAAAAATTATAACTTATGGTGCTCTAGGGTACAGACTGTCAAAGCAGAGGAATCATTCTGATTACAATCACAATGGCCCTCAGTTTGAGAATTTAATTGATGTTTTGTGTGCCTGAGTGCATCAAGTAAAATTAATAATAATCCAGAGTGCCTCTGTAGGAGGCTTCTATATAGTTGGAGAAATCTTCCTTAAAGCAAAATGAGTTCGCTATTGTGGCATGCTACGCATTTTGTGACGTACTGCAGGGGGCAGTCCTCCAATTACATGGACCCAACTGTATGTCTTCACGAAGTCTGACAGCGTGATGGCAGTTAACTACTGCTTCTGTCCAGGAGCCCTGCTAAGAATTTGTAGTAAGAACGTTCTTCTTGGATACTTTAAGATGAATTTCACAGCTCTTTCACATTTTATTCATACAAGGAACTATACACATTTTACAAGATGAATGTTTAAGAGCTTTTAGTTAAGAAATTTTACATTGATATTTTTTCTTTTTTACAAGTAATTTAGCATTTTATTCTGATTTTTTTCTAAATTAAGTAACATTAGCATACCATTTATTAAAGGCATACAAACTGCTAGCCCATTTTCTTTAATTTTTTGTTTCTGTTTCACTACATCTTAATAAATTTTTGTATTTCAGTACAGGTCAAACTGCGTATAATGTATACAGTCATACACTGTACTGTAATGAATCAAGAGGGACATTACAAACTTCTTTTCTTCACTATAATTGTCTGAACTCACAAGACCTGCTTCTTTATAGCTGATGTTGAAAGGTCCCTTTTCTGTATCAAATATAAACAGTGTTTGTTGTTGATTTTTTTTTTGCCAGATTGTCACAAATTATTCCAGTTTTTAAAAATACTCAGAGAAGCCCAATGTACACGCAGTTCCTGACCACATTACTAGAAGAACTCCATTTCAAAAATGAAGATCTGGAAAGTTTAACAAGAATATTTAGAGCGGATAGCCCACCTGAATGGTCAGTCAATTTTAAGCTATTCTGCATTTCATAAAACTAAACCAGTTAACAATTTTTATTTCCAACACTTTGTAGGTATGCATAACAACTATCGGTTGAATCAACCAGAGTAGAAAGTGTGTAAAGTACATTTTAAAGTAAAGGAATATATGTTGTATGGAAATGAGTGTCATGATTTTGTCATTTACAGTAAATGCTGGCTGCTTATCACCTTAATCTTTTGAGAACGTAAGGTTTGTTTATTGCAGTTTTGGGAGGAATTTTTCTCAAGTTCTATTAGGATTTATTTTAAAAATAATCATCTGAGTGATTATAGTGACTGTCTCAACAGAGGGTTTTTTTGCGTGTCATGTCTAGTCTGGGTGATATAAAATTAAACTAAAAGCAATAAAGCTGAGACGGCATTTTGCATTCTAGGTAGGCAGAAATAAAGAAGAGTAAATATCTTAGTATACTGATCATACTCAACTGATTTAACCAGTCTAGCATTATAATATTTAATTAAGAAATTTGTGTATTAACAATTACTCATTTCAGGCCTTTGTTCCCCACAGAACAAGGTGATCATCTTAACATCTCCCACTACCTGAAAGAGCGGCATGGACAAAAAAACACCTTCAGTTGTTGGAATGTCTCTTTTTTAAGGAAAAATAAAATTAAATAGTCATTGTACTTGTTGCACTTTTGTTTTCTCGTTTATTTCTTAGAATAAGAATCGTGAAGTCCTTTGCAGAAGCTGACTCTGTAATGACAGTTGTTGAAGGTATGCGTGGAAACTAGTTACAATGCAGATGGTCTGAAGACTTTCTATTTTAAAGCAATAGAAAGGAATCCAGATTTTTGGTTTGGTCTTAGTTCATTTTTCAACCAAAATTTGCCTGCACAAATTGGAGAAAAAAAAATTGGCCCGGGGAGTTAGAAACACTGCCGCTGACGTTTTTCCATTTGACTCAGTGCATGGAGCAGTATTCTTTAAGAGCGATGAAGATGGTACACAAAAATACCTGATCTATAGCCTGTTTGTCTTGCTGCTTCTAAGGAAAAGGGGGGTTTGTCTTTGAACATTATGTACAACTTATTTTTAAACATTCTCATTGTAACCGATTTCAATTTTAAAATAGACTTTAAGAATTTTTTTGCTTTCTGTAGTAATTTCATTTTAAGTAGCTGTGTTGTTTAGAATGAGTACGTTTAAACTCGCTCCTATTACTAAATAATTGCAAAATGCAATTTAAAACTAATCCAGTAGTAAATCTTAGTAGTGCCATAAGTTGGTATGTTGCATAGTTCTCAGTTCATCGGACACTTCCTTTTGAGAAACTTGAAAATAAAGTTGTATCTGCTGGTGCTTAGTCTGCAGCAAATACCAGCACTGAAGCAGGACGTGGCAGAACTGCTGCACAGCAATTCCATTTAAAAAACAGAGTTTATTCCTCTGTCTTGTTTCTGTAATTAGTTACCTAAAGAAAACTCTGTATTTAGATTATTGCCTGCTAGTTCCTTCATGACAATCAGCATATTTATGTTGATTTCCCCTGACACACAGAAGCTCATGCCTGGGGAAGATCCACTGTGCAGCAGTTTATTTAGGTGATGTTTGAGTTTTCCCAACTTCTAATGGGAGGTTATGTCAAATCTAGCTTGTAAAAGCAGTGATTTAGAATAAGGAAAACTTTTAATGCACTTAAAGCTATGCATTTTTCTAAGTGTGCAATAGGAAAAAAGTACCCCATCAGAGAGTGTCTGGTCTCAAATTCATAAGAATGCATGATGTAATTTACATGGAAGATGCATTTCTTTTTTCGTACCGTGATGGAAAACTTTTTACTGGGTACATATGCAAAGAAAGAAAAAGACCTTATCAAAAGATAAGCTTACAGAAGATTAGTAGGCAAGATACACCGAGGAAAATTTGATTATATATTTATCTCGTTCTGATTTAAAAAGTTAAATATATTTCTGTTTTCTATTTCTATTTTCCTAGGAATTGCTTCCCTGCAGATTCTGAGCAAGCCATTGTTCTGTTCCATGGATGCTTAACTTGGTGCATAAAGATTACAATTACCTCATGACAATGCTGCTATTTGGTATTAAATGTACATCAAACTGGGAATATAACTGTTTTAGTGGGTTCTCTGTCTCTTATTTGAAAAGTTTTTACATTTCCTGTCAGTTTAGTGGTGTAATTTTCTTTGCTATTTTTAGGCTTGGTCTTCAGCACTTACTGTGTTGAAAATATTACCTTGTAGTAAGAGTGAATAGGTCATAGGTCCAAAGACTTCTTTGTTAACATTTGCTGTAGGTGCTTTTACTGTCTTCCATTGCAGCTCAGAAACTATGCTACCAGGATTTTTGCATCTCCTCCTTGGCAGCAAGCTCACTCTTTCTTTTCTTGTGCTGAGAGAACAGAATAACCTTTCTCCTTCTGTGACGTTCTTACTCAGCCCAGAAGACTTCTACAATAAGTTGAAAATGCCCTGAAGTGATATTCCTTACCTACATTTAATGACCTCATCACCCTTAGACTTGAGTAAAACACGTGTAAATAAACACAGAAAGCGCACATATAGCCACTGCTTTGCAGTAGTGGAAAGGCTGCAGGCATCTCAAAAGGATCTTTTGTACAACCAGCCTTAACCAGTTCTACAAGGAGCACAACTCAAACACCAAAAGTTAAGTTCATTTTTGCAGTCTTCTTATCATCATGTTTTATAATAGCTTAACTACTTAGAAACATTCAAATCTAGACCTTATTTATGAGCTTAAAGCTAGCTTCTGCTACAGCTGTCTGTCATTTCACAGATCTAACTTTTTCGGCTCACTTTTCTCCTTCTCATTATGATTATGTTTTTATCTAGGTGGTTTCTTTGTGGCCTTGCTGCTGTGCTTATTGCTTTTCCTTCCCATTTGTTGAACAGGTAAGAACAGGGGACACTCATCAGAGAGTGGTGGGCTTCAGCCTCATCTCAGATACACTAAATTTTAGTGGCTTGCTTGTAAACTACAGGAGCATAGGTACCTCGCAAATCCTGGGCTTAGTGTATCTGGCACATAAACCTCTATTACCAAACTGAACTACAAAATAGGCATAAGCTTAGTAATATCATCACAGTTAGATCGTAAGGATCATGAAGCCCTAGTAGTTCATTACAGTGACTATGTAAATCCTCCAAGCCTGTCTGGCAAGGGACCTGCAGCAGAGCAAATACAGTAATGATGTGGTTTTTTTTTCATTTTAATACTTGGGAGGGGTCAACTTCTATGATTTTTTATGTTTTAGACACATAGAGTGGTTATAGTAAAGAACAGAAGCACACTTCATCTTAAACTTTGACGCAAAGCCTCCTTCAGTGCTGTTGCAGCAAGTGTAAAATGTTCTTGTGTGGTGCTGGATTTCTTACCAAGTTGTTTTTTGTTTTGTTTTTTTATAGATGTAATGAAGTAACTTCAGAGAATGGGGTTAGTACAGAGAAAGTCAGTGGTTGCTCATAGTTACTCAACAGTCTCTCCATTGGCCAGAGAGGATGGAGGAAAAGCTGCTGTGTCTATTGTAACGGCAATCTCCTGCCACAGCCTTGTAAATACCATCAGTGTAAATGCTGCACTCTGTACTACTGTATCTCCTAGCACAGATCCCTTCACTGCTACTGTTCAGCGCTTTGTGCCCACTGACCAAGCTTGCTGATTTTTCCATTGTTTCTGCAGGGAAGAAGCAGAATCAGTGTAGTTGTTCTGCTAGTCACTATTTCAGGGAAGCAGGCAGGTCACAAGTTACCAGGTATTCAAAGAGAGTATGTTGCATCTCGGAGTTTGCAAGTCGCGTGCTCAGATAAGACAATCCAAAATTCTGAATTAAGCAGAAGACATCTTGATTTATTTCACTGGAGACTATCAAAACAAAAAAAGCGCTTTAGTAAATCTAAAGCAATGTAGCTGACAGCTGTGCTGCTATCTAAACCCTGGACTGGAAAGTTCTATCTACCCAGTCTTTAAAAGAGTGGTGCAGGGAGCAACAAAGGGCACAGTACATGCATGAGACATCTGGGGCCTCAAAGGCTACATCCACACAACACCAGATATCACCTGTATTTTCACACTTTAGTCTCAGTGAGTAGAGTGATGCATCTGTTGTGGTTTGATGGGGGAGAAAGTAATGGTCGTATGTATCTTAGTTTTGAATCTGCACATCCTACCCATTTCTCCTTGGGCTGAAGGAATCTGGACTCCACAAAATGTTAGAGGGGATGAGCAGCTCAACTAGACAAAAAGTCTTAGCTGACCCTTAACTGCTGGAGAGAAAAGACCAGACACATATCAGGGTGAAGCAAAAGGAAGAAAGAAGTGGAAAGTGGTATTCACACCTGCTAAATTTAGGCATCCAGCCGTAGCTACCTGCCTGTCTCTGCTTCAGAGAGAAATGATGCTTTTAATTTAGGTTCTCTAAATCATACCTTCCTGCACTGTACAAAGAAGGTGGTTAATGCCTCTCCCTTTTTCCTGGTGGCAGGAAGAAAGCAAATTTAAGTCAGGAAAGAGCCTTGACCGCAGTAGACTCTCCCTGGAGTCGCTTATGTAGTAGTGAAAGGCCTGCCGCTACAAAGCAAGGATTCCCAATCCTGTTCTGTTATTCTGATGGCTACCATTTCACGTTTTTTTTTCTTACTCCGTAAGAGTTAAAACCAAAAGAACTGAAGTGAATGACAGTCTTTTGAAAAAAAAATAGTGCCATTGTGTTGAAAGTACATCCAGGAGGTAACAGCCCAGTTCCACAGCCCGTCTTGAAGCTTTCCATGCTGCATGCTTATTTCAGTACTGGGGTACAAACAGCCAGTGCTGTGGGTGGCACTTAGCTTGATCTCGCTGGAGCAAACAGGTTACAGTGAACTGTCATTTCCAACAAGCATTAAATATTGAAAGCACAGAACCAGCCTCTGTTTGGCCAGTCTTAAGTTTCCGTAAGTGGCAGATGGTATGTAAGGTAGGGCTAGGTATTGTAAAGTTCTCTGTTTCTCAGCTGCATCTCTACCACCTGACGGTCCTCCTCTGGTTAGAGTCAGAGGAAGTAGGTGTGCCTTCCATTAGCAAAGAGTAATATTGCTAGAGACTTTTCCTCCTGTGGTCTCTCTTTCTGTGACTTTTCTCTTAGAACCACACATCTGCACATACTTCGGATGGCTTTAGGAGATGAGCAGCCTGGAAGGTGCTGCCGGGGAATGGTGCAGTTGTGCTGAACAGGATTTAGGGAGGGAGTGGGGAGAGCTGGAAACTTCTGTCTTTAGGTAGCTGTCATTTAAGCACTCTGGTTTGAAAAAGCAAGTGAAAGCACACATCGCCTCAGTGAGTGCTCTGTATGTGCGTGACTAATGTTAGTCATTCCCCCTGGGTTGCCAGCACCTATAAAACTAGAAAGAAAGCTAACTAGAGTTCTCAAAAAGCAGACAAGACTAACCGAAAAGAACAAAAATTAGCAAGAAGAAAGGTGTCTAACAAGCCTTTTAAAACTGCTCATACCCTGGGAAATGGACAGTATTGAGAGAGACTTCCAAACAATCTCCTAGGTACAGTGACAGGTTTGGGGCAGCATTACCAGCAGTGCCAGGAGCAAGACCTCCTGCTATGGCACCACTGGTTCCCAGATGTGTGAACCAGGCTTCTCCCTGACCTGGCCACCGCGGAATGCACACCCTTAAGTCCTGCACTGAGGAAGGCTCGCCAGTCAGTATCGCAGGAGCCATGGCCCTGCAACACTTTGGCTGCCCACCACTGCTTCTCACTACATTTTGCAAGCTGTGATTATCTGCGAGAGCTGCATACAAAGATCAAACAACAAAGCCTGTGGGACTACTGCCTGGAACATCCTGCATCGCTGCAAACCACATCAAATCAATGCAATTTCTGGCGCTTTTTAGCCTCTTAAACTTCTGGAATATGTAACTGAACTGAGCACAGAGCAGGACAGCAGCAGCTCCCTGAGCAGCGCTGCAGTTTGGTAAGAATTAACTATCACTACAGCAAGTCTGAACAACTTGGATGAAGGTTTAATCAGTTACAAACACAACAGGATTTACATCATAAATCCTTGCCTTTTTGTTGTACTCAGATGAGAGTGTCCACAAATCAGGTGAATATAATTTAACAGCAAAGTAGTTAAGTAACAACAAAAAAAAGAGATTGCAAGTGGTAGTATTATCTAAGAAGCCAGAACAACCCTGCTTACATCTGCCAGCTAAGATCTGACTCATCTAAGGTATTTTATAGCAACCATATGTTAGGCATGTGTATCTCATATATTATGCAAAAAAAAAAAAAAAAAAAAGATAACGTTTCCTAATCAGACTTTGCCACTGAGCAGGATTTTCCGTAAACTTTTCAGTACTGCGTGAGCCACAGGCTGGAGAAAGCCTGCTGCAGACATTTCCAATCTGTTAACTTAATGAATAGAACAAATGGTGACAGATCTGTGACTGGTACTGATGCAGCAAGGTCATTTTAAAACATTGTTTAGGAATTCTGTGTTAAAAGGTAACTTCAGAATACCTGCCCTTCTTGTATAGGACGCTGTTTCAAGTTGCTGACCTGGTCTAGAAGCAGGAACTACCCTGTGATTAATTAGAAATACCTGATACAGCAGTAGTTGTCATATCGGCTTAGTGCATATACTTGCATAGACACAAAAGAGAGAGTGAATTCACATCAAAGAAAGAAAAATTAAAAACTGAGTCTGAAAATATTAAATTAAGGTCTTTTGATAAATACACAGTCGGGTAAGCTAGAATAAACATAGCATTTTAACAAAGATAAACAACATTGTAGACCCCGCTGGCTGTTGATTTTTAGGAAGCTTTCCGCGCAGTTCACTTTTACACAGACCTCTGCCTCAGCCTCCGCACACCAAACCTGGTTCCTCTCGGCTGAACAGCCATATACACTGCTCTAGTGTTCATCTGTCCCAGCTACTCCAGGCTCCCCTGCAGGACCCACACAGTCTGACGGAGAACTACAGGGGATGCAGCTGCAGTCGCAGCACTCCCTTTTGTTCTCCAAAGGGCAGTGACTGTGCTGCTCATTGACAACAAAGCTCCCACTGACACAAGCGAGAGTCGTCCTGGCAATTGTATCCCTCGTTAGGGATCACGATCTCTCACTTTTTTGAGGAGACCATCACTTAGAAGCTTTTTTGAACACATTCTTTTTTGTGAACTGTGCCCTGTCACTAAATAAAAAAGAAAGAAAAAAGCAAAGTGTGTATTTTTGCTACTTAAGATCCTTGGCTTATTATAAAATGTCACAACCGCAAATGTAGTTAAACTGTTTCTTTCATATTACAGTAATTTTCCACAGGGCATTTGAAAACTGGAAAAATAAGTAATTTTACAAATACTGTATCAGCCCTCACCAGCTCTGGGTCAAATACAAGTCATCCCTTGTCACTGTTCATTTCTAAGATCCTCCCAAGCTCTGCTTTTTGTGCCCCGAACATCTGATGTTCTTGTTTTTCTTCTATAACCACAGATGTGCCCCCTTCAAAAAGCGCACAATCTCAAACAGCTAAACTGACGCGCGGAGTGTCAAACCACACACCCCAAGCAGCAAGCAGTGCTGGAGAAAAACAGAATCACGCTTGAAAAAAAACAGAAGAAATCACACAAATTGTTTCCAAAGATGAATCTGAAACATTTTCAACTTGATGCAGGCCTGTTTCTTAAGAACGCGATTATTTCATGTTTTTACACTCGCTGTATAAGCAGAGGCTGCTTTCTGAAAGAAGAGATGAATTTGAGCAGCACTTTGCCTTTTCTTGTTAGGAGTAGTTTTCTTTCTCTATGAGAAAAGCTGGGGCCTTGCTGTGGGACTGAGGGGCCTCCTGTGCTGCCGAACACAGCCCAACTTTCCATTCCAGCGAAGGGGCTGAGCATTTACCGCCCAGCTGGGCAGTCGTGCTGTCAGATACCCAAAAGGACTCGCGGCGTTGCAAAAGGACAGGTACAGGCAGCAGGAGTCATCTCCATGCTGAAAAAATACGTAAGATCAGCTCGCTGGTTTCTTACCTGATGTCAAACACACTGCAACATGCTGTCAACCTCATCTCTACAGTTCGGAAATTGTCACAGCATTAAAAAAGGTCAAAACGTAAAACCATGTAGCTATGTCCAAGCTGCCTTGAAGGCCCTCTGACAGCATGCAACCGTACGATGATCTGTTGTGCAGGTTTCACTGAAAGAAACATCCTTTTCTTAATCTGGTGATTCAAAGGTAAAACCCTGCTCTCCAGTTTCAGTACATGAATGCTGATCTATAAAGATCTGTAAAGTAAGAGTAATGCTGGATTCTGGGTTACATCATTTATATTTTAAGGGTCTTAGTCAAAAGCTGGATTTTTTTTCCTAGTTCATCTCTGTCTGATAACCTTGAACACACAGGAGACAACGCCTGAAGCCAGGCTGATAAAGCCATCAGCACCAAGGAGTGGCAGTGTCAGGGGCACAGCACAGATACAGATCTTCACATCCCTGCTTCCTCTGCAAACAGGAGGAAGGAAGTTCCCTGCAGGTTGGCCCAGGAGCATCCTGTCTTACAGCCCGAAAACTAGCAAAATGCAATTTCCAAGAGCCACGGGTCTTCAGAAGTTCTGATTCCAGTATTTCACAGATGATACTTCATCAGGCTACTGTAAGCCTTTTTACTAAAAAAATCACAACTAAGCGTCACAGCTTTCAGAGTTATAACCACCCCACGTTGCTTCATCTCTTCCTACATCTCCCAACTCTTTCCTGTTCTCCCCATCCCTGCGCCCTCCCCACTCCCTCTCCTAACCCGCTCTCCGTTGCCACCAGCCTGTGCCCAGCCTCCTGCCTGTTCTCAGGCCCACCCGCTGCTCATGCAGCTCACACTCTCAGCCCTCCAACCTTGCCAGCAGGCTCAGCCCCGCTGCCTCCAAACCTCTGTCCACACACTGAGAGTCTGCAGGGAACCTGTGACAGGGCTCTCATTGACAGTGCAGGGGGAGAAGCGCCCAGCTCTGCCCGCACTCCTTGTATGCGGGCTGTGAGCCGCGCGCCCATCGCACCTGTGGTTCCGACACAGGGAGGTGGCTGCCACGCGTCAGGACACTTCCCCAGGGACATAAGACTGCCACCAGACACACAGGGCACTCAGAATGATTCTTACAGCAGCACCTATAGACTTGCATGAAGCTTGTTTCTAAAACAGATTTGAATCACCCAAAAGCTAAAGCAGTGCAAAGGTGATTAATAATTTGTATGCGACTTCTTTAATTAGAAGAGGCCTACTTGGTTGAAAATGAAACCTCAGCAGGAAAAGGTTGGTTTTGATTAATTTCTCAACTCAAAAAAAGCGTTCAGGTTGACAGAATGTTTCAGTTCAACATTTCTAAACATATGAAAAAAGGGAAAAAAAAATCAATTTTAAAGTGACTTTTCATTTTGAGTTAAATTTCACTATGATCAACTGGTTTCCATTCATGGTGGCACATTTCACCGTATTTTTTTTCAAAAAATTTACATTTTCACTTCTCTAACCAAATTGGACAGAAAAAAAACACTCAAATGTTTGTTGTAGACTAGGTTATGTCTTTTTTTATTTAACAGAAATACAGTACTTATTTTTAAGACTAACACAATGAGAAGCAGCAACACCTCTGTTCAGAATTTCATTCCTCCATAGGGCTCCCCAAAGAACATCCTCTTATCTCAGCAGCCACTACCTATCAAAAGCCATTATCTTTCATAAAGCAACCTCAAGGAAGAAGTTACTGCTCAAAGAAGCGTTCCTACTTTTAACCAATTGCTGTAAAAAATTGCCTAGTTTCAGAATTGACTTTGAACAAGATTACAAACTGATCACTGGAGATGAATCAAACTGCAGGATCATGCTTATTTTCTGTTGCTAATCTTTTTGGACTGAGTAAATTGTCCTCTTATGGCATGTTTCTGCGTGCTGAGGCGAGCTCTTTACCATGTGAGGACTCATTCAAATGGATCACCAATTGGCAGTTTCATCATCGATGTCAAGGCATTTTCCAGATTCAGGTAACCCCTTTTCACAGAAAAGGAAAGTGAAAGGCTGCTGGCGTGACTCACCCAGGCACGTGGACTGTCAGACACAGTGCCCGAAATAGACTCCGAGCTCCCGGTGCCCGTGCACATCAGGGGACTGAGGCAGCTTTCACCGAAATCGATAGCAGGCATCCCACCATTTGCAAAGGAAAATCCCTTTCCACGCACCTCAACACACATCTCAAGTTGCTTTTCTTGGTGACATATGCTCTCATACTTCCCTTACACTTTTGGCTAATCCAGAGCAGAAAGAAAAGGAAACTTCATTGAACACTTCTCTGTGACTTTGTCTTGTCGCTGATGTTATAAGCTTCACTCCACACCAAATAGAAGTTTTACAGCTGAATTGTGTCAAGTCTTTATAAGTATTCACCACCAGATATGGCTCATGTTTGTAGATACACTCGCCGCAACCTTTGGACTTGATTTTCAACATGGTTAAGTATGTTGAGGCCAGGTACATTAAAGTAAAAAGAGATGAAAAATGGGTTATTTGCTCTGGCCTCAATTGTGAAAGCTGAGGCCTTCGACAAATCTGGGCCTTTTTGTCTATTTATAAGTTTCCTGCCCATCGAAGAAGAAAGACGAGCCTACAGATGCAGCAGGAACAGACAGCTGGGCTCTGCACAGCACGGGATGGGAGTGCAGTGAGGACGGAGATCCTCTGCTCAGTGATGCTCAGTCAACCCAACAGGTCAGCCCCAGGGCTTTAGCCTGACCTTGAAGAGAAGCTAACCACCACTGTGGTCCGGTGAGCTACTCTATATGAGTAAGGAACCAGGATGATGATATCCTTTCCTGTCACTGTGAATGGACTAGACCAACTTATGTTAGTTTTTAAGTGTCTTGCAAAACATGAGCAAGTTTGAAAGCATCGGTGAATTTCAGTATGTTTCCCATAGAAAAAGATGATAGAGGATATGAGAGACAGATAGCCAAAGGAAGCCTAAGCCAGGTGGTCCAACCCTGGTTCTGGGGTGGTTTGGGAATCCAGTAAAGAAGGAGATGCATGAGGACTGGGAAAAGACATGTTTTGAGAACAGGTTTTTCCAATGAAGTAACCCTGATTATCCATCTCCCAGTAAGACTACAAAGCTAGAGTTAATTCCACCAGACAATAAACCCTTCTATTAGGGGGAAAAATAAGAAAGGCACAAACCAAATGCATAGAGAACCAGCTTGCTGAGGCATCTCAAAGTGGAATCCTTTAGTAAATGGGGCTGACAAAGACTCTAAGCATTAGTTCTTGGTGAAAAATGCTTCTCAGTAGGTGGGTTGTTCGGGGTTGTTTTTAATTTGATTTTTAATTTAAATTTAAATTCTGACCATCAGTCAGCAAGAAGCATTTTCCACTCAATGAACTGCACCACAGGCAGGTAAAGCGCAATACAGACAGCACGGGCACAGCAGAGCAGCAGATCTTGCTAAATGTGCCAGCTCAGAGCCCTGACCAATACTTGCTCAGGAGGGGGTCAGGAGAGGAAGAAGAAGGTGCTAGGAATCTGACAGTGGAGCTGGCAAAGAACATCACATCAGAGCATGCAGAGCAGTGAGGTGACAAGAAGGGTGGGTTTGTATGCTAGATCACACAGTAACAAAATGCTTGTACAGCCAGATGCAAAGGAACTCACATAGGAGAAAAGATAGCAAGCACATGCAGTACGATGAGAGTCTGCCTCTGAAAGCAGTGATACAGGGGTATGGAGTCATCCAGGATAAACAGTTCCACTTAATGTCCAGCATGAAAGCATTAATATGTTTTCAGCATCTGCATCTACGTCTCAATGATACATACTACTTGTCTCTGTACAGATGTTAAAGCACAGCCACAATTATGATAGAAAAATCATCAGGAAATCAGCACAAGCATCACAGTTCTGTGAAACCGTTACAGCCCCAAGCAATGTTGCAGATGATGAAATCCAGTGTTGCGTGGGAGTCAGCTATTTCCACATTAACGTTATTCAATCACAGTGGCCCATTTTCACATAGCTTGCTGCACTTCTGAAAGTTTGTGCAAAGGTTAGGGTTTGACATTTTGAGACAGAATAGCTCAGTCCTCTATCCTCTGGCAAGAGCTACAATAAATAATCAATAATACAAGAGAAATATAGAACCTTATTTCAGTGCTTTCCAGGGTGGGAGCACTGAAAACATGCTTTTTTGACACAAATGCTTATTCTGAGGTCTTCATTACCAGGATTTCCAGTAAAATTGCCATAGGCAAGAAAGCACTTAATCTGACTGTTACATTAGGCTTTCTGAAACCACACGTAGTGCAACTGTGAGCACAGGCATAAGGAAACATCCTCACACTTCTAATGGACAAACAATGATTTTTCTATCAATATGTAAGGTTGTGATGATGTCCTGTATAAAGAATGGTCATTTTGTGCATTAGGATTTATTTTTCTGTTTAACTGGTATGACTTCTGTGTTAGTTTATGCAAAGCGTGCCTCTAAGAATGAAACAGATTAAGCCAGGGCAAAGCACCTTGTCCATAACAGCATAAGTCATGGCTGCACTTCTCAGTCTAGATTTAGGAATCACTTCAGAGATGCTTACTTCTAGAAACACTCAGCTCTACAGATGCCTAATTACTGCTGCTGCACATTTGATTTCTGAAGTGCAGGGTACCCTGATACTAAACCCAAGTTCTTTGCTACAGCCTTGATCTCCATTTCCTGGAGCAACATAGCAGGAGACCCTTGGCCTGTGCAGGCTCTTCATCCAGCAGGTAGAGGTAACAGGCAGGGTCACTAAGAGAAAATCCCACACCCACATCCCAGCCCCATGGACCTATTCCCCCCACGTACCAGTCCCACTTTCCCTGTGGCACACTGTGAGGTGAAGTAACGGAGCACCGAGCACAGAACAGCTGCTTAGAAGGAATTAGGTCCATCGACTGCTTTTCCCCTTTGGAGCAAAGCAATTCTGCAGAGACCCTGCAAGTGGGAGCATGCAGAGGACCATGGGAGTCCATCCCACCCGGAGTGCCACGAGAGGGAACTACAGCCTCACAGAGAGCAGGGCACAGAGCTAGAGCATCACTTCCCCAGAACCTCGCTCACAGACTGCTGAACTGCAGTGACTGCAACCCAGGCAAACAGCCACCTAAAAATTCAGGCACTGACAGTTACAGGCGAACGAGACAGGGACCATAACACAAATTGCTAGGCAACTTCTAAACATGCGGTGTTTCCTACAGTCATAACATACAGCAACCACAAGGAATAACTTTTCTGAGACTGCAATGACTGCTAGGTCGCCCACAAGAAAAAAAAAAAAACCAACTGCACAGAACAACTCCGCTTTTTAATGAAACAAAGAGATCCAAATAAGTTGTTCAAAGGAAACACCTGCCACAAAGGAGGAGAGGATGAGTCAAACTTTGCCACGTGCATGTGCTAACTGGACCAACCTGCAGCACAGAGCTGAGGCATGGTGTGATCCCACTGCTTGTGGGCTTCTGTCACAGCAGTCTCCCTGCTCCACAGAGTTCGGTTTCTGTGAAGAGGTTAACCCTGAGGACTGTTTTGTGACAGCATGGGGTACGCCAGCCTGCACACTTCAACACAACAAACTTGGGGCTGACCACAACCCAGTGGTCAGATGCGAGGTTCTAGTTCTTTCTCCAGCTGGGCTTACAAGTAGCTCCAAGCACTATGTTAGTTCCCAGCCTGGAAGCAGAGCAGAGTGAAAACCAGATACTGCCCTCAGCACGAGCCCAGAATGTGCTGAGCCATGCAGAATTGCAGCAGAAGTAGTGTAGATAAGAGCAACGCTCACTGACCTGATAGTCAGCAGTGACCAGGAAACAACCGTTTTTCCCCCAGTAGTCTGATCTCTGCTGAGTTCTGCCCACAGGCGCACTACACCAGCATGAGTGAAGTGCCTGCTCCAGCAGTTGGATGCAGCCCACATATCAGGGACCAGGCTATGGAGCTCCAGATAGGTTCAATTCAGTTTAGAGCACAGACTTCTCAGGTTTACCCTAAGTATGACAGATCAGATATAGGTCATCCTACAGTCAGGCTCTCGCTGTTTGATTTCAGTTAGAGTAAGAGAAGTCTGTTGTGAGCAAAACAGCTCCCAAACACTCTTGAGGCAATGGGAGTTCATCTATCTGCAGAACTGCATAAATACCAAAAAAGAAATTTGAGGTTTGACCTTTGTTGACTCAAGCAATCCTCTATCAACCAGAAGACAAGTCAGACTCTAATACGATTTCTAGGACTGATTTAGCCATGAATTAGGCTGGCCTCCACAACCCAACTTCAAGCACAGCAAGCGTGTCAGCAGGAAGCCTACACGAAAGCTGCAATAGCACCAGGAACCACAAGTCACACACAATAAACAGTTTGGTGCAAAAATCTGGAACAGGAGCACAAGCAAGACGGTCGCACGCAGTGATTTACCCACCACTGCTGCACATGCCTGCCACATCCCATTTCCAGGGGACACCTAGCAGATGAGAAGAAGGTGCAGGAGCAGCACCCACCTGCCAGCAGCAGCAATGATGAGTCACCCCTGTCCGCAAGGCACTGAGGGGGTGACCTGAAACTGCCACTAGCAGCAGCACAAGGGGGCAGTGGCACAAGAGACACCCCTCCACTGAGCTCTGGATCCCTTTGCCCACGCGCTGGTTCAAGACGAGCCTTCAAGCACGGCACTCTTCCCTTTAGTCAGAACTTCACAATCGTCTTTGTAATACTTTGGGCAAATATTGACTCTGGGATCCAGCAGACTGAAAGTATTTGGTTTGTACCAGATGCATTGCGTATATACACCTTTGAAACATTAGCTAAAGGAGTGATTTAGGAAAATAAAAATTCTAGGTGGATGTGTTTACTTTGCAAGGTTGTTCACGTTGTGCTCTGATCCTGAGAAGCGTGCATGAAGCCCTTAACCACAGGAAGAAAGCCGATCCTGTGCCTCAGCATTTGTGCAGCCCCATAAGTGCAACCTGCCAGTCAGAGCCAAAGGGCTGAGGATTGCCAGCAAGTACAGCAATGAATCCATACACCCCTGCCCTGAGGAGACCCAAGGAGGTCCATCCCGCAAAGACTTCATCGCTCCGGATACAGTTCCTCCAAGGAACATCTCATGCCAGCCTTTCTGCAAGAGCTTGACCACCATTTCCCCAGCCCTGCACTGCCCAGCCTCTGGGAGCGCTGGCACTGCTCCTGAAGGAAGGCAACGTGACAGCCCCCTCCTCCCCCATTTGTCTCACCGTGCAAAAGGCATGAACACATGCAGAGAAACAGTTTGTGTCAGAAGGCTAAAGGCAACAGAGGTGGTTTGAGTGGTTTAAGTTGCTTCAGCTTTCAATTCTTACGTTCACCACCACCACACCAAGCTTCAACTCCCCATGTGTCTGCTCTCACCTGCTAAAAATCATCATTCAGGTGTGGTTTTGGCAGTTGTAGAGCTTGTGTTGTGGAACTTGGGGGAGGGGGAGAAAACAACGTGGGAACTAAAACAAAAGCACTCCAGCAACATTACTTTACCTGTGGACACTCCTGTTGTCTGAGTCTCACGTGGGAGTGGATGGATGGTCGTATGGGGGCCCTTTAGAAGGAGCGGGGCATCCAGATTTTTTTTTTCCCATATTTACCAAATATGAATATAAGCAGGGTAACAAGAAGGGAAAGAAAATTAGAATTGTGTCCAGTAGTGTTCAGAGTAATCACAGGAAAAAGCCTAGCAAAATATTAGTTTTCTGGACAACCTTGGTGCTAAACTCAACAGCTAGAAATTTGGACAAGACAATTGTTTTGGACTGCTGTTTTATTTGTCTGCAGAGATATTTCTGACCACTTAAAGTAAACCTATTTGAGTGTGCAACACATCCCAGACAGCTCTTGAGATGTACAAGAGTAAGAATTTGCCAAGTCTATTTCCGTAAGTAAATCTGCATCAGATACAGAACAAGGCACCAACAATGGGGGCTATCCCACCCTCTAACAGTCACCACACGGTACTCAGAGCAGCAAAAGCAAGCAAACCACCTACTCCCACGTACTCCCCACCACCTCAGACAGAATCCTTCCCAGTCCCACTGGAAGTTCAGGGGTTTGGATTTTCCAGGTCATTAAACTGCACTGTATGGGCCACAGCAGCCAACCCGTCCCTCTCAATGGCGTACCTAAAGGCTGGCTGTGAATGCCCGCAGGAAACCAGCTCTGAAAGCTTCTCTCTCCGATGTTAAGCTTGCACTGAAATCAGCCTGATAACATCTAGGAGCTGCAGGAACACCGTATCCTTCTAAAGGTCACTTACAGATCGGTTTCGACATGGTGATCAACTCAACCTATGCTGAAAAAGAAGTGCAGACTTGGGCTATCTGTTTTCTTCAAAGTGTCCCCTCATGCCACAGGCTCACTGCAGGAGGCCAGGACACCCCACAGCAATACGCCACAGGTTTGGAAACCAAATTTATTTCAGAGAACCTCCTGCAAAGACACTTTTCTGTTCTCATGATGGAGTAGTTAAGCCCAGGTCAGTGTCATAGCACCATACAAAGCCTTCCCAAGTAGCTGCAAATCCAGAAGGACCACACCAAGGTTTCCCACCAAGGGAACCCTTCAACACATGCAGTTAATATGCTGCTTGCCTGGACGGTTCTGTGTCATGACCTATCCCAGCAGCCTTTTCTGCACTCCATTCCAACATGCTCTCAGCTCTGTACATCCCAGCAAGGCCAGTCCAGCTCTCCCTGCTCCAGACTGCAGCATGTCTTTGAGTACCCATCTCCCAGGTCACATCCAGGCCGTATGTCCCTTTCAGGGCACTTGATGCCTTCCTGAGGTGGAATGAGACCTCCCCAGCACCACCCCATGCACCATACACCGACGCTGCAGGCCATGCTGCCCAGAGCCTGGCACTTGCCGCTGTGGACACACATCTTCACTCGAGTATTATTGTGGAGTTTCCTCCGCCTCTTTGTCAATCGCTGTTACAACATACATTTGAGAGCTACAGTTAGCAAGATGAGCAATTGCCCTATCTGAAATTTCTCTTACAGGGTTATAGGGCTGCAGACACACACGGGCTCTCAGCCCAGAGTCCTCCCGGGTCTCCATGGGTGTGAGGAACTGGACACCACCTCCTACGAGCCGCAGCCTTTGGCCACCTTCCCATCTCCTCCTGAGCCCGAGATGCCTTTACACAGAGTGGCATTTTTGTTTGTTCCTACCCCATGCAAGTGGATTTCAGTCCTCAGGGCACCAAATAAAGCTGTTAAGTCAGATCCTCAGCCACGCTTTGTACTGAGCTAACAATAAAAAGGGTCTTTGAAAAGCCCTTTTATACTGCTGGGCAAGGAGTTCAGCCCATTTCACAATCATATAAGTTGACAAAATATTTGGCTATGTCACTAACAGCAAGAGACCTCCCAGTAGCATGGCTGGGGCAGCTGTGGTGTCCATGTGATCAGAGACGAAGCCACGTCCCCATGGGCCATGCCAATGTGATGCCTTAGCTCCTTCAGCTTACGCACTTGGTTTCCATCACCACCCTTCAACCACAGCAAGCACAGGAACAGGAACACCTTTTGGAGCAAGGGGACTGAAGCGGCAGGAACCAGAGCACCCAGCACATTTTCCTGCTGCTCCTGGCCTGGCCAGGGCCCATCCACAGGAGCTGCTCCTAGCAATGGCACCTGCAGGAGCTCCCACACAGCACATGGTATCAGGGACAGCACAGCATCAAGAAGCCACAAGTAGCATGGCTAGGAAGAGGCTAAGGCAGCTCTCTGGGCAGGAAGTGACGCTCAGTGGTTGCTGGATTCTACAGAATTCAGGACAATCAAGACACAAGGAAGCCAGGTTTTGTTTTAACCTTTCATCCCCTGCTCAAACCAGAGCCAGCAGTGCTGCAGCACGGCCAGGCCCCTATGGCCGGGAGGCAGCAGTACCCCACAGGATGGGCTCACTTGCTGTACCCCCAGGAGCCCCACTGAATTCTGACCCTCAGCTACCTGAGAGGGAACAAGGCACTGCAAGAACTTTTGTCTGGTGGTCAAACTGCCTGTGATAGCACACATCCCCACTAACACATATCACATTGAGTGATGCTGATTGAATGCAACTTTTCCCCTGTACTAGAGGAACAGGGCCAGCACCCAGCCCAGCCAATGCTGGGATGTCCTTCTGAGTTACTCTTTCCTGTACAGCATTCCTAGGGCCCAACAAACTTTCTGGGTAGAGAACCACATCGCCTGCCTGCACTTAGCAGACAGCTCCTCGGCTCTCCAGCCCCTGCTAATATGAGAAGTTTGACCAAAAGAGAGTAGCCCTTAAGCTTTCCCAAGCACCAGCACAAAGTCTGCAGCAGCCTTCACCATCCTGCCAAGACCCACAAAAACATTGCTTAAACACAAGATTTCAGCAACTGAACCTGCAAAGGAACGAAACGGACATCCCAATGGCAAGTGGAAAGAGCCACAGTTAAACCAAACCACAGCATTCTGAAAAGGGAGAAGTAATAGCCAGGCATCTCCCCTGATGCTCTGCGATGCCTGGCGCTTCGAGGCACTTCACACTCATCAGGCACGTGCTCCTCCGTGCCCAGCGTCTGGCCGGAGTCCCACTCTGCACCAAGCAAAAGGTTTCAGATTGAGGTATTCAGTATTCAGAGAAGAGCAGAGAGCACAGAGCTCACTCCACTTGCATAAAACCCCTTCCTCCCATAACTGCAACCGTCTTTTCCATCCCCCACAAAGGGCTGTGATGCAACCTTGGCTGGGGAAAGTGGGAAGGAAGTGCAGGCGGGAACATCTCCCCCCTTGCCTGGGATCAGGGAGAGGAGGCAAACAGCCTCGCTCCCCGACTGGCCACAGGAATAGGTCCATTGCCAAACCCCATGAGAAACAGCACCAGGGGCACTCAGAGCCAGACCCAGTCTGAAGAGCAGGCAGCGAGAGAGGCTTCCCTCCTTCCTTTTTGGAAGCTGGTCGCTCTCCTGAGCTCCGTGCATATGTCTCTGTGCTGCAGAGAGGAGAGCAGAGGCAGCGAGCTGACAGTTTGTGAAGTTGGGAAGTTAGCAGGGTTAGCAGATAACATACAGAACCTTGGCTTAACTCCTGGTTAACTAGAACCAGCTACTCTAAATTGCTCGTATTATCTGAACAATCTCTTCTGACTGATGACTTACTGAAATGCAATTAATTTGTTGTGGCTCTTCACTTCAGTACCTAAAGTTTCCCATATGAAACACCAAAAACATCTATTTTGCCTGTTCTTGTCAGATGAATGCACTCTTGAACAACGCCCAGAGTTCACCTTCCCTTCTTTTGTACCAATGCTTCTTATTACCCCTTGAACTCACCTGCTGAGCCTGTCAGTAAGTTTTAGGAATGTGTTATTCTTTGGAGAAAAAAGAAAAACCGAAAGTGTAAAACATAAGTAGATACATCATATTGAAATGTCTATCATCTCAGAGGAGCTTAATTTCCCTTTAATGCTGGCTGTTACAGTAACTAACTCAACGGAACACACTGGTCACCCCCAAAGGTGCAGGCCCTGCCAGCTGCCAGCCTGTCAGGTCTCCAGGCTGCTCACGGGCAGGGCAAGCCAGGGGCAAGGAGCAGAGCCCGGCACTGCTGCAGCAGCAAGCTGGGCCACAGCAGGCCTGGGAGCACCCCATGCATGGCAGCATCCTGCACCCAGAGCTCACACATGTTGGGAAGTGGGCTGAGTGGCAAGCAAAGGGAGGAAAGTCATCCTTTTGTCAGACATCAGGTTGTTTTTGTTCTAGGTTTGTCTTATTCTGCATTGTTTTGTTATGTCTCCTCTACTCAAAAAAAAAAAAAAAAAAGCAGATGAGAAGTAGAAGCAGCACACAAAAGTGGTTTACTTTTTTTTTTTTTTTTTTTGAAAGATTAATCATATGCTCCAGGTTAACATTAGGCAACACCATGCTAACAAAGTGTGGCCAGCATTTTTTATAACATGTGAAAATTTTTCTTCCGGATTTATGTCCTTCCTTCTATTTGTACTCCATACGTTGTGCATATTACAGACTAGTGTGATATTCAGAATATTCTCTGAGACTTGTTTCTTCCGCCCCCCCCCCCCTTCCCCCACCAACTACATGGACAATAGATATCGATATTCAACATATATTCAGATGTGTCTACAGCTTTAGATGTACAAACATTTTCAAATCTAGTTCCACTACTTTAAATGCTTTGCAACGCATTACAGACATGTATAGGCCTTAAATTCAACTATTTCATTCATCAGAGCACAAAGCACAGGAAATAACCACAGTCCGAATGACAATTTAAAAAAAAAAAAAACTGCCTTTGCCATTCTTGAAAGTCACCTCAGCTGCAGGTGAAAATTTGCCTGCCAGGCAGGACATGGCTCTGCACTGGACTGAGGTGTAGATTTCAGCAGGGAAAATCTCCAGAGTTTTAACTCCAAGCAAGCATCTCATAAGCAAGGTCCTCACTAGAGAAGCACTTCATTGACTTGCATGCATATTTCAGTGCTTTTCTAAATCAGAATTCTTTCAAAGTGCTATATGCTGAGCTGTATTTCACTGTAAAGTTTATAGTAAGATCAAATCAAGGGAAAATCCATTCCTGATGTGAAACAAGGTTACACTGGGAAAGAATTTGACACAACTGACCTGTTTGGTTTTTTTCTCTCAAGGAAAGAAAATGCAGAAAACAGAGTTCTTTATCAACATGCAACAGCAGCACAGCTTGCAAATACAGTTGCACGAGTCTCGCAATCTTTCACCCAGGGCTTATTCTAGAAACCTCTTCCTCCTCCCCACATCAACTGCAACCAAGGTTTTGCTTGAGGAAGGAGCAAGACCCAGAAGAGCTGGGCTCTCCTTTTGCAATATCCAATCTGAGTGTTACTACCTGCTTTTGGAAACTGACTATATAGAAAGCACAGATGATGTTTGCATATTTTAATTTTAAACATCTCTGCTCACTATAAGGATGGAACCTAGTAAGTTGATTTGTTTCTGCCTCATGAATTAATTCATACTGCTAACTGATTTGGATAAAGCATTCTGATTCCAACCGATACACTTGTTTTCCAGGCAGGCAAAACAACTTTTGGAGGATTAGCAACAGGTTCATTAGCTTGCCAGAAGTACATTTATAAAATCTATAAGGAATAGACGTTTACTTTTTTTTTTTAAAACAAAAACAAAAAACCTCACTCGTTCCACCCACGTCTTTGAAATCAATCAGATAAATTCACCTCATTTTTCAATGCCCTGAATCCTGATAGCTCTGCACATTTGATAGGTAATTTAATCATCGTTGGTGTGGATGAACACAAGCTCAAATTAGCTTCTGAAAGGCTTAGTCATCCTGCAGATAGCTCTGCCTTTCCACTTTTATGCAGGAACTGGGCTTCACCAACTGGTTAGCTAGAGGTGTTATTAAAAATTTACAGAAAGAAACAAAGGTGTGCTCCAGTGTCTCCCCTTACCCTTTCTACTGTTACTCTGGCAGACAAAAGGTATGGAACCTGCTTCATGAATAATGAGTCATGTAATATGCATAATGTATTTTTAATGGCACACAGTAATAACACCGAGATATTTCCAATCTTTAGACTTGCACTACAGCCTCTCAGTAGCCTGTTCTGATTCTCCACAGATAGAGGTTTTTCCACCCCACTCATTTTGAGCAGTCATGTTAAAGCCAGCCGCGTCCCAGGCAAGCTCCTGCCACCCCACCCACCTCTGCAGCAGCCCCACACAGGGCTGGGAGCAGCACGAGGCCTCGTCCCGCACACCGCTGCTTGGCAGGGGCTTGGGCCTGCGGCTCGGCCCAGTGCCTGCTGCTCACCGGTTCCAGACGTGCCAAAGGAAGACACCCTTCAGCCAGTAAATACCCTCCAGATTCTTTTCTTCCCCAAAAGTTTCTTTTCTAGAAGGACAACCTGGGCACGCCAGCCATGTCCTCACCACAGGGCCCTGCCACCCCGCCGGCACAGCGCTCACCGGTGCAATTGCACGAGGCTCACACAATACGAGTTATCCATCTGAAGATTAGACACTTGGTGGGGGCAGAGTCACCTTGGTGTCGTATTTTTCAACTCAAGTGGAAGTAACTGAGGCTGCTCCGGCAGGAACGCGCCGTCCCGAGGGCTGAGGCAGTGCCCCGTGCCCCGTACCTCCGGGCCGGCGCTCCGCGCACAGCAACAGCGCTCCCTTGAGAGAAACACGGAGCGCTCCAGGGCCAGCCCCGGCCTACCTGCGCCGGACAGCGAGCCGCTCTGCGAAGCCTCCTGCGGGCAGAGCAGGGCCTGGGGCACCACCGGGCCTCTCCAGCCGCCCACTTCGTTTCCTACACCGATCTTCTGCATCCATTAACACCACGAAATGGACTTAATGCGGAGTGAGAGCAGCTGGCAGCTGCCTCGGACTCCTCACCGCGGCGGTTGCGGAGGGCAGCGCCGCGCCTCGGCCCTCAGGGGCGGCGGGAAGCAGGGGCGCGCGGCACGCAGCACGGCGGGAGCGCTTTCCTCCGGACTGCCGCCTCCACAGCCCCAGGCGCTCCCAGCTGGAACCCTGCAATCGGCAGGGTTCTCTCACACCTGGCTGCCACCGAGCCGCTGCAGGGCATTGCCACTCGCTGCCTTTTGAGCCGCTCCGCATCCCTGTGTGACTGAAGGAAATACGCCTCCTGTTAAAGAAGGAGAAAGCGAGCAACGCTAACCCTGCACGCGGTCCTATCCCCGTGCAACAAGGTTTTATCCAAAATAAAAGCATAAGCAAAGCCAGAAACAGAGTACAAGGTGATGTGCACGCCTAAAAAGCTCTGCTGGGAAAAGGACATGGGAACCCTCCACCTTCCTCCTCTTTCTCTTTTGCAAGAGCTGCAGCTGCCAGGTGCAGCAAGCCCCGCTAACGGGGCAGGCAGACAAAAGGCGATTCCGAGTCCAGCCTGGCTTCAGTGTAAGTGATGCACCTGGTATTCAGGTGTCCCTGAAAACTGGCACAGACATTTTATCTCAGATATCCAAGTTCCTCCTGCGCTGAGCAGGGTCTTCTGGCAATCTACATTTCAAATGTATACACTTAAAATGGTGATATTCCATAGGATACTCCAGCCTTCAAAATTGCTAAGTGATTAACTGAAATCAGTGGAACTTGGACACATAAACAGGACACCAGTGTTCTTTAATCACCAGAGCTCTTCTGCAAAACATATTGTGCAAATTATGTTGTTTCTTCATTTCCTGCTTGAATGCCATATCTCTGACCATCACTGGATATGGTGTATCCTTATAACAGCTGACATTCACAAGTATGTTGAAGTCGCACACTAAATAAAGATCACTCTTGATGATCTTCAATAGTTTATTAATTTAAAACATTGTTCCAATAAATACATACTAATAAACATTAAGACACTCCATAAAATCTAAATAGGACATTTACAAACCTGTTAACAAAGTAAAAACAGCATTTTTTTTTAACTGAGGTACATGCAGGGTCATTTAAGGCAAATTCAGTCAATTATTCTTTTATACTGATTCCTGCCCACCTCAGGCGAGTCTCCCTTTAAAAACCTAAAAAAAGAGAACAAAAACAAATATACAAAGGATACTACTGAGTAGCTATTTTCCAGTTACTTATAACAAGACTGAGTGCAGAAGCCAACAATTGTTCTGGATTGAAAGTCTGTGCCTCCCCTATGCCCCTGCTCTCAGTCAGTACCAGTCCTTAGGTGGGTTTCTAGTTATAAGGCATAACTCTGTGCTTTGGCTTTTCCAGTTGTCCTTCACAAGCTTCCTTTTCGACAGTGGATGTAACAAGACATAATCCCACAGGCCTCAAACACACACAGCCACGCCTTGCTTAGGCACAGAGACAGCTTTGGGAAGTAAAAGGGGTCTCCTCCTAACTGTCAATGCAACTCCTCATTTACACCAGAATAATTGAGAGCAGAAGCAGGCCCAAGCTGGTGCCTCAGCTTAAAAAATAGCCAGATGTCAAACTGCACACTTCAATCCAGATCCTCTAGGCTTTCCTGACAGGAAACCAAGAGTGAAGCCTTTCAGCACTGAAACTCAACCAAGGCAAGCACCGCCTGTGCCATTTACTGACAGTTCTCTGTAAGTACCATGTAAACACTGTTATACCCATGTAGCCGTGCAAGGTAATTCAAGCTATTGAAAACATAAAAGTTTTTATCTTGGCCATGGGAGAAATACTTTCCACCTTACAGGAATTTGGTAGCTTATCCATCTTTGGAGCAACAGGCTTTGTATCTAAAGGCTTCCTTTCCAGTGTTATTTCAGAAACAGAGGACAAGAGATAAAAATCCCAACCTTTAATTTCCACTCTCACAGCCATTTGGTTGAGCTGCCAATGCACGGCCCTGTCCTCTTCTTTCCTCTCCAAGCTCCTGGTCAGAAAGGTAATGCCAAGGTCTGTTCTACAGACAGGGCTCAGGTCCAGCGGGGAAGCCAAGGGAGTCTGTTCTCTTAGTGTTGTAGGTGCTTTCTGCATTGCAGGACTCATTTGAGGCCATGCTGTGTCTCCCGGTGTCTCCGTAAATCCACCTTTCTTTGGAAGCCTTTGCCACACAGATCACAGCCAAAGGGCTTGAATCCTGTGTGCTTCCGACTGTGAGTGATGAGGTTGGAGCTCTGACTAAAGGCTTTTCCACACACCTGACACTTGTGAGGTTTCTCACCTGCAAGCAAAAGGTATTAAAGAGGGTGTGAAAGAGGTAACATGCTGCACACTCGGGGTCAGAACAAATAGGAACTGTATTCAGGGCCTCAGAGCTAACTGAAGTGATTCCTACATGATCACAAAAAGTCATTCTTCCTAAAATCTTGCAATTGGCAGCCTTGAATCATCAGCTGTGCCTGCACCATGGGTGAGCAGGCATGGATCTGGCTGTACTTGCATTGCCCCAGTACAGTCCTGGGAGCAGCTTAAAGCAAAGAGTGCTCTGAGGACATCACAGCTTGTGAACACATTGGTATTTGGCTGCATGGCCTCTGTGTGAATTAACTTGCCTTTTTTTTTTTTCCAAAATATCAGGAATTCCTGGAAAGATCCCAGCTCATGATGACTGTCGGACATCAATTATGGCATCAATTTAGGTGCAAGTGGAATAGACTGATGGATGTTGCTAAACCAAAACCATTGAGCTGCGGCCTGCCTGCAAAGGAGGATGAGGGCCCCTGAGTGAAACCTGAAGGGCAGGGTTCACACAGTGATCTGCTCTTCTCTCTAGTCCTCACTCTGAAATGCTAGTAGTCACTCCAAGAGAGTCCTGAAATTCTCCTAGCAAATAATGGGAACTTCTCTGAACTTCTCTCACAGAGGGGTCAGTGGCACAACTCCACTGATCTCCTTAGGAGCATTATCTCAGCGCGTCTCCATAGTGTTTACTATCAAATAACGGATAAAAGGGAACCCCAACCACAAAACCAAGCCTGATTTTCAGAATGGCTTTGCACCTGCAAAGCCCGCTAACTTCAGCTGGAGCAACAAGCACTCTTTGTACTTCTGAAAATCAGATTAGATCTCTAAGAAGAAAAATAAAATCTTTGTGAACTGAGCCTCTAGCACATTTTACAAGTGGATGTTGCATATGAAATCATCCCTAATTCAGTTAAGAATCTGGTTCTATATTATCAATTAAAAGCACAAGAGACAGTTTGTGATCTCAGAATAATAATCCAAAGAACGTTCTGGCCCACTGAGAATTTGGCTAAAATTCTACTTCATCAAACCTCATTTGAAAAAGTTACTATGGAAATACTTTTCACTTTTCTTCCTTCATTTTCATTCAGCAATAATCTTGTGAAGAATCTTTATAAGTACTATTGTTCACTGCCCATGATCTAGAAAAATCACAACCAAGCAGCACTACGCATAATGCCATCTTTCTACATATTTACTACTCTTATATTTCACTCTTGATATCTGTTAATATTCCATTCTCCAGAAATAGGATTTTGGTCATCCAAACCTTGGGTTAGGCCAGTACAGCTATTATTTTGTGTCTACAAATGTTTCTATATCTCACACATCATTCATCTCCCTCTACCTTAAATGAACGTGGTGAAGGTATGTAAGGCAAAATTTACTTTTACAGATCTCTGATAAACCTGCCTTCTCACTGAGCAATATTTCTAAAACAATTTCCTTTGGTGATTCACCTGCACTTTATTAGTTTCCATGTTTATTACTAACAGTGAAACTTGAGAACTCTGCACCTCTCCTTCCATTCTGTATCAGGCTGCAGCCATTTCTCAGAAAGTCCGGGTGGAAGTGCAGACAATCAATCTCTGAGCAAATATTTAGACTAAGAGTTGGACCCTGGGACCGCCAGTTTACTGTTTGACCTAGAGGAGGAGACTCCTCTTGTTCCTATTGTAAATTGGTAGATCCTGTATGAAGAGATGCTGCAGTCAAATTCACCTATCATTGTCCAGGGACTTCAGCTGTAAATCAAGGCCACAAGAATATAATACTCTACAAATCATCTTACAGAAAAGCCGTTTAAATAAACATTGGTAGATTCTATTAAGGGAACACTGATTGGATTGCGAGGATTTGGGTTATTTTGCAGCTGCTGTTCATGAAACCACATTCAAATCACCCTCATTTGCACAAGTTGAGCTCAGATAGTGTGAACCACAGCAGGGCCGTGAGAAGTACAGGGAGGTGCATGTGCTGTCCCAGCTGAGAAGGAACAGGCTGCTGCAGAGAGACCTCTTCAGAGACCTGCCCCTATAGTTGAGGCTGTACATCAGCAGCTGCAAGGCATACCTGTATGAATGAAGGTGTGTTTCTTCATATCAGATTTCTGGTGGAACCGCTTCCCACAGTACTGGCACGGATAGGGCCGGGTGTCCGAGTGGATAAGCAGGTGGGTGGACAGAGTAGAAGATCTCTTAAAACTCTTTCCACAGATCTTACAATCAAAGCTGCGTTCCTGCAGAAACAGGAGCCCAAACACACCCACATTACACTATGGCAGAGATCCCACAGCAACAAACTAGCCAGCAGCATATCAGTGTTGCCCCTTCTGCCTTAGCAAGCACTTCTGCTTCTTCAGAAAGCTGGCCTGAGGAGATGCTAAAACCAGTACGACAATGCCGCATAATACAAAAGGTAATGTATCCTCTCCCACTGCCTGCACATTTCAACATGGACCAAAGATATGATCATTCCGCTGGGAAGACCAGCAGCTGCAGCACTGTTCAAAGTGCACTCTATACAGAAAAGTGGGTGCTGAGGTCTGTGTGGCTTTCTGGGGAAATCTCTGTGGCAGGCTGATTTGTGCTGGAAGCCCAACGACTACCTGCATATTTCTACTTTCATTATAATTAAGTGAAATGTACCTAGGGCACCTGGGGAAAAGAGCTTTTTGGCTTACTGCTTCAATAAATCTAACTAAACGCATTAAAACTGTTGTTTCTCTCTCCTTTCCCTAACACAAGCCTCTCCACCACTTTCTTCCACCACAGATCATCTCTTTCTTTAACTCCCATTACACCTTCCTCTTCCAGCTATGCTTTCGTAAAGGCACCTTATTTGGTGCCTATTTTCATGCACACTGACAGAAATTTTCTCCCCTCCTTGGACTTAATTTGCAGTACTCCACTTTTCAGTGTTATTTAATGGATGATGATATGTTTCTCTTCATTGTGTGCTCTGCTGTTGCACACTTATGCAACTGTAAATAAAACAGCAAACAAACACTGTTGTAATTCTATCCTCCCAAACCCAATCTGAGGAAGGAAGATTTGCCAGGTTAAGTGGGTGGGTGAAGGGGAAATATGGAACAATATCAGCAGATGGAAAATGTTACAAATACTCCTACCAAAATTAACTACCATATTCTTTTGGTGTGTGACTCAGAGGGTGTCGAGACGGATGAAGTCTGTGCTCTATACCTGACTGGTCTTTCAGATGTTCCCTGCATGGACACAATGACTACAAGCAAGGGAAGATTAACCTCTTGGTGGAGAGGGAGGAGGAAAAATGAGGAAAGCTGCTTCAGAAGAAAGCACAGTGACTTGCTTTTGCTGTTAACAAAGTCCACACCCTCCTCACAGTTTCCAGCTCAGAAAGCGAAAATTTATTATTTATTATCTGTTACAGAAGTCTGGAGTGCCAAAAGAGGCCATTGCTTAATACAGACACACACAAGATCAGGGGAACGGAAACAAAGTCTGTATTCTGTAATTTGTCAGTTTGTTCGTATTCTTCCTTTGCTCACTAGCTACCCACTCTTTACTCTGCCTGCCACCATACTCTTCACCCACGACTCCCCCCTGCAGCCCTACTATGCTTTCTTCCTCTCAGCTTAAACACCCACCTACTGCCCTGTGATTGCCTTCATGGCCTGCCCGGCGCCTGCAGAAGCAAGCAGCTGGCCCTGGCCCTCTCACCTTCATCCTGGCAGTCTGCCCTGCTCTCACCTGTGAGTGCACGGCCTTGTGCTGCTCCAGGCTGACTGCGTGGCCGAAGGTCTTGCCACACATGTCACAGGCAAAAGGCCTTGTGCCGCTGTGTGAACGGCGCACATGTACCTCAAGGCCATGCGGTGTGGAGAAGACCTGAAAGGGAGAGAGCAGACAGGGTCAGGTTAGCCCAGGAAAAGGGGCTGGAAAATAGTCATAATCAGAGAGTGGGAAAGGAGTCCCTACCTTGCTGCACTTGACACACTTGTAAGAGCCAGCACTAATGAGCAAAGGGCGGCACAAGAGGTCTGACTCCACTTTGAGGCCACCAGGTCCCTTCTCCTGCTGCAGCCCAGGCTGTGTCTCGGTATAGAGTCTGGGTGCTGCTGCTGGAGGACGCTCAAACAGCCCTGAACCTGGGGAGCCAAAATCACCATAAAGTCCAAGGGAAGAGCTACACTCTGCACCATAGAGGGTGGGCTCGGAGCCCCGCTCGCAGAAGAGCCTCAAGGCTGAAGTTCGCTCCAGCGTTGGGCAGGGCCGGTAGCTTTGCACGAGGTGCCTCAGCTCGGAGCCCCCCAGGCTGCTCCACGTGTATGGTTTGAAGGGCACCGAGAAGGGAGGTGCTTCATCCAGGGATGGACACACAGATTGCTCTGAGGCTGTGGAAATACAAGGGCATGGGAATTAGTGTACTTCACAGTCCAGCCACCATCCTGAGGCAGAATTGGCTCAGTACCCAGGCTTGTGCCAGAGCCTATACTGCTGGTCTTCCACCCCTTGTAGAAGGGCATTTTATGTTGATCAGTAGGGTCAGTGCATTCAGTGCTAACTCCTCACCTGCTACCCCAATCAAATAATTTAAAGCAACCACCACACCAGTTTTGTCTACCTCCGTCTTTGGGTGCCCAGGTGCATACACACTGATCTGACTGTTGAGATACTGAACAACTCAGTCTGCAACTTCCTTTGGTTTTATCTGTTGCTCCTCAGAAAAGTGTATCTACTATATCCCAAGCTGAGCATCAAAGCTGACAGTCCAAATATTCAAGTTTAGTGCAGATCACACTCACCCAGAAATGATTTTAGGGAGCTGCCAGAAGAAGCAAATGTGCTGAGATGTACCTGCTTAACAGAACTAAAAATTGTTTGTTGCACAGTGCAGTGCCCAGATCCAGTCTCTCAATGTCATGCCATAACTGCCTGTTACTTGCAAAAGCATAATAGAAGTAGAAAACAGCTTCTGAAGTGGAATGGGCTGCCCAGGGTGGTGGTTGAGTCACTGTCCCTGGAGGTGTTCAAGAAACGTTTAGATATATCGTTGAGAGACATGGTTTAGTGGGGTTATTGGTGGTAGGTGGATGGTTGGACTAGGTGATCCTGTAGGTCTTTTCCAACCTAGCTCATTCTATGATTCTATGAAGTGCTTGAATTTCACGCCTCACTTTTTCAGGGGAAACAAACAAACAAACAAAAAAACCTGAAATTGTCTGAAATAAAATCATGGTTCTTTCAGATTCCTCTGTGTAAAGACACTGAGTCCACTGAAAATATTGAGTTCATAAATGCATTATGAAAATCATTGGTATAGACTGCATTAAAAATTGAAGAGACAAAGAGATTTTCCTATCAGCCATAATCAAAGCTATCTTCCACCAAGACAAGCTCAGGTGACTTCAGCTGGCTGTAACAGCCTCACCTTTGGCAACAGCATCTGACCAAGGGAGTAGGCATAAGATCGATCCCACTTGCTTTAGCAGAGACTGATGTAATGGCAGGAAAACAGCCTCGGAGATCAGTGTACGAAGGCACAAACGCTCAAGGTATAGAGAAAACACAGTTACACAGGGAACGTGAGGTATCAGATCCCAACCGTGGCTGCCAAAGGTGGTGATTAATGTCCAAGGTGTGCTACTTTCACTCTTCCTCACAAAAGGCAGCAGAGCTGGGAGAGTCAAACGTCTCCAATGGACAAATACAGTAGTGAACCAAGGAAAAGATTGATAAATTAACTGTTGAAATGCTGATGCCTTCACAGAACTATTGGCATCCCCTACCACTTTGTCTACCGGAATAGCTTCCCTTACCTAAAAACTTGCACGCTCACAACTGTTTGATTTTTTTTTACTCCTGCCAGCTTCACAGATTCCACAGCTTTATCAGCCTTCAGCAAAAGAATACAACCAGGAGTGGGATAGGGAAGAGCGGCAGGAAGCATTAGGCTACCCATTCAGGTAGGCAAATGGTCACTGAGGATTACAGAAAGGGGTGAAAATACATCAAAAATCGAGTTTTTAATCTTATTTCTTTTGTATAACTTCATATGTTAATAGACTCAGGTTTTTCCATTAAAGAACTAGTATTTTAGTTGGGAATATACGCACACATACCAACTGGAACATTTGAACAGAGAGATGAAATCAAATTAGCTGACATGGTGCTAAGCATGATTTTTCCTGTTCTGCACTGACTGCAAAGTTGTGGTCAGCATCACATCATCTATCTTGTGTCTTTGCAACCAGTTTCAGTGTTGTCATGTCTCACGATTTTATCACAAGATTCAAAACTATCTTAAAGCCCCAGCTCTTGAAACTGCATGATTTCATCGTGCAGCTTTCCTTTTGTTTTCTAGTTCTTGTAACTATTTTTTTCCCCTTAAAGTCAACTACTAGCCCAGATTGTAAGGAAAAAATATGAAAATGTAAGCCCTCAATATTTCAACACTAAAATTGAATATCCGTAAGGTATTTCTTACAATTTTGATTTCTAAGCCAGTCCATTGAGGGACAGGGGAGGAAAGGCTGACCTAATTTTTGAGCCCTTGGAATTGGCAACACTGGACACGGTAAACACTGCACCACGTATCAGTTCGCGTGCAATGTTCCTTCCATCGCCTCACATGCTTTAGAGATCTCACAGGCACAAGTCCAGGGGAGCCACCCATGCTACAGTTCCCAAGGGTAAGCTCAAGGCATCCCCACATCCAGCATCAAACCTTCCCTGCCACACTGCACAGCAAAAGACACTGCTATTTCTGCCTCTCCTCTGCTCCACAGCATCTAGCCATCCAGAGGGTGAATGGTGGACAAAGATAGACTCTTCCTCCTCTCTATTCCCAGCAGTTCTGTGCTGCTCCTGGGAGAAGAAACACCAGCGCTCTTTTTTTGATGGCATGGCGAACTCTACCTGAAATGACTGGGAACTGATTGATGCACACAAAATTAAAGATTCAAGTGTCTTCTTCCATAGAACAAAAATCACCATGATCCCTGAGTGACAACTCCATTACACCCAATAAAAGGCTCCCTCCAAGACTACAGGACCAAGAGACTCGACAGACAATACCTATGTACTACTGCACAGAGTTATCAGGCACCTTCTGTATACACAAACACATGTGATTAAAGGCATACGTAGAAAATGAGGTTAAATAACACGGTGATCTGCACTGATGCAGTCAGTGTATGTAGAATGCTAACCCTACGAAGGTATTGCATTGTGTCTGTGCCAGCTCTCCTGGATTGGCAGCACTGCATTCAAAGACAGATCTGAAGTCTGTCTTTCGTTGCATAACAAAGTGTCCATGTTCACTCCTGAGGATGAGGAGGTGACAGTACTACTCACTGCACCTCCCCTACACACGATTTAGAAACATCATTTCTCATCTGAACTGCCCGTGGAAGCACAGAAACACACAGACAAACACAATCTCAAAAATCCAGCATCTCACCAGCACATCTCGCAGAAGTGACCTAGGCACAAATTCCAGTTTCGTGCCAAATCTGACAAGGCAACTGGAAGGCAGGGATTTGGGAAAGTTGTGGAAGGAAGCCCACCTATTTAACCCTGCTGCTGGTGCCTTGATCCTTAACAGCACCTCTCTCAATGCACAGAGGTTAGTTTAATGAAGCTTTTTCATGCCAGGACAGGGTGTCTCGAACCTTCACTTTTCCCCTGTGAATGGAACCAAACAGTTCCAGGACTGTGCCCCTCCTCTGAAAAATCTTGATCTGGGGATATCACCGTCATTTTGCAGATACCTTTCCCAGGCAACCGGATGGCTGGCAGGGAGCTACGATTCCCACAAGGCAAGAAATTAGTGGAGAGGATGCAAACACAGAGCAGCCCTGGAAAATAGCTGCTCCATTTTATATCTGCCTTTTAGATATCTTGTGAAAACGGTATAATTTGGGTAACGAGGAGAACAATTTGTAAGAATAAAAATTATACATTGTTATCCTTTGTGAAGAAATGTTAGCAAAAGAGAGGCTGCTGCATTCCTACCTTAGGTCCAGTCTGTCATTTGCACAGACCGAAACTGTTCTGTAGCTGTAACAACACTCATCAGTCTTTTAAACATTCCTCATAGGGAATGTTCAAATGAAGCTTTTTAAAGGGATGGGCGAGCTTCAGAAATGCAAGTCCCCATCATTACAATGAGCCACTGATACGCAAGGACATTATAAAATGAAGTTGAAAAATCAATGGAGAAATAGGACCAAGTATTCGTTTGCAGGCATCTGCTGTCATTTTGAAAAGCTGAGACAATTTTTACTTTGCTAAGATAGAAATTGTTCTTTTTTCAGCTGTCACTTTTTAACCGAAGCAATAAAAAGTGGGATTTATATATATATTTTTTTGTTATAAAATGACAACATGGTATTTTTAAATGAGATAAGTATTCATGCCAGGCTGGGGACAGCATCTCCCACTGCTCCAGCCACATCAAAGGCAGGACAAGGGAGCTAGAGACTGGTGCTGCAGGTGTAAGCGCGAGTTTCCTGGATCTGGGGTGTTTAAATCTGACTGTCAGTAGTTTCATCTGTTTTTTTTTTTTNTTTTTTTTTTTTTTATGAATGCAGTTTTAGAAAAGAAAAAAAAGAAAAAAGAAAAAAAAAGGAAAAAAGAAAAAAAAGGAAAAAAGAAAAAAAAGGAAAAAAGAAAAAAAAGGAAAAAAGAAAAAAAAGGAAAAAAGAAAAAAAAAGAGGGAGAGATCCTTTTCTTTTTATAGACAAGAAACAACCTCAAAAGGAGTTTGGGAAAATGTCAAGCAGGCAGTCCAAAACACAGAGTCGCTGCTATTCACTACAGGTAAATAGCCGAGTAGATATATTTACTGTCTTAAAATATATCTATCCACTAAGAATCCAGGTACGAGGACCCTGTAAGAAAACGTTGAGACCCTTAAAACATAACGGCCTGCCTTCAGCAACTAATCAGAAACAAATGACAATAAAAATACAACTCTCATACCGCCTGACCATAACATGCGGCTCCCTTAGCCGGGGGAGCCTGACTGGAAAAGCAACCCGAGAGAGACAACGTGAAAAGGAGAGGGAAAGGCAAATCAGTCCCTTCCACTCGTTTTAGACGGAGGCCGGAGCCCGCCGGGCGCTGCTGCCCCGCTCCTACCTGGCGAGACGGAGGGCGAGGGCGGTCTCCAGAAATCTCCGAACTCGGACACCCTGTCGCAGATGCTGCCCTCGCAGCTGGGCGCCGACTCGGAGGTGCCATCGGCAGCCTCGGTGAGGTGGGACTCGGGGGAAAAGCGCTCCTGCGACGGCTCCGGGTCGGGCAGGACGGTGCGGCACAGCCCCGCGCTCTCGGGGATCTTGCTGTCTGCGGAAAGCAGGAGGCGAGCGGAGCTCAGCGGAGCCCCGCTGGCCACCCCCTCCCCGCCTGCCCCGCGCCCGCTGCTGGGCTCCGGGGCCGCCCCGCTACGGGCGAGCTCCTACCTGCGCAGATCTGGGCCAGCACCGTCTCCAGCCGCAGGCTGTAGTCCTCATCGGCGGAGCGGGGCTGGTGGTAGCTGTGCGCCTTCTTGCTCTTCACCAGGAAGGACCTCGGCATGGTGGGGTGCTACCGCGGCCGCACTCAGTCTCCGAGCGCCGGGCGCGGCGAGCGTCACCTCCGAGTCTCCCGCGGAGCGGCGGCGGCGGCGGGGAGGCGACCTGCGGGGAGGCGCCGAGCCGCAGCTGAGGGCCGGGGGTGCGGGCCGGGAGGGGCCGCTCGCTGGGGGCGGCGCGCAGGTGGCCGCGCTCTCCCCCCCCCCCCCCCCCCGCCCAACCCCGGGATGCCCGGAGCGCGGTTTCTCGGCTCCCGCCGCCCCCGGGGCTGCCCGGTCGGGAAAGCCAGTCGGGAAAGGTGGCCCCGACGGCGGAGCGGGCGGCGGCGACGCGCCGTGCGGAGCTCGCGGGAGTCTGCGGTGGGCGCCCCGCGCCGCTGTGACCGCCCTGCAGCGGTTAGCGCGGCCCCGTCACACGGTGAGCACGAGGGGAATCGCTGCGGGGCCGACAGCGTTAGCTCGACGGCGAGTAGGCGCCGTGCCGTCGGAGGGACTGATTCACTCTCCTGCCACGATAACGTGAAAACGAACACAACGGAATCTCTCTGCGCGCCGCAGCTGTTGGCGCGGCAGCGTGCAGCTGCGGCCACCGAAAGCCGGGGCGGGGAGAGGGCGAGGTGGGAAAACCTCCCGCGGGCGCTGCGAAGAGTGAGCGGGGCCCGGCCGCTCCTGGGCAGCAGCGAAGGGCAGAGCACGCGCGGCCAGCGCCGGCTGCACCTGCCGCCGCCAGAAGCCCGTTAGATCAAGGCCGTTCGGTTCTTTTTGGGAACTACGGGGGCTACCGTCACCGCTCCCTCGAGCTGCCCCAAGTTCACCCAAGAGGAGCTGAGCGGAGCAGCCCGACCCGAGCGCGGCGCCCACCCCACGGGGCCGCCCCGTGCCGCCGCCAGGCACCGCCCCCGGGCACTTCTCGGAGCGCCGCCGCCCGGGCCCACCTGCGCCGTGCCTTAGTCTCGAGCGGGGGGTGAGGGATCGCGGCGTGCGTCGTGCCGCGCCCTCTCCGACAGCGGAGGACGTTGTGGGACTCCGGGGCCGCTTCTGCCGCGCGGCTCCGTCTCCACGCGGCGCTTTTCCCTCCAAAAGCCGTCACGCGCCGCCGGCCGCCCCCGCCGCCCGAGGCCGGAGCCTGCCGGGCGGGAGCCGGGCCTCGAGAGAAGGCGCGGGCCCCGGCCCACCTGGCCTCAGCTCGGGCCGCGGTGCGCCGCTCCGCCGCCGCACCTGCCCCCGCCTCTGCCCCCCCCCCGCCCTGAGGGCAGCGCTCGGCCGCTGCTAGCGCCTCGCGACGCGCGGTGCCCGCGCCCGCCAACGGCCCGTGTGTGGGGCGCGAGGCCGCGCCCTGAGTAGAGGCTCTGCCCCCGAGGCGAGCGGAGCGGTGCGCTTACTCCTTACCCATGTGGAGGGCGAGGGGCGCCGGGTGGCAGCCGAGGCTACAGCCCGCTCGTTGGGTGACTGTAAATTTAGCTTCCCTTTGAGGAGCAGCGCTGCTTCGGTTGTTTTTTGCGTTTTGTTGCTTTTTTTTTTTTGCTTTTTTTTGTTTTTTGTTTTTTTTTCTGTCTGTGCTCCTTCAGAGCTCGGCCCCCTAAACCACAAATTCCACTTCCTGAGCGTTAGGAGCTTCTGCATCGAAGAAAAAAAAAAGTTTTTAAAAAAGGCAGAGCCTCACAAATCAGCATCGCTGCCCTCCTCTCTCTGTCTCTCTCTCTCTCGTTTTTCCCTATAATATCCCGCTCCATGGAGCTCGCTGCGGTTGCACCGAGGTGCCGCTCTGGAATTGGGCGTTTCGTTCCTCTGGGGCTCTGCTCTACAGATCGCACGCGTCTATCTGAACTATTATTGGATCCCCTTCGGCTTCCGCACCGAGAACCAGTCACAGATTCCCCACACAGATTGCTGGCGGGGGCCGGGGCCGGGCCGGCCGCTCGCTCCCCTGAGCCCTGCGGCGGGAAGGCGCCCCGCGCCGCGGCGCTGCGTGATGGGCTCGAGCCGCGGAGACCTCCCCTAGAGCAGAAATAACTTGTTGTGGAAAACTCTTTCGGGATAAATACGCCCAACGGCGCTGAAAATACCTAAAGCCCCAAGCCTGGAGGTTTGCTCATTTCCCCTTGGCTTTAGGTAATGGTTAAATATGGAAGGGGTAGGCGAGATCCCCCCGCCGCCCCGCCCGGAGCCTACTGTCGCCTGACAGCGATCGAAAGGCGATGGCAAACGCGGATGGAGCCAGGCAGGCGGGCAGCGGCTCCCGGACAGCTCCGAGAGGGGCGGCCCGGGCGTCGGGGCTCCGGGGTATAGCCGGTGTTCGGAGCCGTACAGCTGCCCCACGCGTGGCTGCCGGGAGCTAATCGGGTTTTAACACCGTCTCATGCTCCGAAATGATCCAGACCGAGCGCGCCGGCTCCGTGCTGGTGGCAGCGGGCCGCGGCCCTCCGCACGGCGCAGCGCGATGCCGGCCTGGCGATGCCGGAGGGGTTCGCAGGGAGACCGGGCACTTGGTGCCTTTTGGGGCAGCGGCCGCACCGTGTGTAATGAGGGCAACAGAAAACGTAACTGGTAATTACTGTTCGCGCTCATGGTTCTGACCGGGCTCCAGGAAAGCACACGCCGGCCCGCACGCACCTCACACGCGGCGCCGTGTCCCGGGCGCACAGCGACCGCGGGCAGCGCCCCGTCACCGCCCGTCCGAGAGCTGCGGGCAGCGGCACCCGTCAGGGAATGACGGCAGGGCAGCGGGTGCTCAGTTCGGCACCTCTGGAAGGATGGCTGTGTCACGGGGGTAGGAATAACTGCCGGGCCTGCAGCACCGGCTTTCTCACACGTGTGAGGAGAGCATAGGCAAACGGCTTTGTTCCGCGATGTGCAGAACCGGCCCGTATCCAGATCCGCTTCTGGCGGACGGCCTGCTTCCCGCCGCTCCCCCGCCACGAACCTGCTGCGCGCCACGTGCGCGGGCGGCGGCGCGAGGCGGTCGAGGCGGGAAGCGGCCGCGCTCCCTTGAGGGGCCGAGACGGGGCCGTGGCGGGCGGGGGGTGTTCCCCGCAGTGCTCGGGAGGAGAGCGGGTTCGGTGCGAGATTGCTTTACGGTCGCGCATAAGATTGAAGAGCTCCGTGATGTAATGCATCGCACGGTTCTCAGCAGCCGCCTGAGATGACCGTTAAAGCCAAGAAGATAGTCAGATAAGGAAGGAAAGGTGATGGGATGCAGATGGGATCCTCGTGATCAGGAGTGATGAGACTGTGACAGGAGAAAAGAGCTGAACGCAGGAACGGACAGGTCAGCTGCTGGGTAAGTAGGGGAGGAAAAGCACTCTTGTACGTGTCGAAGTCAGGACTGGGAGCAGCAGCTGAGTGATTCTGTGAGGAGCTCATGAGTAAGATACGCACTTCAGTGTTTTGAAAACTGAGGTATCTGTTATCCAGAACATTTTCACTGGGAGAAGCTGCTAGAACATGCTAACTTGTAGCACTGTGCATTCTCTTGGGAAGGGTGTCATTATTTTTTATATTTCCTGCTGATTGTACTAGTTTTGTTTTGTTCTCCTAGTGGTTGTTCACGACCTCCTTTGTGTTTCTCCTTGTGACATACAAATGTGCTGTAAATACATCAGACTTCAATCCATGATTTTGATAGTAACTTTTCAAGTCACTGAAGAAACAAAAGCAATTTCATCTGTTGCTCTCAGAGTAATGATTTCTGTCAGCACAAACTGGAGACAGAAAGTGGCAGTAGGCCTGGTTGTTGTTGAAGGCTGAGGTGAAAAGCAGTATTCTAGTTTTGGAAGGGAGTAGACCCAGAACTTACCTGTGCTATTAGATATAAAGAGGACATTTTTAATGCTGAGTGTGGTGAGACACTGGAACAGATTGCCCAGAGAAGCAGTGGATGCCCCGCTACTGGAAGTGTTTGGTTTGGACTTTGACCAGCCTGATCTGGCAGTGAAAGATGTAGTCTCTAGGAGTCCCAACCCAAACCATCCTACATTTATGATTGCAAGCTGAATCAGTGCACTACGGAACATAGACTATGCAAAATTATCTCAGGAATTTTAGTTGCCACAGTGGGACAACAGAAATTTCAATCACTTCTGCAACTGTATATGCACAACTCTGGGAATGCGCTGCACTGATTTTGTATTTCATGATTCTGAAATGAGGTATTAATTCTTGGGAACAGAAAATGTTAAGATGTTATATTTTGGATTATGTGTGTGATTGTATCTGAGTCAATCAGTTGACTATGTATGTTTAAGCACATGTATGTTGGCGTGTTTTCTCCACTCTAACAAACTGAAACTTCATGCCATTTAGAATTTATGTTGGAACTCAATTTACAGTGCACTTTTCATTCCACCATTCAGAATCTCTGGTTCTAACGGCCACTGCATACATTTATTTCATTGATTTTTCTTATGTCTTGGACTAGTTTGTAAAAAATAATAAATAATTTTTAAAAATCCTCAGAGAATTAAAAAATATATATTAACGTAATTGTACTGTCAGGAGTATTTCATAGAACAAAACAGAACAATTAAATCCAGAAATCCATCAGGTTCTACATAACTTTTCCATTCCATCTCAGCACACACAGATTCAGTAGCTTGTGCATAGTTAAACTAAACACTGTAATTTTCACGCAGACTGTACTAACCTCTATATTATAGCTTGTTGTTTGTTTGTTGTTGTTGTTTTTAGCCTCCGGGACTAGCCTACCAACTGTCCTAGGAAATCTGCATTATCCTCTATTCTTTACCTTCTCTCAAAATCTGCAACACTTTTTTGATGGCTCTGCAGGTAAAGGAATTAGCAGCACATCCATTCTAAACTGTGGACATTTTATACTAACAAATCTTTAGGCCACTCTGGATTAAAATATGAATTTGGAAAGAGCATCACATTTCTCTCAAAATCACTAGCATAATCTTTTATTTAGAACAGTGGTTACATAAAATCAAAACAAAAACATGCAATTCCTTCTGTGTTGCTTTTCCACAAAAGAGCTGAATAGTGACTAAGTGCAGTATTACATTATTTACAAAGTGATATTGTTAAATTTATGCTAGTCACTTTTTTTCATTGTCTCATGGGAAATTATTTTAGTGAAAATACCAGAGGAATTTATACTCACAGTTGAAAATTTAATTTAGTGGAAGATAAAATATTTGCCAAAACAGAATTGTAGGATATCCTGAGTTGGAAGGCACCCACAAGAATCATTGAGTCCAACTCCTGGCTCCACATAGGACCACCCAAAAAGTGGACCATATGTCTGAGAGCATTATCCAGACACTCCTTGAGCTCTGGCAGCTTGATGCCATGACTACTGCCCTGGGCAGCCTGTTCCACACCCACCATCCTCTGGTACAGAACCTTTCCCTAATCTCCACCTGTCCCTCCCCTGACACTGCTCCGTGCCCCGTTCCCTCGGGTGCTCTCTCTGTCACCAGACAGCAGAGCTCAGCGCTGCCCTCCGCTCCCTGTGAAGAGCTGCAGCTGCCATGAGTCCTCCTCTCAGCCTGCTCTGCTCTGGACTGTGGAAACCCAGTGACTTCAGCCAGTCTTCATACGCCTTGCTCTCTAGACCCTTCTCCATCTTTGCAGCCCTCCTTTGGGCACACTACGAGTTTTGTGTCCTTTATTAAGATACCCAGAACTGCACACTGTGCTCAATGTGAGGCCACACCAGAGTAGAGCAGGACAATCTTTCCCTTGACCAATTGGAAATGCCGTGACCAGTGTGAACCAACGGTTGAGCCTTTATATGTAATAGATGCCTCTTGCTTTCACATGCATACCTTACACCAACTAGTCACATTTTCAGTTTTTCATGAATATTTTAAACTTCTAATTTTTTACTGAGTTACAGTAAACAAAAGGGACCCATAACTACCACATCATTTATCAAACCTGGTCTAGTGGAAGGTGTCTCTGTCTATGACAGGGGGATTGGAACTAGATGATCTTAAAAGTCTCTTCTAACCTAAATCATTCTATAATTCTACCATTCTATGATTTCATGAAAAAAAAATACCTGAAATAGAGATATATGAAAAAATGCCAGCAGCTCCTAAAATACTTGTACCCTTAGCCTGAAGGAACAACAAAAAAATGTAAATATTCAAGCTTTTGTAGCTAATGAAAGTATTTGATTACGAGACCAGGGAAACAGAACCATTTTTTACTACCAAACATAGAATTTAGATGGAAACTGTGTATGACAGGGAGCCGCCTTTGCCACTTTTAACTAAATACTTTCTAAGGATTCTTGAATATGCACACCTTGTGCGTAATTTTTATATTTACATGTTTTTAACCTTTTAACACTCACATTGGGTTCCTGCAGCCTGAATGTAGCAAAGCAGCAAACCTAAGAGAGCTACAACATTTTTTAGAAGGTCATGCAAGCAAAGTCATGATGTGTAGCATAAGTAATATGCCTTATTTATTGTCTTACCAGTAAATGTACCGTCTGTACTGTTAATATATTGCCATTCTTCTGGTACATATTCACATTCTAACACACATAGGCAAAGAAATTAGCATCATTTGTAGCAGAATGTCTGAAGAAAAAGTATGATTATTCTCAACAGCATCCTTTGGGTTGCCCTTGGAGGATGCTCTGCCTAAAACTTTAGAAGCTGTAGCATGTTCAACCACTCACCTTCATCTCTAAAACAGATGCAGCTAGTTGGATAAAGCCCTTCACTTTTCCCTTGATATTTTTATTTTTGCTGTTATTCAGTATTTGTAATTATACTATTAGCAATACATAAAAATACAAAAGTTCAGGAAATAACTCCTGCTAACTAACCTTATTTACTAGCACTTGCACAGTAAGGCAATTATGGCTAAATTCTAACACTCCACTGTTCAAACAGTGTTTTTATGGCTCTCCAACTGAATTTTGCTCCTGCCACTTATTATGAAACATTACATTTAAGAGAGGCTTGCAGCTGGTATCTATGGCAGGCAACAAGACGTTTGTCACCCATCATCTCAGGCAACAATTACCCAGCTGCAAAATGCAACCGTTACTTGTTAGCAAACAAAAAACGCACGACTCATTTTTGCATGCATGAGATTTCCAATAGTGATTAAAACCAAAGTCAAGCTAGTTTACAGGAGAGGGTGAAAGCTGAATTGCTCAGCACTCACCACTTTGGCAAAGGATAGCTATTTTGGTGACAGGGTCTACACTATTTCTCAGATAACTGCAGTATAAGACTGCAAGAAAACTAAACTCACGTATTTTTACTGCACTAATGCCTTCATTAGAATTGTTAACTTGGATACGCAAATCATTTTTCATTTTATTCAAACTACCGCTCTAATCCAGAGCCAGAAGGTAACTAAGGGCTGTAACTTAGAATTGACTAGACAATAAATGCTGAAACCTTGTTAAATTGTGAAAAATTTATTTTCATTACATACATATGAAGGTAAAAGATTTCAGTCAATAGTGTTTTGAACAAGCATTTCAGTTAGACACAGATCTGTTAGTGTAGCTAGACCAAAACTAAATGTAAAGTTAGTGTTTTGCTTTTATTTAGCAATTCATTTCTAGTGTGTATATACAGAATTCATTTTCCAGGTAAAATATGAGAGACAGTCATATTGCAACATTTACATTCCTCGTATAAAATGGTATAATACACATTTTCAGCTTGGTGCAGTTATATAAATATGTACAAAATAAACATTATTGTAGTTAATATATTCAGACTAGGTATTATTTAGCAACATCAAAAGCAGATGCACATAAATCTAAGTGAAAATGGTGAAAAACACCTTTATGATATCAGTGACCGGTACTTATATATATGAAGTAGTATAGATGATGGCTCCTCTTTCAAGCCTTCTGTGGGCATTTGGTAACTTTAAAACAGAAGTAATTGAGAAGCATTTTATATATATATATATGCCATGATCAGATGGTTTGAGTCCATCTTGATCACAAATAGATAATGATGTAAAACATACACATTTGTTCAGAGCATAAAATATTGCACAAGAGCGATTTCTTTTGAGGAAATTAATTCCCATCCTTGTGAACAGCAAAAAGGGTTCTTATACGTTTAAAGAAATTATATATTTGCAGTTTCTAAAACAAGGAACATTCAGTAATACTGTCAGAACTGTCATCCATTAACTTCTTCCCATCATGGCAATGGTATGTCACTAGCAAGAATTGGCAAAGAGAAGGCAGATGGACAGTACATGTGTATATTTATCACAGGCCGGACCAGACCCAATAGTTACCTAAACCAACTGCTCGATACCTTCAATTATCTGACAACTTAATCCTTAAAGAAACACAAGAGTCTTCACATGCTAGTCACAGTGATAATCACACAGTAGTAGAGTAAGATTCCATTCTCCTCTGTTTGGAAACCATTTTGTCCAAGTTTCCAGTCTGGAGGGTGCTTTCTTCAGTCTCACTGTCACTGCTGTCTACAACTGTGTGATCCAAAGCCATCTGACCAATTCTCCTGTGTAGATGAAAGTTTACCCCACTCTCCTGTATGGAGTTAGTTATAAAATCTTCATCAGAAGAATGAAATGACTCATCATCTCCTGTGAAATGGTTGACAATATGAATCCCATCAAAAGTGGGTTGGTCTGAGAAGCCTCTCTGTCCTTTTAGGCATTTGATCTGTTAAAAAAAACAAACAACAGGTGGGATTTAAATTAATCAGAGCTAAAGAGTCCAGCAGCAAAATCAAAACAAAACCACTCAACATTTCCAATAAATCTCTCCTCAATGGATTAAATTAAATGTTAGAAGTAGAACATTTGCTGATCACTTCTGGAAGCAGAAAAAAATAACTTCTCATTTCTGGCTGTCCAGAGACCCTGAAAGAATGTCTTAAAGAGTACTTTAAATATTAAAAAAATTCTTCTCATACACCCGTACTATTTCAGTTTTAAAGCTTAAAAATCAAGGTACCTAGAATCACTAATGAAAGATTTTTTCCAGGCTACTTTCTGCATCTTTAGCATTCCCATGAGGATGGCTGATCGTTACTTTTATAGAGTGGACAACTCATTTTGACAGCACTTTCGGCCTTCACATCTTATACCTCTGAAGCTTCGTTCTTTCCCCATCACTGATTTCTCAAATTGAGAAAAGCCCTCCCCTACTCCTAAGCAGAAGGATCCTGAGGTAATATTGCTAGTTTCATACAGCCACAGAATAAAGCGCACAGAAAATACACTCCATTCTGTCTCCATTGCAAGATCAAGTGACTTTTCATTATTTAGTTCAGAGCTAGTGAAATTTCAAGACAGTAAGAGAAATTTCTCTTCATACAGCATAGATAGATCATAATTTCAATTTTAAGAAACCAAGAGAAAAATGATTCTCAGAGCGTGGACAGATACTGTAACAGTAGTTCAAAATGCACCCTGGAGTTATAAACTATTTAACCGTGTATTCAAGCTATTCAAAAGTAAAACCTAAAGCTCTGAAGTCTGGCAAGTCTCCTGTTCACTAAGTCAAAATAACCATAGCTCACTGAAGACTTTCCTGAGATAGATTTCTTTAGAATTTCACTAACTTTTAGTAATAATTATCTCAGAGTCAGTCTGACAATTGGAAAGTATTATGATAAGAATCCTAAGGATGTAGAAAGACATCAAAATGCATTACAGAAACTTCCTAAATTCACTCGTCAGCTTAAAAAGAAAGATGCATCAAGTGCTACTTTGTAAGCAACTCTTAACAGAATCAGAGATCTGTAGAGAGAAAAAGCCTGAGGAGCTGCTTACAGCACAAACCTATTCCATGTTTCAGAAATTTGAATTGATATTCAGCTTGATAAATAAGAAACGCATGTAGGTCCTTGCTGTTTATATCAGTAGCAGATTTTACCTGTCCATTTGGGGAAGAAGGAATTTCTGTATTTACCATGGGCTTATGTAAAAGATGCAAATAAAAAAGTTCAGAAAAAAGATTGCAAGAATCACAATCATTCTAGAAGCCATCAAATCAAATGTTAACAGTATGTGAAAGCTCCATATATCTGATTGGTTTAACGTTTATCAAAATGTTCCTGTTAGGAACGTAGGTTCATGCTGTAGGCCTAAACCTTGGATGCAACTACGCATACTCACTGTTATTCCTTCAAAAGCCTTCTGAACCAAAAACACAATTGTCATGAGTAAATGATAAGCATTTACATGTACTCTTTCCTGTACTAAGAAGATTCAGCATTCTAAAGAGAATCTCTACGTCCTATTGGTCAACATATTAAGAGACTCATGAATAATGGTGTACTTCCACAAGTACGAAAAATAAAAGAAAGCTGTCAGTATTAACATCCAGATGCTTGAACCCCAAAAATCTTTCTTACCTGATGCTGACTGCCTCATTGAGCCAGGCATAAGGGAGAAATAGTAAAGAGAAATTCAGAAGTTTTAGTACAATTCAAAATTTCTTAAATACTAAATGAAAGGTGATTATCAGAAACAACTTGCTTGCAGCTAAGTCCCTTTGTTTTTTTAAATATAAACGATAAGTTGAGTTTTTAAAGGGGGGTCTTTAAAATTAAGAGTTCTACTTAAACCCCAATAAATGTTTCTGCTTTACCCCTGAGATTTTTTTTTTAAAGCTTGGAATTCAGCGATGGAAAGAAAAAGTAAAGTGCTATTTCAATTCCTTCAAGAGGCTTCAGTGATCAGTTCTTGAGATTCATCCAATTCTGAAGAAAGGAAGGAGTCTAAGAATGCTTGTCAGTAAGTACTCAATCTACTCACAATAGGGTAAGTAATAAACAAATTAGATCAAAATATGATAAAAATATGACCACTCATGTGGGTGTTATAAAGCTGTTATTGGTAGGAGACAGTATGTGAAGTTAGTCCCACTCCAATTTAATGCACACACTAGCATATTATCATTTCTCTTTAAAAGACTCCCAGCATCTTCCTTTGGAAAAATGCTCATAAAAAAGGAAGCAGTCATAGAATTTCACAATGAACAAATGGGAAATGTAACTCGAAAGACTGATACCCGTATTATGTCTAGCTGACATAATGTTGAAGCATTTTGGCATGCACACACAAAAATAATAAACAAGATTAACAAGCCTTTTCATGCTACATTTTCACTTCCACGAACACGAGCATCTCCTTAAGACGTCTTATACCTTCTGAAACCCATTTTTAAATACGAGGTCGTACATCCACAGTGAGCCACAGTCATAGTGAAACCACTGCAAAATGAACCCTGCACAAATGGAGAAATCACGAGCTAAACTAAACAGATGCAGAAACTAATATTAGCAATCCTTCATCTAAAAGGATTCTTAGCAAGTTTAATGGCTGTACAGCTACAATGCAAATGGTGGTTGTAAAGTCCCCCAACAGAATCAACTTCCTTATACAAGGACTGCTTGCTATGCATTGCAACAGAACTGCATCAGAGCATTTTAATGAAAACTTGTAATTATTGCTCTCTGAACAGTTAGAGATTTAAGACAAGCAAAACAATGTCATGCAATAAAGAAAAACAGTTAATGTAAAAAAACCTATTTTAAAGACATCCTTAATTTTCCTCAGTTATGTGGCAGCTTATATGTGGATGATATGCAAAAGGCAGGAGTCTTTTGAGACCTTCCTGATAACTCGCACAACCTTCAAGCAAGCATACAAAATAATTCAGCAATGTATATTACATCAGGTTTTCTTTCGTGTAGAAACATGATTATGGTCGCTACCAGTTTTTAAAATAAACTTAAAGATATTTGCTAAATTAGAAATACACTGCCAATATAACCAAGACAAGGCTCAAGGTTGTGGCTTTTATTTCAGCACCAGTGAATTTCCTGTTTCACATCATTGAACATTAAATTCTTTTGCTGTTGTTGTTGTTTGTTTTTGTCCATCATCCCTCCCCACCTCCACCTACCCCAAAGCTATAGCTATAAACACAGCTACCAGCAGTGTCAGACAAGGGTTGTTCTTGGAAATTACTGATGATTCAAGAAGCCCAAACCAACCAGGACAGGACAAAAGCCAAATCCAGGAACTCCCATTTACTCTGCTTACTCAAGTTAACATGATCACTGCTGTTCCTCCTGAGGGAGAGGCCTTAGTAACAGGGACTCGTTGTTTAAAAGACAGCAGCTGAGAAGGACCTGGGTGGGCTTCTCTTTAGTGAGATCCATATGAAAAGTTACAGAAATGGCAATCCTCACATCTCTTACAAAAGCCATTTTGGGTTCTCCATTGCTCCATCTACCACTAGATTTAGAAAATGAAGCAGATAAAAATACATTTTGCAGACCACAAAAGATTTGTGAGAAATACACAAAAACAAGAAAAAAAACAAGAAGAAGTGAAATTTTTTTTTCTTTCACTTTGAGGCAGACATGGAGATCTGCAGAGATATTCTTAGCAGAGGAATTCAGGAAATAGGTTACATCTTCATGTTTTCAGACAGTTTTTATCTGAAATATTATAACTTAAGCTATTAAGACTATTCCAGAACAACTTGGACTCTTAATAATTTACTTAAGTTCCACTTCAGCTTGAGCTCCAATTCACCAATTTTGAGATGGGCACAACAGACAAATATATTCTTATATAGGTAGTATTACTAAGGTGTTGTATTTACTTCCCCTGAGATTTAATTTCACGTTATTTAAAAAACAAACCAAAAACAGGAAATTGTCTTGATTTTGTTGAAATGCAAGTTATTCAACATGTTCCTGTGTTGTTGAAGAGACAAACAGAAATATGAGAGTGAATACATTTGAAAACGCATTAAGAGACTGGAAAACATTTTCAAGAAAATTTTAATACAACACAAACATGGATAAGAACCCCATGATTTCCCCTTGTATAGATAATAAAGTTAACCTGATGTGCTGGAGGTGGGTGCTTTATATAAATTTGGGTTCTAGCAGATTTGAATCATCATAAAATAGCTTTACAATTCATGTTTTTCCCTTCTCTATACCCTCAAAAGCAGTGTTTGCAAGGCAGTACAATCAGGAGTATTCAAGAAATGAATTGCATAGGAGTTTAGCAAGTCCCTTTGAAGTTATGATGTCACTGCAGGACAATCTAAACCACGCCCCAGCATACTCAGGACTGTCTGGGACTCAGCACATTTGGCCATTTAATTGAGACAGAGACTGATGTGATTAAAATAGGAACTCTACAGTGGACCTTAATAAGACTTAGTGATTCCAGATAGAAAATGTTTAGTGATTTCTGTAAAATAGTACTCCTTTTAATAGCTCTTTCTTAAAGAAAATTAACACTACTTTATACAGATGAGTTCAAGTTGTTATGTGCTGCCTGTTGGCCACTTCCTCAACACTCTATCCCCCAAGAATTTTATAATGTGCATACCAAGACAAATTAGCTGACAAATATACTTAAGAAGATTTGGTGAGTATTTGGCTCCTTTCAAAATGTAATAAAATTAATCTTAGAGAAAAGATTTGATTTGTTAGCTTTTTTTTTGGATGAGCCGCAGATAGAGGAAATTAATTTTATATCATTTAGTATGGCATGAGAGTTGAAAGAAGGCCAATTTGCAGCATAACTTAATGGTAGAAAGACGCTCTATTTGCCTCCAGAGTCTCACATCACTGAGATTCTTGATCCACAGTATCTCAAAAAAATAAAACTGCTTATAGACTAAATTCAATTTATAAACTCTAACATGATAGCAGCATAGCCTATCAACTGGCTACAGCAATTGCAGCAAAACTGCAGTTTTGAAACTGACAACAAGAGAAGTTGATTGAAAGACAGAACAAATGTTAAACACCAGGTTTGGTATTTTATTGTGGGCGCAAACAAGAACAACAGCATTATTTACCAGAAAGGACCTAGGCTGCTTTTTTATTTGTACAAATATGGCTGCTGTTCTTAAAAGACAAAAGCCCAAAGTCTTCAGACATTTTTTTCCTGTTATCTACACAGATTAAAAACAACAGTCATAACATACAACAATATTAACCTTCCCAACTTACAATTACTTGAATTCTAAATTCATTATGTGATTAACTACAAAATTATCCTGTTTAAATAGTTACCTTTGGGTCACCCTTAAACAAAAAGGGTTAAAAAACAGTTTGTGTGCCAACATGTTGCTCTATTTACCATAAATGAATTTTGCCAGACAGAATTTATGTACTGTATTACGAGACAGAATTTATGCCATTGCTTAATGTGTCACAAATCCAAAGCAAAAGAGCAGCAAGAAATTTCCAACACTTAGTCATTTCATGCCTTTAAAGATAGAATTTTTCTCTTGTAGCACTTAATATGTGGACTCTGTTTTAAATTGCTAGCTTCTGTAAATCATATTCAGTTTCACTGTAGTTTGGAAGGCTTGATAAAAACCCTACAGATGCCTGCAAATTGAAATAAAAACTATGAAGTAGCTTTAATGCATTAAATCTTTAGTTGTTTCAGTTTGTATTCAATATTGCTCTGAAAAGTGCATTTTCTGCCTTTAAAATATATATATTTTTAGTATTACCAGTTAAAGAGCTCTAGATTCAAAAGGAAATATGGTAAATGTATGCTGTATATCAGTTTTAGTAAAGACAGGATTGCTGTGTTGTAAACGTGACAAAGATTAAAACTAGCAACAAGCATACAGACCAGAAGGTTTCCAGTGAATCAGAACAGGAAACCAATAAACCGATCAATGGGAGGTCATGACTTTTTGATCACTGCACTGTATGGTTAAAGACTGTTTTTGATGTACTGCCGTGTAATCAAATTAACCTTTGAAGTTCTGTATCAAGTATGAAATAAAAAACAGTGCTAAGGAAGTACTTAACTTTTAAACTAAATATATAAAGAAAATTTAGTCTCTGGTAACTAGGTCACATTCTAACTATCGAGGGAGATCAACAAATTTGTTGTAATGAGATCATATGCAATTCCAAAAAAGTTCTAAGCTAACTTAGCCTTGGGAAGTTTCTATAAGTAGCTAGTTGGTAGGTGGAAGGAAAGTTCCCAGAAACTCTTCCCACAAGAAGTTCTAATGAAAGTGTTTATTTGGAGTGAGGACATGGCAACAAAAACATTTTAAAACAGCAGCATGATCACACTGAACGTACTGTGATTATCGTAAGACTTTTACCCAAGAAGCTACCTAAATCTCACTGCTCCTTTTCCCTAGAGCATGTGTCTATAAATAGAAAAAATGACTGAAACCTCAAGTGTTAGCTAGAACGTACTGGCTGATACAGAGACTGAAAATGTACCCATAATGCGTACAGTTACAGGAAACGATCATTTCGCACTTTTACTCTATTCTTTTAAAACAGGAGTTAACCTCAGCATCTTTAAGCAGACCAAGTAACATTTATTTTTGCCTGATACCTGAAATTACTTCTCTGTGCTGCCTGCCTTTCTGAGAACAATAAAAATTTCAGGATGGGTAGAAACATGCTAACACACAGCATTCTTCTCCTGAGCCATTTCTCAAGTAGGAAATAGATGGCATCTGTGTATGGTGGCTAGCAATTTTTTTTTTTTTCCCAAGGAGCAATTACTCAAAGTTCAAGCCAGTACCTCACTCCTTCCAATTCTGAATTCCCAACAGAACTTATTTTATAAGCAGAAACACAGGATAGATCCTGACAAAGTTCTTTGTGGTACAGCAGACAGGCCACACAGCTTAAAAGAAACAAAAATGACTCAACAAGAAGAGCATTATTGCTGCAATAGTAAAATAATGTTACCTGTAATCAGTTTACTTCCTTTGACAATCCAGATAAACTCTAAACAGGGACTCTGTATAGTTCAGTATAGGTAGCTGCATTCACTTCTATTACTGCAATCAGTAAGTAGTGTATTTCTCCACAAGACAGATCTGGAGCTTAGATGCAGTAGGATACAATCAGGAAAAAACCTCATAAAAGGGGAAATGTTTCTACAATCACCAAACTTCATTTATTTTATCATCAAATCTAATCTGTCAGTAGCGGCAGTGAAAGCTAAGATTTGTATCTAAGACTGTTGCCCTCATCTTCTAGTCCCACTGCAGTGAACAAAAATCATCATGCTCTAAGAGGAGACTGCATCACTGATCCTGGTGACACTGTTCACTCACCATTTTGTTGAAGGCATTACTGAGGGGCAAGTAGCTTGGAATCATTATGGAATCAATCCTACCTTTTTGGGCAAGTGTAGGATGTCTGGTCTAGACTACAAACACCTATTCAAAACTGATCAAAATAATCCACCAATTTTCACAAAATACACACAGCAATAACGCTTTCGCTTGTTCACTGCTTAGTTTAAGCCAGACAGTTTTTAAAGCCAGCTCTTTTATTAAGAAGGATTTAACTGAACTGGATAAAATAATGGCAAAATACCAGGACTCCTTATCTGTTCAGCCTCACATTTCTGTAACAGTATTGGTATTATCTAGCCAGTGTAACATCTTTTGATTCTCAAGGAGAGGCTGAATTAAAGGAATAAAGCAATTCAGTTTTCTAAAGCACACAGTATATATTTAACTATCCTGTGTAGACAAAGCTGCTACATTAGACTTGGTGTTCACAAACCACATGACCTCACAAACGCTATCTTATCACATCACAGGTTCCTCAGACTGACCACAACCACTTAAATCAGACTCCACCAGCACGGAGACTCTGTATCTTTGACACGTACCAGTAGACCAACTACATTTTTAGCTGTCCAGCAGCTTTGCAAGAACTTCACTTGTGGGGAGGGAAAATCTGATGGTCTCCTGTCCTACTGTGCTTGCAAGATATGGAGGAAGAAAAGCTCATGATTTATGGTGCTATAGACTTCTACCACAAGTTGAAATGCTTTGTAAATCTGAGGGCTAACATATTTCCTCTCAAAGACAGCATTTCTTATCAAGTAAGAAAACATTTACAGAACCACATATTTTCAAAGCATTTATCCAGTAAAACAAACTACTAGAAGGTGATAACGTGATTCTAGTCAGTATTGAGAACTACTTTGCATAATTTAATACAGTATTTTTAGCAAGAATTAGCAAGCATTTTAGCAAGCATAGTGAAAACTATGAATATTAAGAACAGGGAAAATTGACAGAAATCACAGAAATTAGCTGCTTTTACAGAAGCAAGCACAAAAAATGACAGTCATGATGAGCCCAATACATAGCTGCTGATACTACATGGAAAGGAAACAGTACGCTTCTTCCAACCTTTCCCGAACCTCATTATCTCCAATAGAAAAAGAGGAGAAGTAAGTTGACAAGAGACTGAGTAAAAAAATATTATATTTAATTGTAAATATCACATAAAAAGTACTAAGCCTTTTTGGGAATTCCTTATCTCTAGTTCTGATGAAATTTATGTTTATTTTTAAGATCTACAAGCTGATACATTTGATCTCAACTGATTAACCCTTGATTTGTTACACTGCAAGTCATCACCCTATAAATCTGCCTTCAGTGAAGAACTTTGTTTCTACTAGTTTGAACTAGAATTCACTTCTTCCAGTTAATCCCTCCATGTTCATTACCCAAGGCTACATACAACCCATTCACAGCTATAAATGTTATTTAAGGATGTGCCCACAATGCAGCCATTTGTGACAAACACAGCATAGGCACATCCAAACAGAGCAGCTGAACAACAGCAGTTTAAGTACCTCAGAATGAAGCTCAAACTTGCTTTCCCTGCTTCTAGTCTAGAGGCATTTCAGATTACAGAGCATTTGATTTGCTAAGCACCCAATCTGACTCAAAGGAGAACTAGTAAGAAAATAAAGAGGAAAGACAAAATGCTCCCTGGTAGTATGCCAGAAATACAGAGGAAATAATTTGGCAGTTTTTAAACACAGCTTGCTTACTTACCATAGAACTTCACGGTATTTTAAGACCAAAAGGAATTGTTAATGTGATTTGAACTTTCCTCCTGCATATTATAACGCATCAAATTCTATTTGGTTGTTGTATATGTGACCTGTTTGAGATTTTTCATCCTTCATGCTGATAGCTATTGCTTACTTTCCCTTCTCCAATCTAGTTTCAGCAGTGAAAGCCTAGAAAGCTACACTAAGTTACAAAACATCGCCTTAATTCTTAGCTTTAGCCATATTACCAATTACTCCTTTGGTCATATCTTACGCATTATCTTCAAAGTAATTACCTAAAGAGTCTTGAATTTTATTACACAAGCAAAATCTTTTAAAAGCATAGTATGTAATCTCCAACTTTTATATCTCTTTTCATTAAGGCAATCTTAAAATGTAAGCTCACCAGAAACAAGATCAGACCATGAGATAACACCTATTATCAGAATCTTACTGACTGCATTAGTTTCTTACAACATAATATCAGATCCATCCCTAGATAAAACTACCTAACTGGGAAAAGAAAGTAAACTAGTGGTCTCTACTTCCTTGAGAACTCATCAAGTTTTCAAATGCTAAAGAAAAAAAAAGGAAAATATTTCCAAAAAGTCCCCCTTTCTTTACTGTCAAGATGCAAGAACTTAAATCACCAGAATTTCTTTTGAAGTTATTATATTCTTCTAAAAAACCTCAAAAAATTGTTTTGGAAAATAATGTTTCAGTCATCTGTCATCATCTTTTCCACCAGCCATACTGAAATGTTGCTAATGAGCGCAGCTAGCCAAGGGTTTTCTAAACTTCTGAACATTAACCTTTGTAGCACACTATAACATCAGGATTTTGGTTTTCAAATACAAAAAACACACATAAGATTTCTACATTGGAAAGCTTTCTCATTCTTCCTCTCAAGATATGAGAAGCAATTATTTATTAAAAGCATCTCATATAAGAACAGCTAGGGCAAAACTAGCTCCACATGCAGTCTCTGACACTGGTCAATAGCAGGCACCTGATAAAGAGTATAACAAGAGGGAAACACTTTCACAGTTCTTCCCAGCTTCCAGCAAGTACTCTTATCAATGACGCAAATGGCATCCGTACATTTGCAGGAATTTATTCCTGCCCCCTCCTCCCATTTCACTTGAGGATCTTAATTTGTGCCCTGGCAGAGAAGTGAATAAATGCACAGCAAAGGCAAGTGAGTAGTAACTAGCTGATCTTCCCCCTTAGAGGGGCAAGTTATGCTGGCTGCTGAAGGTGACTAGAAAACAGTATAAGAAGCAAAGTGAAGGGCATTGAACAGGTGGTATATTCAAAACTTGTATTTTACCCCACGTATCTTCTCTGTATTATGTTTATAGAATTAGTTCACAGCCAAGTCCTAATCTAGTCTTTTATAGGGGCTGTGCATTCCTTGGGAACAGGAAGTAATGTCAAAGATCATAGTATTGTTTCAAAGTTACACTCAAAAATCGCAGATAAATTCACAAATTTCCTTGACCCCACAGATGTCTCAAACTTCATCCGGATTTTTCTTTTTTAACCTAAGAACACAGATAAAGAGTAGAAACTGCAGGAATTATGAAGAATATTTTGTAGGTCAAAAGTGCCAATGACTTGTCTTACATTAGAACAAAGGAAAAATGCATCATTCTGTTTTGAGTATTCTTTGGCCGCATCTGAGCTAAAAACAACTACCAGATCCCTCAAGTATAAGCGCTGTCAAAAACGGAGCTTTAAACAAAACCCTTCAACAGCTTATTCTATGATGTACTATGTATCTAAAAAGTGTTGAAACTACATTAAAAAAATAGGAAGCGGGCAACACTGGCACCTTAAAAATGAAGTTTTAGACATACCATAGTATCTCAGAGAGCTTCCGAATGCTAGTTCTTTGAAAACAAGAATTTGATCCCAACTAGATAATAACAATTTCCACTTGTGACTAAAAAAAATGTCATTACTGTTCTTCACTTAGGTAGTCAGTGCCATTCTCCTATTTTTGCATACTTTGAATTTTATACTCTTGTCAGTGGTTATCAAATATAAAGGAAAAACTCATGTTGAGTGAAGCGAGCACCAAGTTCCACATATTGCCGCTCCTGCTTCATGAAGCTGTTCCCTAATGCAGTTGTACAACATGCAGCAGAATGATACTTTTACAGAACGCTCTACAATCACAAGTTGTGGAGACTGCTTGCTTTGTGGTACTTCAATGCATACTAGGCCTTTAGCTTATTATGAAAATTGTGCTAAGTTTTAAACTGAAGGCTACATTTGAAATAAATTAGTAATAAATTAAAAACTGAAATCCAACAGCAAAACAAGCTCATTAGAACAATTCAAGAGACAAAGACTATCTAGCAGCATGACAAGGACAAATTTTAAAGATTTGCTTCAAATAACTTGACCTTAAGCATTTCAGTCCTAAATCACGAAGTCTTACATACGGGAAACCACTTGCTTCTGTCTCCAAAGGTGTCTTGTGGTCTGCCAGTATAGTTTGTGGGTACACAAGTCAATTCTAATCTTTTGTACCACTCCTGTAATCTAGGTAATACATATGAGCCTTGCAACATCCAACAGGAAGCAGAAACAGCTGCTGTGTAATATATATACAGTGACTGTATGCACAAAGGGGGAGTATATGAAATGAAGAACTTAAGCAGTTTGTAAATCATTTAATTTCATTCAGTTTGAATTAAGTGTAAAAAAAAAAGTGGCAAACAACAAAGTACCTCCTCCCCTTTCCTCTCTCCAGTAGTTCATTTCAACATAAATGACAAGCTACTTTATGACCTCTGTTTTCCTTAAGCCCTCAACTTTGCATAGCGGAAATTGAGAGCAGCCCAAACTTTCCATGTATTACCCCTCCTCCAAGTTAGCTGCTTACTTCAGTGCTACCTACTGAAGTGGGATGGTTTTTTCATAGAAATTACTTCCACCTAACATTTTAAGTGTCTAATCAACAGGAACTTCACTGAAGTTCCGGCACTCCGTGTAAAATCAGAGTATGCAAACCACGTTACAAAGTTTGCAATGCCTGCATACTCGTGCCATTTGTATCAGTTAGAGCAGGTTAAATTGTAGGGTCAAGTGACAGATTACAGCACCATCAGATCTTACTTCTGTACCAAAGGCAGGTGAGACAAGCTTACAGAATTTAATGACAAGGAACAAAGCTGTTTGGCAGCAGTTGGCCAGGGGAGATTCAGGCTGGATGTTAGGAAATACTGCTTTTCTGAAAGAGATGTCAGGCACTGGAATGGGCTGCCCAGGGAGGTGGTGGAGTCACTGTCCCTGGAGGTGTTCAAGAAACATTCAGATACAGCGTTGAGAGACATGGTTTAGTGGTGTTATTGGTGGTAGGTGGATGGTTGGACTGGATGATCTTGTAGGTCTTTTCCAACCTAGCTAATTCTGATTCTAATTGCAGCCTGTCAGATGTGTGCAGTATGCGACAGCATTTTAAAATCCTGGTAAATTAGAAGAGGCTAGGAACATTTAGATATAGATGTAAAAATGGAAGTAAAATGGAAGAACAAAATACTAGCTGTGAAGACTGATTAATAAAAATAGCAATAGAACATGAGAACATGCAAAGAGTCTAGTGGATTTCAAAAGCTCTGAAAAGTTATGGCCATGACTTCCTACTTGCATCTGTGGCAATCCTAAAATTTTGGGTTTTCATGCCACAGTTTCAGCCTTCAACAAGAAAGCCATAATGCAGAAGATAAGCAGCTAGCTTTGTGCCCAATGAAGCAAAACAATCAATAAGAGAAGCATAACTCTAAGGTGACACTAAATACAATGACTTTCCAGATGATTCACTATTGCTAACTAGAAGTACTGCAGTCTGATTGTCCTTTCATCATGCACCAGTTCTTTGAGTTTTGAAAGGTTGTGTAAGACAAAAGATGGCTGTTGTTCACTTTCTTGGGAATCAACACAGATGCGACTGACATATTTACTAAAATAAATCAACAATAATTGATTTACAGGCACATGAATTCAGTTTGAGAGAAATGACAGCTGCCTTCAGGAAATTGAAGATGAATTCTGCATTTTACTAAAGATAAAAAAATTAAACGTGCACTGAGAAGAAAAAAGTTATTAAAAGTCCCTGCAGTATAAATCCTTACTTTTTCTTAATGCAAAATATACAAAGTATCTGGCTTTTTGGCAATTCTACAAGTAACTTTCTCATAAGAAACAAAGCAAGCTGCTTATTGTCCTTTAATGGAAAACATCAGGTTACTGATTTTTAAATTTGTTTTTAGTGAGCTTAGCGATTGGTAAAGGTGCTGGACTGATGGCGCTAGAGACCATCTTCTATCTACAGAAGTGAGAGCATTCTGAGATCCTCCACTATATCATAGCTCCTAAAGGATAGATCTTAAGAGCTGGATGCTACTCAGATTGTTACAACATCACTCAATACACAAAGAAAGAATGTGCTCTAAAAAAGGCAGACAAAATTAATAACTTGTATTTATATATAGTGCACCGTCTGCTCCCAAAGTAATGACTCCCATTTTATTATGTTGGTCCATGACATTACAGCCACACGTTGGAGATATAGTAGCAGAGGTTGAACCTTCCCTCCAATACCCCACTACATTTTATTGCTGTGCAACAGATGGCAGCAGAGGGGCACTCTGCCAGAATAGTGTCTGCAGATGAAGCAAAGGTGCATCACTGAATTCCTCCATGTGGAAAAAAAATGGCACTGCTAACATCCATGCTTGCTGAACATTTACGGAGACTAAACAGTAGATGTGAGAACAGTGAGAAAGTGGGTGGTGTGTTTCAGCAGTGATGACAGCAACATGGAAGACAAGCCATGTTTGGGATGGTCATACACATTTGTACAAGTGCGGCATGCATGCTCTTGTTCATCACTGGTGAAAATGCATGGCTACTGGCAGTGACTGTGGTAAACAATAGTGTTTTGTAGCTGAGAATTTGCTCTATCAGATACTGTCATCTGTATTTCCATGGAAATAAGTAGAAGGCATTATTTCCAGAGTGACCTACATACTACAGTTTTTAACTACTACAAGGGCTGTGTATTACAAGGCACATGGAAGCAGTCTATAATGCAAAGGTGACCAGGCATTTTGCACAGTGCAGCAATAAGACATTTCTTCATAATACAGGATGAACTGAAATAAGGCAGTAAGCACAGAGGTTACATAAGCCATTTCGGTTTCAGGACCCTCTGATCTTTTTATCTAACAGTTACTACAACAATTAGAGCAAGAAAGTTTGAAGATAGAAATTTCATAGGTCAAAGGTTTTGGCAGTTAAGAACGGTATCTGTTAACCAATATTAAGCAAGCATCCTTTTTCTTTTTAAGCAATCTCGGTACACTACCACAAAATTAATCCTCATGACAAACACCAGAAGAGATCCCTACAGACTCTTCTGCATATGCAAACACAGTTTAGTTTCTAATTGAATTAGCCTTAAGACCTGTACCAAATAAAAGCAAAGGAGCTTGTTTTCATACTTGCATCTCTGAGCACAGCAGATACAACACAGCAACGTACAATCAACTCATGAAATTAACAAGATGGAAGAAATGTCACCCTCGGTAATGTCAAATCATATATTTAAGCAAATTTTAGTTTTCTTACACACAAGGATACAAGAACAATACGCATACATGAGTATTTGTTTTATTGCATTCATTTAAAATAACTTACATTGCCAAAAATCAGGTAACAAATCTCTAACAGCTACTTGAAAAGTAAAACCTGCTACACTTAAGAGATACGACAAAAGGTACAAGAGATCAGGCAGCATTTTATCACTTACCTCATGATGCAGCTCAGCTATCTGATCTTTCAGTTCTCTGATATACTGGTTAGAATCAGATTTATTAAGCTGCCCTTGAATCTTCCCTTCTTCTTTCTGTTTTGGTTAAAAAAAGAATCTTATTCAAATTGTTCACAAATATACAATCTTAAAATGCTGTTTTAGTTGTCTGCACATTTTTATTGCACACAGATATCCACGCACACTGCTCAGCATTTTCTACTTAGACGAAGTTTTCCGCAGGTATCCAGGGGCATCAGCAGCTCAGAACAAGTTGATCTACTACGGAACACTAGGTATGACAAGTTTAGTTTTCTCTTAAGGAGTTTTAAAATATAGTGATATTTATTGTGTAGGAACACCACAAAGCAGAAGGGAAGAGAGGAACATCCCCTAATAGCATTGCTATAAGAGATGCAATGAAACTGTACGATGAGAAAGAAATGAAGAGGACATTTGTCAAGTAAAACGTAGCTATTAACTGCAGATGACTTCATCTTGAAACGTTAAAGCCTACAACACTAACTTGCAGCTTGTCTCTAATGTGACCAAACCAAATCCTTGGTAGATCTCAAAAAAAAAAAAGACTGTTGGGTATTTTTCCCCCCCAGATAAGCAATTTCTGAAGCAGCCACCAACTCTGGCAGATACTTTATATAAGTCTTAGCACCAACTGCAAATCACATACAACCAATACATTACAGAAATCCAACTGTACATGGAACATAGCTTTCTAGCTGTAGTTCATTTCACTAAATTCCTATTTATGCTTGAAGAAAGCAAACAATGAATTTCAACAGGCAAGCTCAAAGTAATTTGCAAACAGAATTTCAGTACCTTGTAGAATGAGAGGTGTCAGCTACTCTTCAAAATACAAAGCAAAAAGCTTTGACAGAGCTTTCCCTGAAACATCAGCACCAGGACACAACGTGTGCCAGGAAGGCAGTAGCAATGCACTGCCTTCCAAACCATATTACTACATGAAGAGAAGAACCCTGAGTAATGTCAGTGTTTGCAGTCTCAAATGTATTTCTTTTAGAGTTGTTTTTTTTTGTATCAGAGTACACATTACAAAGTTACTTTGTGATATTTACTGTTAACTCACATAAACTACAATGGAATAGCAGTGCATAATAACATATTGAATTCAGTTCCAAGCCAACCTATGGCTCAAATTCACACACACAAAGTGTGAAGTAACACTATTTTTCCTGTGCTAAAGAGGTTAAAAAAAACTACGTGTGTGTATATATAAAAAAACTCATCTCTCTTTATAAGGGGAACTAGTAGTATTTAGAAATACAAACAGAAGGAACATAACTTGCAGAACAAAAATAATACAGTTTACATTCATATACAGAAAAAGCTTCATTGATGCTAAGAATTTAGACAAGAATGATTTCATCTCCTGTGACAGCAGGAGCACATGGAAGAAACGTTCACTTAAGTCCTTCATTTGAAATGGACTTTTCCATTTTAGCATCTCGTTCCTTTGATTACAAATTACTATGTAACCATGAAGCATGGTATCAGAAAGCAAATGTAAAGCCAGGTTCTTACACTAAATATAAGACAGACGCCACAGCCTTTTTAGAGTGTAGTAAGCATGTGAGTTTACATTAGAATTGAGCGCACAAGAGGACATGAAGCAGGCATTTCCAAGTTGTTATAAGCTAACAGCAAAGTCGATACAATTTACTCACTTAAATTCAGCGCTGCACAAATAGCTGGAAGCTGCTACTATATACCGTATAGAGTTTATATCATTGGGAATTATATATTATTAATCTTAAATGATTTTTACTCTAGATAACACTAAAGTAAACATATATCACAGAACAATTTAACATTGTTTGTTCATGGAAAAACAGTCTACCTCCTTAAATTGAATGCCAATATAAACCTGGCTTGCAAGGTCTTTGTCATTAACGAAGGTCAAAGAAAGTTTCGGTTTTCCTTTCAGAACTTACAGATTTTGTAGAGGTGACAGTTCAAAATGCCCTTAGCACAGGAACCCTGCAATGTGATTTTCTACACACACATTTTTCAAAGAAAACTTCTGCTGCAACTTCCTCTTGCAGCATTCAAAACACTAGAGGTCAGAAGATCCTTTTATCTAGCTACAAAAATTTTAAAAACCACCAGTACTTCTAACTAACTGTTTAAGTCCATGTTCTGTAAGCTACAAAGCCTATTTTACAGTGGGTATATTGGAAGGGTGCCACGCTAATTTTAGGCTATTTATCAGAATATTCTTCATAGCTGCTGCTGCTGCTTAGAAAGATGAACAAAGATGTATTTTTTACCTATTTTATTTTTCCTTCTGAGTTGTTTAATATCATCACTTCTGTAAAAGGCACTCACACAGGTGTGCAAGCAAACCACTGGAAAACATGCAGTTATCATACATTCTACCATTAAAATATTTTTCAGTTCCTACAAAAATATTTTTTCTATAAATCAGATAAGCAGACAGCTGAAAATGCACACCTGCCAGATAAAAGCAATTACAAAATATTGGTGTTCATCTGTCAATATATGAACCCTTGTTACCCATCATTCTATAGAACTGTAAGATACTGATATTTCTCTTCAATACATATGCATATTCTAAAAAATATTATACAAAACTGTTTTGTTTTCCAATCATTTTATATTTATATTAAACTCATATTACTCACTAGTAATTTTCAGTTTCTGATAAGCATTTATTAATCAAAGGCAAATTTTAATTTGAGCAGCTTAAATTTTGGCTATAACATTCTTTAACACTAGTTTTTCACTGTGACAGTTGATAGAGATCAAAACCTGATGGCAGAAAGCTTTTAGTATGTGCAGTTCCCATTACTACTCCAGAAAGCAACAGGAATGTCTTTCCCTACTATTTTTTTTTCCTGGAATATCACAAATACTTTCTCCTAAAAATTCTGTAGTTCTAGATCTCATTCTCAACCTACACAAGGTTATAGATACACAACAGTATCTTGTACTTTCTGACTACCATTAAAATAAAAAAACACTAAGAACTTTTATTAATCAAGGGATCTTGGTAATGTCCTAAGATCTCTTTTCAATGACTATTGTCAGTGCCTGTATATCTTTAAATAGCAAAAATCACCACTGCACTAATAGGAACCCCAAATTCTGTCCCCCCTGCAGGTTAGATTCCCTCTTGTGCATCATAATTCTAGATTACATTAGACGCACTTGGGCACTAATCTTCATGCCACTGTGACTACTTAAGAGTGAATACAGTAAGCATACTGATGTTCAACACATTTGTCTCACACAAGAAAGCCACACATGGGATTGCAGTTCATGTTCAGCTTAGTGGCTTATTAAGAAAGCTTTAGCAACTTCAGCTTGGCTTTTTCAGCCTCAAATATGACACCATATTACATAGGTAAAATTTGTTAACTCCTCAAACTGATCTAGTCACGTGGCATAGAGCAATTTGATAGAGTTCCTTGTTCTCAGTTCTGAATGGGAATTAAACTTGCCCTGAAAAGAGGGACAGGGAATTAGTTAGGCTGCAAGTGACACAGAAGTGGGAAAGAAAGTGAGAAGTGAAGATATAACGAGCACCAAAGAGAATCTGGAACAATTCAGTACTTAAGGCAGCAAATACTGGTGAACTCTTGATGATTACTCAGCATACTATTTGCAGGATATGCCTGTTGCAATTAGTTTACTACCGAGTACCTATTTCAAGAATAACTTGAGTTGGGGAACAAAGGACTACCTGCCCAAAAGAGAGTCTGTAGTCCAAGCCCTAGAAGGTCTGAGCCTACATTCAGAACAGTCTTGATGCATTTCTTCTTTGTCAGTCCTATTACTATTGCTAGTTTCATGTTTCAAGTGTCAAGACATGTAGATGTGCTGGAGGATGCATGTTTTTAGTATGGATTGATCTGTCGAGTCTTCCACAGAAAAAAAAGATTATGAAAATCCTGATCTCATCTGTCTTAAATAGTAAGAGTGTTCAAGCAAAGAGGAAATAAAACCCATCTTGTTTAAAGCTTCCTAGAAAAAAAAAGTGGAGCTAACTGCTCTACTCAAGGTCTTCCTTTAAAGAAGTCAAAACCAGATTTAGAACAATTTAAAAAAGCAGTACCAACGAAGTTATCTGCTTTCATTAAATCACATTTTCATATACTTTGGCTGCAAACTGCTTTGGCTTCCTCATTTGCTAAATGGTCTCATTGACAGAAGAAAAAATAAGCTGCTTTTATGAGTTATTGAATGCTTCCTGTTGTACCATTTAGTTCAGCAGGAACCAAGCATTTAACTCTGCTGGTTTTATGTTGTGCTTCAGTAGTTTTGTATTTCTTCAGAAAACTCTCAGATCAACTGGACTGGTTCAAAAAAGGAATGTTAAAATATAAGTGGTATCTTAACATGTGTTTGAGGTATGGATATCACACCTTTTAAAAGGAAATAACATAAGCAATTAGTAATCTCTTTCTTCACAAGAGTTTAAAGATCTAATACTGTATGCATAGGATGTGGTTATTGTTTCTTTGTTGATTTTTTTTTTAAAAGATAGAGCACTATTGGAGAAAATTTGTGTTATTTGGAGAGGTCACAATACAAAGAATGCCTGGCCTCCTGGCAATTAGTAGACATTCTAAGTTGGAAATGAACGTACTTAAAGAAACTAGATAACATCAAGAAGCAAAAAGGAATAAGTAATTGGAACAGCGAAAGAATGAAAGTTAGGCAACTCTAGAATCAAGGAGTTTCTGTTTGAAAACCCCCGTCACAAGTAAAACAATCTCTACATGAATTTCCATGGTATACTGCTCCTGCATATTGGCAACATTACAGCACCCATCTCCCCTTCCCAGGAAGGTTTTTAGAAATTAGTACTAGTTGGTGCTATGTCATTCAAAAGCCATTATTTCAATTTTGCCCACACCCCCAGTCTTATTGTCTCTTTCAAATGACCAGATCCTCCAGCACTGACACAGTCAGAAATCTCCGTACCAGGGGAAAAAAAAAAAAACAAACCCAACCTGGTGGACAGGTATTAGCTCTGCTCAAGAAAAAGGTACTTGTAGCAGATTAAGCAGCCCAAATGCAGTCCAACCTCCGACTCAAGATGCTGTATAAAGAGGGAGTAGCACAGACAGTGGAAGGGCAGGGAATGAGCCCTGAAGAGCAAAAGCAGCAACCGCTAAAATACTTAAGCCCCTTCAGTTGTGGAAGCTCCCACCTCCCTCACTCTGTTCTGAAGTACTAGAGTTACTGTACTTGTCTGCATACCAAGATCTACTACAAGAGCACCTGAGAATAAATCTTTTCCTCAAAGTTTTGCTGCTTAAACAGAGGAAAAATTCTGCCCACAAAGAAGTATCAATTGAGATACATGGCTGTAGTCTCAGACTGAAGCCCTCCTTTGGCTGACTTTTTAAGAGAAAAGCATTTCTGTACCTTCCCAAGCAGTACTGAGTCTTCAGCAGCATGTTTACCTGATGTATGCAACTCTTTAGTATATAGAGCTCCCAACCTCTGCCAGCACAGGACCAAGATACACAGCTGGCAACCGAACAGCATGAAGACAAATTGCTTCAGAGACTGCTAATCTTAATTAAATATCTGAAACTGTTACCATATAGTATCCCACATAAAAATCAAGTGTAGTTACTAGTTATGATAAAATGAAGTTCAAATTAGAAATTCATCAAAAACATCTGAAACACCTTGGAGATCTTATGCCTACTTTCGCTCCTAAACTAAGGAATGTTTAAGATAATGAAGGTTAAAATAATAGAATTCCAGCTGCATTCCAACAGTAGAGGTTTTCCAATATACTCTTGATGATCAGAGTAGGAAAATAAATGTCAGAAATTACACCATTTAAATAGAGAATACCTAGGGATCTTTTTCACTAATAACTATGAAAAACACAAAACCCAAATCAGTGGCTTTACTGGCAGTCAAAATGAAGAGACACAAGACAGCTGTTCCTCAGATAACAATCTATCAGCTTTACTAAGAATGTCTAAGGGGACGGATATTTCCTAAATACCCTTGATTTTTTTTTCCTGACTTAAAATATTCACTTAGTAACAACCTACCTCAGCCTCTTTTCAGGGTAGGTTTTTAAACTCTTACCTCTGTGGCAAGACAGAGCACTAAGATGTAAATGAAGTTTATGCAGAAAGGTAAATGTGGTAACTAGTGTCCTTTCAGTGACTTTACAGTGACTCATTCTAGACTTTCAAAAAACACATCACTAACATCACATACCACTATTGATAAGAGAAAAAAGTTTCCTGTAATTTGAAAACATGGAAACAATTTCTTTACTCAACAGTCAGTACTTGGAAAATTTATTAAACAGAGGCCATAGAAGGGCTTCATTCTAGAGAAATAGTGCTAGAGGTTTAACTAGGGGAAAGAGAACTAGCACAATCATGGACTTCCTTTACAGTTGTTCTTAAAGCAGCTTTGACATGGTTAAACATGGGTAAATGCGACAATTCTCCGAATCTGCCAGGAAACACACCAAGAAGGAAGTGATGTTACCCCCTGACCAGATCAACCTAACCAACAGAAGAGTTTTCCTATTGAGATTACTCACACATAAAACTAGTTTTCTGTAATAGAAATGTGCTCTGCATCTCCACATCCCAAACTAGCCATGGACTATTTTAGGAGGATAACAACAAGTCACTAATCTCAATGGAAACGGAGAGAAACATTAAAATGCAGAACAGAGTCCACAGCTTTCCCAGTGTCCATGCTTCACTGGCACAGTGCTCCTTACCTTGGCCAGCTGACTAACATTAACTGATAACTGCAACTTATTTAGCCTCGCCTGAATTTCTCCAAAACCATTTTTTCTTACCCCTCTCATTTTTTAGCCTGTCCTCCCTTCAGCTGTTACAAGGAAAGCTTAAACAAAACCCACAACAAAAAAAAATCCCACCAGTGTTGAATGACCAACAGGACCAACTATATATGATCAGAACACCTTCTCTTACAGACCAGAAGCGTAGTGAAGCTTGGTAGGTTTTCTTGAGAGCTTTAAGAAAGTATAGAGACAGACCAGAAGTAACAGTATTTTAAAGGTAGATATTAAGGAATTAAAAGCATTTGCATGTTGTAGTTTGAAGCTATCACACCAGATCAAGTGATAACAAGAAAGATTAATTCCCTGAGGAAGCAAACCTCAGGGAATTCACTGATGGACTACTAGCATAAACAGAATATCCATTTCTTGGTCCCAGCTGCCTATTTCTTACAAAAGGATGAGACAAAAGGGGTTTCTACCTCCATACTGGGTTTAAGCTGTTCTCTTCACATGATGTTTCACTTTCTCACAGAAGTGAGAGACCTGCATTCTACAGCTGAGTAGTTTTGGCCAAACTATCAGCCTAGACATCTAGAAATCCATCATTCAGTTTTTAATGATTAGGTAAAGCATTTTATTCAAAACTGAGAAGCCTGTTAAGTACTTGATGTGATGCTTGCTTCCTAAGGGTTTTATGACTTGAACTGGTGATGGGAAAAAAATAAGAAAAGGGCAGAGGAAAAAACAAAAGCTGACAAAGCACACCTTTGCTCATACACAGCATCAAGGTTTTTTCTCCATTGCTTCTGTGAGTTGGGCATTCCAATTATGTCATCATTAAGGAATGTCTCAGACTTTTCTGAGTAAGAATGTTCATGGATTATTTTCGCACTTCAACACATTTACGCAGAAGTCTAACAGATCAGCATCAAGAACTCAATGCCTAAGATAAAATGACATTCAGAATACATAAAAATAACTTAGTACCACAGCAAACTGAGATCTTGCTACAAAGTTATATCTACTATTAAATGATAGAACTACCTCCTTCAACTTGTCATTATAGCTAACCAGAACTAAGAATGACCTCAAACTGTGATTTAAATCTAGCATTTGTCTATGTCAGAACAGTTCATGTGTGGGAGTAGTGACGCTCTGCAAAAGTTAATGCCAATGTCTCACACCTACACCTACACAAACATTTAAAAAATATATGATTTAGGTCAAGCATTGCTATGGACCATGTGGACCTCGCACAGAATCCCTAGGTTTTCCCCTGCTTCCTAGAAAATCACCGTTTCCCACACACACAAAAAATGAAGGTTATGTGGAAAGTTAACTTCCCCTCTTCATCAGCTTAGAAATAATAATCACAAGCAGACCTATTTATGATGCTTCTTATTCAGCATAATTAGTTTGAGACATCTATGCTCCAAAATTAGTTACATGCACTTTATATTAAGTGTTGTATTTGAAGTCATTAAGGCAAGCCACGATTAAAAGGCCCTCCACTGCTGACATCAGGTCACAGCATTCCAGTGACAAGCTGAATGGAAAAGAATGAGAGGCAGCTCTTTCTCTAATGAGGAAAAAGTTATCCAGTATCTCATCCTCATATTGAGACTTGCTGGTTCCTTAAAAAGCAGGTTTTGTTGAAGCTGTAGGATCCATACCATCTTTTAGCTTGCTAGCTTTGAAAGTTAAGACTTTACAACTCCATTAGTATTTTTTGTTGTTGTTGCAGATGTTTCAGACACCTTTGAGCCTGAATACCTAAAAGAAAGTTCTGATTTTAAGTTTTATATTGGCTATAAAAAACACCAGTCAAATATCTATTTGTGTAAGGTTCTACAGGCAAAAAAAGAATCTTTCACAGCACAATAGAAACATTTCAAGACAAGTCTGCAGTGCGAAAGAAAAGACATAAGAGGAACTTGCTTCTATTAAACCACTTGTGTTTTAAATGTATGAAGTTAACACTCAAAACATGTAGTGCACAATTATACAAGCTATATTTCAGACTAATGTAAGCTTGAGATCAGTAGTTCACTGAACTCTAACATGGAAACTCATAAGAAGCACATACCACAGCCACAAAATGACTTCATGCTCCGACTATACATAAAGAAAGTACAGTCACTCATTTGTACATAAGAATGGATCTTAAGAGGCTACAGATGAAGAAATCATTAGCAGGTGATCATTTAAGATGACAAAAAAAGATTGGAACTTGAAACGCACTTCAGTAGGAAACAAAAGAAAGCAACCTAGAAATTGAGAAAAATGGAAAAACATAACTAAAGATTGCATCATACAAAGAAATGACTGAAAAGGAAGGAGAGATGATGTGAGTAAACCAGTGAAGATGAGACAGTGCAATATCATGACAAAACAGGGACAGTGAAGTCTTTGCATGTAAAAGGCAGACTTACAAAATGGATTACCCTTCAGGCACTTACCTTCTTTAAATGCCCATGATATTAAAAAAATTGCATACAATTCTGACACCCATAGCTTAGGCAGAAATATGGAAAGGGAATAGGAGAGAGCTATAAGATCATTAAGCACTGAAGATTTGATCAGTCAAACCACAGAAAATAGACTTTTTTCACATAAAAAATCCAATTCTAATGAGTGAGAGAAAATAGATAGTTGGATTCTTGTTTCACAACACCAGAACTATAGTGCGTTTTGGAAGACCCATATTAGCCAAACAAAGTTATCATGATGACCAGTGTTGAAGTAGGAAAAAAAGCAAAGTCAGCTACTGATTCCTCACCTGCAAAACCACATAGTTTGAAATCAATAAAAACAATTATTTTACAGATAGATTGCCGACACAGAAAGAAAAGGTTGACCTGAACTCAGCTATTCTCTTATTATCTGTCTAGAATATAACTGAGTCACATGCAATACTAACTTATCTACATAGTTTTAATGTACTCATCACAGCGTTATCTAAGCATTATGTGATCAAATGATTGCTTTATCTTTTAGTAGATTTGGTGCCTGCTGCACTACAGGAAAAGATATTCAAAGTGAAAATTCTTTATGCAAGCTCCATCAAATTTATTTGTACAGTCATTTACATAAAACAAGTTGATCTTATAGAAACAATATGAGAACATGTTACTCAACCTGATCCTCACATGCTGTTAGCAAGATGGTAACCAAGAGTTAAGGAGCAATAAAAACCTGTTTTATGAAGCAAGTTAATACCATATGTGAAGAGTTGAAAAAGATGCAAGTAGTTGAGCTTTGACACCATAAAATGAAGTTATCTTGAAGGAGAGATTTCAGAGGGAAATCAGACACTAGCATTACCAGTTAAAAATAAGGAAACTAGACAAGAAGCACTGAAGGATTAACAACTAAGAAAACCTTTGCAGACAGACAACAAAATTCAGGTAGAGAAACACTGTATGAATACATTAAAGACAGTCTACAGTAACCCATGAAGATTTCTCAAAGCCAAAAAAATAGAAATCATTTACAGTTCTCTCATTAATGGAGAAGCGAGTTCATAAGAAAAAAGGAACAGAGCATAAGGAACTGCACAAGGGCTACAGAACGCATCTTCAGATTCTGAAGAGATAAATTAAAATTACTGGTTTAAGTAAATAATGGATATAAGTTTTGCAACAAATCCTCCACCTCTGATCATAGCAGAAAATTAAGCGCAGACAAGAACATTTGCTGAAATTAAAATGTGTTTTTTTGATAGTATGCTTCCAACCTGATACAGCGTCGAAAATTACTAATTACAAGTAAAAACAAATACAGAAGAAGTCATACGGTGCTTGTACAGAAACAATTACTAGAAGCTCACTAGTACATCCAGAAGGTAAATGTAAGGCCTTCGCTTACAGAGGAGGCACACTCAGCAAGATAGCATTACCCCACTTTGCAAAGTAATGTCTTGTATTCACAACAGGTTAAAAAGAGAAAGTGAAGGAAAGGAAAAAGGTAAAAAAGTAAGGAGTATGAAGTACATGTTTAATATCATCACTTGTTACCTGGATTTCTAATTCAGCAATATGCTGCTGGAGTTCAGCCACGGCTGCTATGCGGTCTGCCTCACGGAGCCGCACTGCCATCACTTCTTCTTTACTCTGGAAGGAAGAATAAATTAAAGCTAACCCGTAACAACAGCTTCAATCAACGACTGCACACTGTTTGTACTCAGAACTACATAAAGAGAACTCATGCTGCAGAAGAATACCATGCCTACAGATAAAATATATTCTAAAGACCCCCAATTTTTTTTTTTTATAGCCCATAGAATTGTGTGAACATCTAATACTAAATCCAAACTACAATCACCTAATATCCATGAAACTTTGAAAAATATTGTCCACAAAGGTCCAGGTCTAAGAAACATAGGTTTTGTTCTATAAACACTACAATGTAAATTAAGAAAAAAAGTATCAACAAGCTAATAACAGAAGATCAGGTCATTCTTGAGCTTCTGCTTTTGTTAACAGACAGCAAAGATACACTGAAGTTACTTATCTGTTCTTAATTGCTTTTAGAGAAAGGTGCAATAACAAGATATTCTCAACCTCATTTGTGTTCAGCTATCTTTGTCACAGTATGCAACAAAGACCTGCAATACCATTTAGGATAAAACTCTAATGCCTGTAACTAATGAACAGATTCCTGCTGTAAGTTTAATAGTGATTTGCAACTTGAGTTTTGACAAGAGAAGGAAGTTTCTCTATTTTCTGTTTTAAGAAGTCAGCCCTAAAGACTTGAGAACACAAAACTACCAGTTTTATTTTGTCACCAGCTTGGTACAACAACAGAAAAGATGGACAGATAATGGGTCAAAAAAACTTCCAGCTAGAGTGCAACTTCTAGAAAAGAGACAGGTGAGTCCCAGGTACAACTTTCATGGCAGAATGGTGGAATTCTGCAAACTATTGTTATACAAAATAACTGTAGGTTAGTTACAGTATTGCAGCTATTTTAATGTGTGCTTCATTTAACCTGCGCTTCAAATTGACAGCACTTAACAACTCTTAATTTTTTAGACAATTTGATTGAAGCTGAATTTAACATGCCAAAACTTATCCTCAGTAGCTACTTGAAGAGATGCTGTATGTTTTCAATAAGAGCCCTGTAATGAAATTGCATTTTCTACGGTATCTAATTAAGAGAATCTGTAGTCAGCTAATTCCATTTTAGAGGAATCCAAAGTCAAAGCTTAGCCATTATTGGTAAATTCTACGGCATGATTGCCTGCATGAAGTCAAGCCCACAAGTCTACAGGATCACATGTAGTTAACTGTAAGCTAAGTGACTGTCTTTGGCTTGGTTTGACTTGAATATCTGAGATGAGTCAATAGTGTTGCTCTAGATAGCACTGATGCTTTATCACTGAAACAAGGCATGTGCTCAATAAATACCACAGGAGCTGACAGGAGAGGAAAGACAACTGGGGTGAAGACACAGCTCTTATGTTATAAGTTCTTTAACACAACTGATTAGAGAGATTATTGCTGTGTTTCAAGAAAACAGTTTGAAGTGAAGTCCTTGCTGTAGAGGTGGCAATCAGATAAAAAGAAAAAGCCTTAATGTAGTACACACCAGTAACAGAAAACAGTAACTGCACAGGTACTATGAGATGCAGCTTGCTACACAAGTTTTAACTTCTACTTAAGTATTTTAAGATACTGTTTCAAGAGAGACAAGCTCCAGAACATAGCTGTTTGTTTTTTGTTGTTATTGCTGTAGTTCAGCCCTTCACACTTGTATCTCCTAACACAGTAATCATTGGATACACAGGCTTTTTGTAAACCCAGTTAGAACAAAAAAAGAAGTAATGTCACAACATTTTGGCTTGACAGGCATAACAATGCTTCCTTCTATTTCAGTTTTTACTTCACCTCTCAAAACTTAAAGTTTCCCTTAGTTCACACAGTGAAATAACCTTAAACAATCCCAAGCAGGAACTTGCTTCATTGCTTGGGGGACCTATAATAGCCTCTTCCAAAACAAAAGATTTGTTATGATTCTTAGATTAAGCTAATAAAAAATCACCCTTCCAGTATTTTGAAAACGTAGAGTCAAGGAAACAAACCAACTGTCAAAAGGACAATGTCTCTTAATACCCTCTCATTTTTCACTTAATAGTATATCATCATATAGTTCGTTTGAAATTGAAGTTTTTCATGAATATGAAATAACAATATAAAGTTTAATGAGTGTGAGAGAACAGCTGAACTCATGTATTGCTCAATATTCCTTAATTTTTTGATGACAACATTCGTATTAAATCTGTAAAACAATGTACTACTCCTTTTATATTCAAAAGGCCTTCAAAATATTGCCTACACCCCACACAACATCAAAAATTAACAAGGACCTTTACTGTGAAAAAGCAATCCAAAGTTACAGAATTCACTAAGACACGTTGCCAAGATGTGAATGTAAAATAAATCAATAAGAACAACTTCAGCATCAAAAAAATAGCACTTGAAAACAGTGATTTTGCTAAACAAAACAGCTGATGGAAGTGATTACGAGGAGTGATTTGTTTCCTTAGAGTTTTTGATAAGAGTCAGTAAAATTTACATCTTCACTGCACCTGAGATTCAGGTTCCATTTAAGACATGAAAACCTAACAAAAAAACTGGAATGCTTTAGAGAATAACTAGAGTATGTCCAAGTTATTCACTGTTCTTAAATACGTTAAAAACTGAATTGTACAACAACCAGCTTCATTTTCCTTATGGAAAGTACTAAGGTAAAACTAGCAAAAAGTTGCCAATTACAGATTACAGAATATGACTCTGATTAATGATACAAGGTATGATCAGCTTAAATTATGTAACAGCATCTGCTCTCAAGTTGCCAAACCTGCAACCACAGTACAGTAAGTGGAATTCACCTTATTACAGGATGAATCTTAATATACTAATAACTAATAATCTATTTAGAAATTACTGGCTGCTCAGCTCTAGCTGATTTTATAAAAACTCTGCAAACACCTTTTGGAAACAGAGTGAAGTTAGAAGTTGTTTTAATGTCTCCAGTACGTTATGTCTTAATTACAGTTTTTTCCTAACTAATACTGCATTTTTCTGAGGCAAGTATCAGTAGTCATTTCAGGAAAAGTTTCATCCAAGTTAAAAGCAAAACCTTGTAGGACTAATCCTTTATTGCTTTTCCATATTGTATGCACATGACTGAAAAAGAAATTATTAGGGATTGGTTATGTATTTAGTTACAAAATTAATTAAATCTGAAATTAAAACATCAGGTAGAGCTCTGGTGCATTGACAGTAACGAACACTTTCTTGCCTGGTATTTATAGGCTGATCTCTTAAAAGCTGTTTACTATTTAGGCAATGAATACCTTAACTCTTTTCTGTGCACCTCTCCATTCAAATACAGTTTTTACTGCTGTTTTTGAATCCAAGCTAGTTCTACAGTAATAGTGTTGAATTTGTCTTCTGTCACTAAGACAATCAGAGTACACAGTGATCAGAGTCTATTGAGTAAGAGTGTCTTTTTACTCTTTACACACAGACAGTAGTAGAGTAGAACCACACTTTGAAGTCAAATTTTATCTTTGGGAGACCACAAAGCAGCAGCTCTGTCAAAACCTCAGATGATTTTGAGACAGTAAATTTAAGATGACACTGTCAAATTGGAAAATAAAGTAGTGGAAAATACTACAAATTACACATACAGAAGCAGGCAAATAGTCTATTCGTGTTGTTTACCTTACATTCAATCTCCGCTTGTCTACGTTTTGCTTCATTCAGCTGAGCAAGAAGTCCTTTGTTCTGTGCAGTAAGATACTGTACCTTTTCTTGCAGGCTGGTAATCTCCAGCTCTGCCCTTCGCAAATGGTTATTCTTGATCTGACTCTGACATTTATAAAAGAAAAAAGAAAGCACATAAAGGAGCAATTTTTTAATATTAGTTTACCTCCATAAAGTCTGACAAGACAGACTTGACAGATCATTTGCTATAAGAAAAGCTTGATGGAAGCTCATTCAGAATTTTTAAAACATAATCATAGAAGTTTGCATAATATTTGTTTTTACAACCAAAATATTTCAAGGGTTCTTAAGTAGAGAATTCGTTTTAAGAACAAGAACACAAAGTTGCTATACACGTTCCTACTTATCTTGTACTTAGGTTAGTCAAAGACTTTGTGAACTTGCATCCCAATTACAATTACAAGCTGGTGCAACCAAGAAACATCGGGTATGCCGAAATACTACATGCACGCTTCTCTGACCAGTGAAATCCTGGAAGTAATACAGTACAATTAAGATCAGTGCTTTAATACAAGACAGATTGCTTTTCTACATGAAGCTGTGCATAGATCAACACATCATATGAGAACCACTGCATTTGTTTCAAATGGTAGCTAAGCAGCATAAGCACAAAGACTTGATGCTTAACACTGAAATGAGAACAACCTAGAGGTCTTGTGGTTACCGCATGTAACCCGGAGCACAGGATACCTATGCCCCCTACTGACTAAAACAGACAGACAGGAAAAACAATAAAACATAACGTTAAGAGTATTAATATTTAAATACAAGGTTTAGAAGTTAAGGCAAGAAAACACTTTTACCCAGTTACTACAAAAGAAAGTGGTGCCCTTGTCAGTAGTAAAACACCACATACTGTGTAGTCATCCTATCTCTCTACAGTACTACATCCTTACATCCATGGCACGATTTCCCAGAAACCTGTTACAAACACTTATCAATCAACAGCACATTCAATATCAATTCAGTTGGGAGCCAACAAATGTAATATGAACGTACCAATTGTAGTGGTACACTACAAGTATCCACTTTCAGATTTGACTGGTTAACTTGCACTGCAGTTACATAATAAGGACCTTGGCAGATAAGTTACTTTTTGCCTATCCTGCACATCTCAGTAATGCTAAAATACACTTTTTCTTCTTGACAGGTGAAAGGTAAAGCTTCTGCTGAAAAGTGACAATGGGCTATTGTTATGCCAAGATTCCTGTTTAGTAACCATATTCATGCTTTCAGTAGATGATCTAGTATTGGCAATTTCACCAGAAAGAAAAGCACTGTCACTTTAAGACTTGAAATTACTATAGGTCAATCATTGATTAGGTAAATGTTTGTGAAGGTGGAATTAAGCATACTTTTGTTATCATACCAGTAACAAATGAACAAATATTCACACACATACAGAGTTTACCAATTAATCCAAGTAAGAAACTGAGAAATCTTAGTCCTGTAAGGGACATTAAAATACGCCAGATTGATTGTATGCACTTGATTCTCCCTCCTAATCCAAGAGCTGGGAAAAAAAACAGTTAAAAAACAACAGGATTATGACATTTTAGAGCGAAAGTCATGCCCCTAAATGGTACAGACCATTAAATAGTATTGGTCATCTGCTACTAACCTGTCAGCATTCAGGTCAATTCAAATGTTAAATATCATACCTGTGCTTCCATCTCCATCATTCTTTGTTTGGTTTCTTTCAATTCAGCCTGAGTTTCTGCTTCTCTCAGTCGGACTGTCATCAGCTCATCCTGTAGTTCATTCACTGCGTTTTTTCTTGGAGGATCTTTCCACCTCCCTGCGGTGCGAGCTAGGTGACGCTAAAAAAAAAAACACGTCATTGCTGATATATCTCATCTTTCCTGGTGTTCCCTAATTTCATTTAAGTAATTTCCTTCAAAGAATTCCTCAATGTCTCAGCTGTATGGTGCAAAGTTGCTAAGAGTGCTACTGTTAGGTCTAAAAACTAGAAATCCATGCAGGCTTTTTTGGGGGGAAGAAGTACTTGAAAGCAGCCCTGAGGAGAGGGACTTGGGGGTCCTAGGGGACAAGAAGCTAGACATGAGCCAGCAGTGTGCGCTGGCAGCCCAGAAGGCCAACTATGTTCTGGGCTGCATTAAAAGAGGAGTGGCCAGCAGGGAGAGGGAGGTGGTGGACCCCCTCTACTCGGCTCTTGTGAGGCCCCATCTGGAGTACTGTGCCCAGGCCTGGGGCCCCCAGCACAAGAAGGACATGCAGCTCTTGGAACAAGTGCAGAGGAAGGCGACCAAGATGATCAGAGGGCTGGAGCACCTCTCCTATAAGGAAAGGTTGAGGGAACTGGGCTTGTTTAGTCTGGAGAAGAGAAGGCTCTGGGGAGACCTCATTGTGGCCTTCCAATACTTGAAGGGAGCGTATAAACAGGAGGGGGATCGATTGTTTGTGAGGGTAGATAGCGATAGGACAAGGGGGAATGGTTTTAAGCTGAGACAGGGGAGATTTAGGTTAGATATTAAGAGGAAGTTTTTCCACACAGTGTGGTGACACACTGGAACAGGTTGCCCAGGGAGGTTGTGGATGCCCTGTCCCTGGAGGTGTTCAAGGCCGGGTGATTCTATGATAAGTTTACTAGTTTTAAGAAGAGAATTAAAAAGCCAAAGACAGTGATTCCCAACTAGATTAAGTCAGAGGATTTCATGTATATCCTGAAAAAGAGCTTTTAATGTTTACTGAAGTAAGAGTATTGATGAGGTACTTCCTTTCTGCCACGATGGTTGGTTGTCAATACAGGCCCCCCTGTCATCTGCAACAATTAGAAACCAACTTCTAACATACTTTTGAAGTGAAGTTTATTGTGGTGGTTTCACAATCCATAATCACTAGTTCCTACCCGACAAGTCTCAAGATTTTCTTGCCTTGTCATCATCCATTAAAAAAGAAAAGAGGATCAGTGTCTTGGTACCCATACCTGCCAGTGCTCATCCAAGTCTTTGACTTGCTGCCTTAGTTCTTTGAGACCCATCAGAGCTTCTGCTTCTCTTAGCTTTACTGCAATCAGTTCTTCTTGTAGTCTAGCAACATTTTCCTCATCAGGTAGAGAGCTATTCCTCTGGAACAAGGAACATCCTCTTAAACATGTATTTGAATGAAATAGTGCTTGGTGAGACCCACTCCAAAATATATCTATATATAGGAGTGTATAAATGTATATACACACACACTCTTATTGCCAACCAAAATTTCTTAATGATGCATCTGTTATAAAATAAGTCCCTATAAAAATCTAATGAGTGCAAGTATATTTAAAAAGTCAACTACAGGGAAAAGAATTAACTTAATTTTCAGTATTCTGACTTGCACATTTTGCTGGATAGTATCCCTCACAAAGTATTCTTTTCACTATTTTGTGGCACATTAAAAATATGAAGATAAAAGACTATGAAATGATGAAAATAAAGCAAATGTGGAACTGAAATTACACCTTTATAGTTACAGCTCTTACTCAGATTTACAGGAAAAAAATAAACGGAAATTTAGGTTTTCAGAAGTAGGTAACTTGCCTTTGAAGAAGGAAGAAAAGGTATGTTGACAAAGGAACTACCCATTAATATTTATCAATAATAATCAGTCAAGAAAGCTCTTAAGTCAAGTTCATAGATGTTTACAAAGACACATGAAAAAAAGTAGAAAGACTGGAAAAAGCTAAACAGAAAACAGCAATACACACTACAGAATTTACCTAGGAAAAGTGATGAAAGAATTAAAGTCTGGAGAAAACAAACCAAAAACACTAGAAGGGAAGGAGGACAGTTTGCCCAGCTAGCTTCCTTTTGTTGAATCATTGGTCACCAAACACTCAAAGTTAAACTGTTCTTCATCACTTTCTACCATACTTCTCAGTAGTACTTTCCAGCAAAATCAAGCATTTTGTAGTCAGTGTTGGGAAAGCTTCCAGGTTTTCCTGAGAGTTGAGAGTGAAGTACTTCAACATTAACACAGCACAACCACCATTTATTAGCACGTTTCAAATAATGGGCTGTAAGCATTAGCAAACTTAAGAACTGACAAGAGTATGTTTCTTAATGTTTACATTATTGGAAGTATAGCCATTCAAGTCTCAGGTTACCAAGCAGTTTTTCCAAATTACTGCTGTTATTGACGTGCCATGTAAAGAGTTGTATTTATAGAAATTGAGTGGAGTTATCTTGAGTCACTTTCTCACGTGCCTAAGTTCACTAAGGACTGACTGAAATACTACTTGACATGCAGGTTTGTTTGGTACATCAATTTTCTCCCCACAACTGCAGAAGTTTTCAGTATATGCTACCACCATAGTTCAAGAAAAGAAGTATTCTCTTTCTAAATTTTCAGAGAATCATGGGTATCCAACCTTCTAGCTATCCCAAGCCACAGTGAATGGAGTTGTCTTGGGCAGAATATAAAATACGTAACAGTTTAAATATACAAGTAATAACACATTTTTAAATAGATTTTTTTAAACAAATAGGGCAACAAAAACATAAAACTAGCAGATTGGACATGAATGCTAGATTATGACCTCTTACCAAAGTGCAGTAAAAACTACAACACTACTACTCTGTCAGATTCCCAGTCAAGCTCCTTAGTTAACTTAAGTAAAATCTTAACTAGATTAATCCCACAAAGCTAACTAATAAGCTCTGTCCACATTCTTGAATATACAGCTTTCTCAATTTCCCATGGGGAAATAATTTCCCAAAACAACACATTATATAAAGCATACTCTTCAGATCATAACGTCAAGTGGATTTTTCTATTTTCCTTGAAGAAAAACCTGACAGCAAATAGAATAAAGCATTTGACAGATTGTTTGAGTACAGCTAGAGATGTACAAAGTGAGATGGCACCAGAAAAGCAGAAGAGTTTGATGCTGACAGTAGATACACTCTCCTACCCATAATAGAAGGTGAGAGAGACTGGACAACTCAAGACCAGGGAATGGCAATCTTGAACTCCTCTGCCTATGTCCACTTCAACTATTCATAGTTCCACATCACTTCAAGGTTCACCATAAGCTACTCGTTGCAGATATAGTTTTTGAAACAGTTAATGTTTACTGTTAAGATTCAACCACAATTCATGTTTTCCAACACAGGAACAGCAGAAAGCAATCATAGACTTCTCTCAGTGCAGACAGATCTCGTTTAGTTTGTGTTGCTGTTTTTTGGTACTTTTGCTTGGTGTAGGTTTTTTTGTTGTTTGTTGTTTTTGCTATATCAACTTAAAAGTTGAAAAGCATCTTGCAATCATGAAAACATATCTCAAGAGTATAGGGCATAGTTACACAAAGAATTACAGGGACCTGCATTCCATCTCTAGTGCTATTTAATACAGAAGATCCTGGGCTTGGTTTACCTTTTCCATCTCTAGAACTTTATCTTGCATCTCCTTCAGGGCACAATGGGATTCTGCTTCACTCAGCCTGGCTTGGACCAGCTCTTTTTCCAGCTGTAGCACAAAGTCTTCACTGTATCGTGAACTGCATTTATGCTACAAAGTTTGCAGAAACATATTTAGTATGAAGCACAGATAGCTCAAAATGGGTTTTATGTGCCAGATTTGGAGTGAAAAAATACATTCAGGTGCTTAAGATTAGAAATACTACTTTAAGATACAGAAGTTCCTCACTTATAGAGGTCTACTAACATGTCCACCCCCACTGCTAACAGTACAACAGTACTACTCTTCTCAAACAAGTGCAACCACTCATGGCCAAATGTGTAGGATCAGACTGAGACACCTGTCACCAATGATCAGTGACTCATACTTTCTTCTCATTGTTATCCAACTGGAAAAAAAAAAGGATCTGTTGCTATTTTGTGATATGTCAAAAAAAAGGCTTGAGAAAGATTAGCTATTTACAAGGTAATACAAGGATTTCTCTTGATCCCTACACACTTAAACTATGGAAGGCTTCTGCTGAATCAGAATCTTATTTAAATTTAAGTCATGTATGCTTCAAAGCACTGCTACTTGGGCTTGCCTCTGTTTCACTCCAGCCTTTGGCTCCTATTTGCTCACACTACATGCATTCTCTTTTACATCAGATTTGATACTTTACACACAGAACTTACTCCAAGGCTATTACTATACAGCATTGCACACTTAAACACATTGCTTCAGTATGAAAACATCAATTCAGAATTTAAAGCTAGTCTTTCCAAACTTCGGGGGAAAAGAAAAATCCCACAATCGGAATCAAGTTAATTTACCATTAACTTATTTATTACCCAGAGCTTAAGACTGAGAGCTATCCTTTCACATGCTTAAGTACAATTTTGTAAAAATGTGTCTTTCAGCAGATCAATTCAACCGAAGTCATATTAAGTATTTGTATTCAAAAGACCCGCTTAACTTTTTAGTCCAGTCAATAGTTATAAAAAGCATTTTTTTTCCATGAGTGACTTTAAAGTAATTTGAGATTCACCACACACTGTCAGACCCGCCTGACTGGTCACAGCATCCTAAATTTAAATTACTGTTTTAGGAAAAGTTAAAGTACTGAAAACATAGTTGCCCAGTTACTGATTATGCACAGCTACCCTAAACATTTCGATCAAAAGGAAATAATTTAATACATCTTTGATGCTGTTAACTACACTGTGACAAATACTATGTGGATTCATAAATGAAGTTTTACTCAATTAACAATGCAACTTAATGAATATTCCACGAATTCCTATAAAACCATACCTTGCTTTGTTTTTGCATCAAACTTAGTTCTCCATATCTAGAAGAAGCTCAATTAACATAAGTGTTCCATTTTGTATGCTGCTATTAGGATATGAAACTCCCTGACCTTCAATGCACAAACTAAACACTAGCAGGACAAGACAGGAATTCACCACATACAACTACATGGTTACAGAAGTAGTTTCTCATTTTTATATTTCTATAGGCCAACTACATCTAAACCATATCTAACTCACCTGAAGTTTACTGATATTTTTATTACATTTCTTAAAATACAGAAGATACATATCCACAAGAAGTTACAGAGGGGTATACACAAAACATTAGAAGGCAAACATACCTTATGCAAACAGTTTTCATTGTCACAGAGACTATCCATTTAAAAGTTAAGTGCTCGACCTAAACAGCTGTGCATCTGAATGCACCAAGAACACCGCACAAAGATATTAACTTCTTCTTACACAACACTGATTTAATACATACTATTTTCAATCTGCGTATTGTCTTCACACAGCAAGTAGTAGAGGTAGCCCTGAACTGAAATGTCAGGAGAGGACGGATGGACAATGCCGATGCGTTTCTAGAATCACTTCACACGATACAAGGGCATACGTAGCACACTAAACAATACACAGAGGCAGAGAATAGGCAACAGTTTTCTTTTTTGGCTGCTTGTACAAGTTTATCAAATGAAATACACAGCAACTTCAATGGACTCTCAGTTTCTTGTCCCAGATTCCCCAAACAAAAGAATACAAAATAAAAAATGAATACAGCATGCTTTCTTTAGGTCAAGAGTCCTCCTGTACTTACCAAGAAATTGAGTGAAAATAGTGGATCTGAAGAACTAAAATGCATCCTGATTTGGCAACAACATATGTGAGTACTGTAAACAGTTTTGGACTCTCAACTCTTTTTTTTAAATCTGCCTTTAGACTTAGCCTACTTATGACATAGTTGAATGCTTCTAACATATCTAGCCACAAAACAAACATCAAAACAGCCACACCACTGCTTTAAACCTAGTCTTGGCAGATTGGCAATAAAGTACAACCAAGATCAAAATAAATTTAAAAAATATTCAGAAGCTCAAAGCTGTGATTTTTAATTCTTAACATATAAAGCCCTATGTTTTTAAATCATCAAAATTGACAGAAATTCATAATCAAAATGTTAAAAATGCTACTTTATGTTTGCTAAATATGTCAGTCTTAATTGCTTTTACGCGTTTGCCTTAAGCCCTAATATTTGTGACAAAGAATACAACGTGAATCTAGATTTCCAAGCACCATTCCAATCTTTTACCATGGAAGCACTGTTTTTCTTGACGTATGTTGAACAGATGGCTCCATAATATAAAATACTAAAAATCTAGTTTTACAGTCATTTACCTCTGAAATAAAGAAACCCTTGTGCTTGGCCTCGTATCATTGGGAAAAAATAAATCCAGTTATTTCTTAACGTCTAAGATACTAAAATCAGATTATGTCAAGCACTCTTAATATTACTTTTGCCAGATATATGTATGTGTATTACAAAATACCTTTCCAGTTTTCTATACTGCCCAGTTAACTTTGCTTATACATTTAAACATTAACTGTAGTACTTCAGTGAATACAGTATTTTTGTTTTCTGCTTTTTTGTTAGAAAATTCAGAACATAAAGCATATTGTAAAATAAAGTGAATACAATAAAACAAAGCCTTCAGTAAGGTTGCAATATTCATTACAAGCTTACACTTCCCATGTCAGTTACCATGCTCTTATCATCAGTCATTCTGGTATGAGCTCCTGGAAAAGAAACTACTGACAATGGACTTGCTGTGACAATAACCAAATACATGGCTATAATTTACCTTGCAAAATGCATATGCTTTTGTCAGAATGTTTAGTCAATTAAACTTCCAACTTCTAACACACCTTTCTTAAAAGTAAGAAATGAAGCACCTTTAGCTTCCTGAACTGCCTCTTATTCCGCAGATTCAACTCTCAAGCATTCAGACTGATGATGATCATCACTAAGAATTCAAGTATTGCTAGCAAAGACTGAGATTTGAGTTCTGGAGGTACGTTTAACAGGCTGAAATCCTTACATTATTTGTGTTTCTATATACCCAGCGGAAATCTCTTTTTTAAAAACATCAGGAGGAAAAAAAAACCTGCAAGTAAAAAAGCCCCCCCAGGAGCACATTAGTCTCACTACTTTCACGCCTAATTCATCAAACATCATTGCTCTCAGCATTACCTCTGAACAAGGTCTGTCAGGCACAACTTCCTCTACAGAAATCACAGCTGACAAGTACTACTGGGAAGAAACAAATAGCATTCCCCTCTTAATCTTTCAGTTGCCCACCACATCTGAAGTCTGTGGCAAATTTCTCAATTTAAGACTGCACATGTCATAAAGACAGATTAGTATCATTTTCTTCAGAGCCATTTAGACAAATGAGCAGCTGAAGTGCTGAACTCCAACAGTATTTCAGAATGGTGTTTTAGCTTTACAACTGTTTCTCCTAGGTAGCGATATAAAGAAGCGCACACATTATGCACTCTCTTTAAAAACATTACACTGTTAGTTACTCCATAGAAAGATGTAAAAGCTAGCATCTAAAGTAAAATGATATGTGAAGTCTCCATCTCGAACCTATTTTATGCTTCTTTCCCCTCCTTCTTCCCTACTCTCGTTTCCAAATGACCTAAAATTTATTCAGAAATGTGTAGAACATATTTGATGACTCTTAATATGCAATCCATTATATGAACACTAGCACAACTTTCAGGTCAGTGATGAGAATTATAGCAGAACTTCCATTACTTGCACTGGGAAAAAAATGGTAACAATACCTCTAAATAGATTCAAGACTTCATTAAAGTCACTCCGTTTCAACTGAAAACTCCCTACAATTATTACAGTACAGGAAAAAAGTTACAGCTGTGTGTAATTTGGGCTTCAGTTGTTGGAATACAGACAGAAAGATGTTCTTCTACCCATCTCAATCCTTACCCTTAGAGAAAAGTGTTGTAAGAGAGTATTTCTTCAAAGGCACACACATACTCTGTAGGGACCGACCTTCAACATTTACCTTTTTGAAGCCATGCATTTTGTGCTATCAACTCTCACAGCACAGGAATAAATAAGTCCCAGACATTTAAATACAAATGCATAACTTTTTTTTTTTAACTAAGGATAGGTTAGCTTTCTTAGAAATACTATGGCTTGTATAATATTCTTGCTACCAAATACCATACTGAAACAGAACTCATGACTGGAAAGATTCAGGTTACGAAGTATGCATGATAGATGCCATATGTTCAAATAAGATGGCTGCATAGTTGGTCTACTGTCAGTACAATCTGCAATCATTTTTTTGCTAACCATAAACAAAACTGAAGAAAAAACAATCAAAGCAACTACGAAGAAAATTATACTGAAGATGTGCACTGCCAGGAGCCACTGATTAGGCAGTGGCAAGAAGATTTACAAGGGGATTCTGCTTGAAGTGGAATACCAGAACTCAGAAAGAATTCGTGGCTTCCCACTAGGTGGTGCCCGAGGTGCAGCCACCTGCACCCCCCTTGTTCCGGTTGTTCAGGGTGGAAGTTTCACTGCCTGAACTCTGCTGTCTTTATAACCACAGTGCAATCTCTTGCACTTCAAAAATGTATCAGCTAGTAAGCAAAAATCCCTCTGTAAACCCATGAATTTGCAGCCTCAGCTCCAAACACAGTCAGACTATTTCCTATGGTCACTCTCACGCTTAAGTGTAGGAACACAAGCCTGCAAGCACACAGGTTAGGAAGTATGGCTTAGATTAACTCTCCACTCTTGCATTGCTTTCTCTCTACTCCTGCAGTACCTATTCAATATCCTGTACCCACAACTCCAATACAGTAACAATTTTACAATTCAGTTTTCCATACCTTTGCTCAGAACCAGCTCCCATGCCCAATCTGCCAGGCTTCCCCATTGTTACTACCTAATAAGGTTTCCCTTTATAACTACAAGCATTAGCTTTCAATATCATATTACTCCTCAATTAACTAACAGATACAGTTAACTAAGTTAACTCTGAGAAGTCACAAACTGAGTTTTTACCATTGTCTTTTTCTAACCAGTTACTGAGTACAGGCAAGTAACAGTCACTAGGATTCCTCCAATAATACACATTCCAAGTGTATTATTCTATGCTTCCAAATTAGTCATAATTAGACAGTTAAGAAGGACTACAACTGGCTAATCCATAAACATTTGTTATGTTATAATCTTTGAAGTGAAACAGAACATCTACAACTTTGGAAAACATTAACATAACTTCTCAGTCATCAGTTTTTCATGCTTTTTCCTAAAGAAAACATAGCGAAAATTAAATAATCAGCATTACATATTACAGTGTCACAGCTCAATTACAATGCCCTGCAACTGTTCCAAAACGTATCATTTGTACAGTTAAATGCATTAAACAGACATAATAAACTATTGCTGCATTTAAGTTAACAGCAAATCTGTTCTCCACCTCCCAAGAACAAATACAAGTACCTCCAGAGTTCTGGAGCAGGGTAAAATAAACTGCTGTGCTGCCCATAAGGCATTTGGTAAGTAGCTGCAGAATGCTTTAGTTCTAAAAAGTCACATTTCATACACCCAAAGCATCTAGAGCTCCAAACAAGTACTTTCAAACCACTTGTTTAAAGCAATTCGGGTATATTCACATCAACACTGCAAATGCACAACTTATCCAGCTAGTGTAGATGGGCATAAACAGCCTCCTTCTATTGAAAGAGGATACCAAATGCTTCTCAAGTGGCTTAGGGAAAGTAATTTCAGCTTCACAGTAATGGTCTGAAGTGTTGCACATTGAACAACGTAAAATAAATAGTACATACAAACACAGTACTTCCTAAATATAGCAGCTAACATTTATTTTCCTGTTCCATCTGCACATAAACCCACACATTTTAATGAACGCTTGTACTGTCTCCAAAGCAAAGAATAGCTACTTTGCTAGCGTTTTGCAAGAAGCATGCTAGGAAAATATGCATGTATCCAGAAAAACCATTAATACAGTAGCAACCAGCTTCAATGAGAAGCTAGGCAATGGCATTATCAACTCTCAAGTTTGAGTATTCAGAGTGACACAGTTTGCAATGGCTAGAGTTCTTAGATATGACAAGGTTGTGTGCTGGTTTTGTTATCTTTTTGTTGATTTTTATTTTTTAAAAAACTTACATTTATCCAGGGTATGAATTCCATCATCTATTTGTAAGAAGAGACCAAAATATCACCTAGTCCAATCTGTATACTTTTTAAGAAGGGAAATCACATGATACAAGCATTTGTAAGGACAGCACAGAGACCATGTCACAATGAGGAAAAAATAAACATGAATGAATGAAAAACATGAGATGATGTGCTGCCAGGCTCCTTACCCATTGCTGCTGCTGTTGGAGCTCCCTGATGGTATTCTCAGCTTGCTCCAGTTTAGTATTGGCCTCATCACTCTGCTGTTTGATGGTGGCCAGCTCCCGTTTTATGAGGTAGTTTTCCTCAGCCTCCTGGGCCCTTGTCACTTGTCCCTTAGGACATAATTACGTGGTTTTTTTTCCCCTCAAAAGCAATTGAGGACAAATCCAACAAAGACTGCCTTTGCAGTACTCAGGTGCTTATTTCAGATTGGTTTTGCAAACAGCATGGAATACAATTAGTACAAAATTTTTGATACTGTAATACTAAGCAGCTGCTCTAGTACTTTGTTACTAAGCTTGATATCCCTTCAGCAAGCACAATTGCGTACTTGCATTTAATAGAGGTCAATTCATGCAATATTACTCAGTTGTACATGCAAAGATTTAAGTTTGCAATATTCAATTTAAGTGTTAATAACAACGTTCCAATCCATTTGAAACAAAAATTTTCACCAGAATTACATTAGGTTAGAAAGTTATTATAACGTGCAACTATTGGCTTTATATTTTTTAATATATTAAACAACTGTCTAATAAGGGATTAGCTATATATTTATTCCAAATCAACAAGGCAAGGATAGAGTGCAGCATGCAAGTATGCATGCATTAAATCAGTTTGGTTTTTCTGAAAGTAGAAAGAGTCATACAGTAGAAGACTAGAAGACTATACCTGTATCAATCTATCTGCCAAGGAAGCACTTTCCTACAAAGGAAAAATTCAGATAGGAATAAGGAAAAGAAAAACAAAGGAGTGATAATAGTGACAAAAAAAGACTAGAGCAGAGAAAGAAAATGCCCAAATTCTACCCATTTTTCTACACAAGCAACTTGTTTTTACAAAGTTAAGAACTCTTCATGTAAGTTAAGGCAACTCAGGCTGGAAGCTGCAGGAAGCAGCCTTTTACTGCAACAGATGTAACGAGTCAATTTTTGATACAAGCAGGTCCCAAAGCCAGACTTCTGTTACACGCAGAATTCACTTACAGGAGACTGGTTATTTTTATCTGAACAGCTTACTTTCTTAATTAAAAAGAGTTGCTGGTACATTGTCTGATACGATCTAATAGATGAATGCAGACTTGGTCTGTGGTCCACCCACACTACAAAAGGAAGGCATAATTTGAGCACAAAGGCAACTCCACTAAATGCAGAGACATCCATGCAAAACTAATGCTTCCATAAAGATGAAGCAGGGAAACTAAACGGTGCAAACTGAAAGACCTAAGTAGAAATTTTCAACTATGACAGCTAATATTTTGTTCTTCTGAGCTCTAGCAGTAACTCAAACAGCTCATAGATTCTCTTCCCTTACCAAAGTACAACAAGAAACGTATGCATGCTGACAAGCACTACATTTCCTTCGCCCTGTTAAGATGTGCAATTTTATTGAAGTCATGTCCACTCTATCACCCTTGTAAGCACTCAATTTTCACAGATTCTATGGCATTATATTCACAGACAGTTAAACCATTCAGAATCTTAAAAAAATTCCAAGGACAAAGTTCTAATTGGTTGACAGGAGCTACTAGTGAAACGTAGTAAGGTAGCATCTTAAGGTGCTTGTCATTCTGGTACACTAAGAAAATCACAACTAAGTCATCTGTGAGGATGAAGAAAAATTTTAAAAGAAAAAGTTTCCAAGAGAAAAATTAAATGAGTTTTGTTTGTTTGTTTTTTTTTACTTTATGATCTGTTCTTAGATGCTTTGATGACAAGAATTTCTGTCATAATTAATGGATAATTAATGTATTTTTTTTCATTTTGAAGTATTTCAATTCCAATCAGACCGGGATATTCTGAAAATGAATTTTGAAATTTTAAATACAGAATTTACAGATGTGTTAGTTGTCTGGTGGCTCATCATTGAGTTCCTTGCAAAAAAAAAATCAAACTTCAAACCTCCACAAGTCAAGCATAAACCAGAGACAGTTAACTTTACCAACAACTCAGTATCTGAAATAACTAGGTTCATAAAGTTATATTTTTGGTCACAACTTCATTTCACAAGATGTCCTCAAGATGTGCATTTTCTTCCCAAACCGGAGTTCAGACATCACAATTAATTATAATTTGACACTGATTGTTAGATTTATTATAGCTTCTTGGAGAAACATCTAAAACGCAACATTGTTCAATTATTCACACAAAATTCAGTCTGTCCTTTTCCTCACTGTGAAGCAACTCTTTTTACGTCATGAGCATTCAACTTCATTTGCTGAAAGACAGCTGTTACTGTTATTTGCAGTTAAAATGGCCAAGAATGTTTGCATGCTAGAGCACACCTTAGATTCAATCCGTCACACAAAGCACGATATCAGAACACGGAAAGCCAGAGAACAATGCCTGCATGATATCAGTATGTAGACAACAGTTTGCATGCATACTTGGAAATTATATCCAACTACAAAGAAACTTAACAAAACTCTATTCCAGACTGTATCTGTGAAAAATTCTTTCTCCTGGCCCCCTGTATCTGCAATTTCTACTGAAATTCCAAAGCATGTAAGATGAATTAATAGCTAACAGCAGCAGACCTCCTGTACTAAACACGAATGCTGCAACAACATCCCTCTACTGCCGTACTCATCAGTGACAACAATTTTTCCACTTTCACCCCTCTGATCATTGATAAGCCTGTCATTTTGCTCCTACATTAAGACACCTAGCAACTTCAGATTGCCAGAAGTGAGGATTCCCTCACAATAACCTCTTCTCCACCCAGGGATTCCACTATTTTATGTAGTCTTCTGTATTTTGATACTTCTAGTTCAGAAATAAAATGCTAAAGAAGTCAGATATATCAAGATGTTCAATTCCAAGTAAGAGCCAGACAAACATGTACAAGCACTGACCTTAACAGCTTTGTTATTGCCACGCTTTTGCCTAAGTGCTGTTAGTGAACATTGTAAATCAACAGGAAAAAATAGAAAGTTATGAGACTCACTTCATATAATAAAATGACTAATCGATATAATGAATATAAGTAACACAGATTAAATTTGGTCATCAGCATACTTACTTTTTCTAATGTTTCAATGCGCTGTTTTAAGAGCCTATTTTCAGTTCGCAATCTCTGAAACGGAAACCATTCAGAATTTTATTTCTCAAGTTATGAAAGTCTGATGAGGTCAAGCAAATTAACTTCATAGAAACCAAAACATCTTATCACAGTTGTGAAAATCAATAATGAATACAGACATGAGCAGTGACACTTATTAAGCATCCTTTTTATTTGATGTACTAACTCAAAAGGTGATTTTAAACAGCTTGAGAGAGCAAAGATAAGAAAGGTATTGTGTGATATGAAAACAGCTGTATTGGTGTTATATGAAAGCAGGTGAACCAGAGGGCTTAACCACACAACACCATTAGCCTCCTCTTCATAAACAGAACTGGACACAGTCCTCATGGTAAAGGGATGTGAAAAAGTATTCCCTCCACTAAGACAGGTTAATGAGATGCTTTCTTTTCTTCTCAATAAAAAGGATAATGTTATTTATTTTTACTTGTTAGAAATCATATGAACAATTATTCACCTCAGAAGTAATACATTATTGTACTTTTTTTTACTAACATATTTCATACAAACCTTGATTTGAGAAGCCACCACAGCAGACCCTAACGCAAGTAAGGAACGCTACTTGTCTTGCTGTCTGTTTATAAGGATAAACTACGTGCAAACGCATGGAAAATTTCTGTGCTTCCAGGTGCACATCACTGAATTTTTCTGAAGAACTGTTGCCTTTGAAATTGATATTAAAAGACAAATGACCAGAAGTGTATGGCAAGGAGGAAGGATACAACTCACTCCCTCTAAAAAGCTTAAGTGCAAAAGGATAATACACCAAAAGCTTATTCAGGTAACAAAAGCAAATAAATGCAGTCATTAAATATAGGAAACTGGTCAGTTAGCACAAGGAACCTAAACCTGTCAGAGCAGATTTGAACTTGCACATTTTTCCACCAAGATCTCCTGACCCCCACATTATGCATCAATTGCAGAAGCTCCATAAGGAAGCAGTGAATGCAGACAGGATACCTAACCTTGGGTCCAAAGCATAAAAGGAAAAATATATCTCAAAACCAATCTTGAAGTACTTGAGTGAACTATGATAAAATCTCCCTTAAATCATTTTCCAGATCTTCTGTATGGGATATCCACATCTTAAACCAGTGTGTTGTGATAAATGAGAATGTCTGTAAATTAAAGTTTAGTCAGCAGAAACTAACAAGAACCATGTACAGCAGGTATCCACTGATGAATTCTCTTCAAATTTGTTTACCAGAACTCTCACTCTCAAGTGCCCTTTATGAGAGAACAGTCCCATGCAAATGCTGAAAAAAAAAAAAATACATGGGGACCTCAACTGCATGTTCAGCTGCATGTCCTTCCTCCTAGTACTTAAAGAGGATCCACAAGAAAGCTGGAGAGGGAATGTCTATCAGAGACAGTATAAATAGGACAAAGGGTAATGACTTTAAACTAAGAGACAGATTCAGAGTAGATATTCAGAACAAATCCTTTACTCAAAGGGTGGTAAGTCACTGGAACAGGTCACCCTGAGAAGCTGTGGATTCTCCATCCCTGTAGGTATTCAAGGACAAAATGGATGGGGCCCTGGGCAACCTGATCTACCGGAAGGAGTCTCTGCCTGTGTCAAGGGAGTTGAAGCCAGATGATCTTTAAGAGATCCCTTACAACACAAACCATTCTACGATACACAGATCGGACACATAAACCACATCTAAGAACTTAACTGATCTGTAAGTAAATTTATAGAGGCTCTCTTACTTTAATTTCAACTTGTTCTTCCATTTCTTTTGTTTTTATTGTAGTGTATTCCTTTTCTAACCTAAAAAAAATTAGAAACAGTAAAGGATAATTAGAAAAGTTACTGACAGTTTAACTGGTCTAATATCTAACAAGCAACAGGAAAATAGAGATTATATTTCCTCTGTTTAAATGACCACTCAAAAGCTGCCAATATATTCCTCCTGTAAGTACTTGGACTGGACGTTAAGGTTAGTTTAAACACAGAAATACTTCTGCACACAAACAGGCTCTGAACTTCATACTGAAGTGTGGGTGCTTGCTCATATAATCCTGATGACACACATCTGCAATGGCAATGATTTCAAACTACAATAACCATTCAATGCAGTTATGCAACAATCAATTCCGCACAGTCAGCCAAAGGAACACAGAGTTAGGAAAGCTTGGAAGACAGAAGGATGCAGAGAGGTTTGAGGCAAAAATCTTAAAGTTATTCTGGTCCCTCAAGCAAGTTCCAAAATTGCCTCTAATGAAAGGCAACGAGAAGAAACACAAGCTGTGATATTCAAAGCCTCTACAAAAGGCAATCAAGTAAGTTTAGTCTGAATTGTACTGTTTTAAACTACTAGCTTTTATATTCCTTTTCAGAGAAAGTGTTTTCCCTGCAAGTTTTGGCACTGCTTCTCACTCTGCGGGCTGACAGCACCGGTAAACTTAATTTTGAAAGACCCTAGCATATCCACTCTCCTTGCACTGCAATATACCATAAACTGCCTGCCCTAAGAACCGAAGAATTGCCCAACTTAACTCCAGAAAAGCACAAGGAGGGTAAATTGGCTTATCATCACAATTTACAGATGGCAGAGAAGCAAAGACATGCAACTAGCCTTAAGCAGCAGTATTATACTCAGGATTTCAAACCCAGAATCAGGAATACCCTTAAAATTATCCTCCCTTCCCTACTTCACCCTCACAAAAAAAAAAAAAACACATTAAAAACCACACACTACACACCTAACACCACCCCATCCCACAATGGATTTTCTATTCAAATCCTCTTTACAAAAGCTCTGTAATTTTTCCATAACATCCAGCTTTCCTCAGAAGCTTTTTAGTTTTTAAGTGAGATTTGATTACATTCAAGAACGATAGCAAATACCGCTTTAGAAAAATTCTCTTGCAAACAGAACTTCAGTTTTTAACTGCTTACAGAATAAAACCCCCAAAAATATAGACACTGAAAATTCAAACTGAAGTAAGGAGTATCTAGTTTTGAACAAACAAACAATAACTCCAAGCAATAGTATAATCTTTTCTCAAAATGTTATACCTACTTTTTCATCTTTTTTGCATTGTATTTGACTTGGTAAGATGCTTGGATTAATTTGTCTGGACCACTGTCAAACTGATGTGGAATGACCTTTTGAAAGTGCTAAAAGCAATCAGAGCACAAGATTATATATAATTAATAGCTGCAAATGAACACACAGCACACATTTCTCATATCTCTAACAATATTATAAATCTTAACTTACCTGTAACATCCCTTCCATGTCAAGTTGCAGTAATTCTGCTTGGTTTGTCTGAAGTAGTGCTAAACCTACTCGAAATACTATCTCTAAACCCTGTAAACAGAAGTTCAAATAATATTCAACAACTATTCACAGCATTGTCAACGCTACAAGATGGTTCTATTACGAACATTGGAAAGCTCACCCAGTTTCCCAAAAAGAGAAAGGCAAATTGAAAAAAATCTCTTAAAGAGATTGATCCTGGTTCCTTGTTTTGCACTGAGGACAAACAGACAGGCTACATGTCCTGACACCAGATCTTCTTCAGAGAGCTAGAGCAGAGGTAAAAACCTCTTGAATGACAGTTATTTAATGTGAGCTTTATCAAAAATTTTAAATGCATTTGGTACTAAAATATATATGAATAAAAATAAAAAAGAAACCAGGTACTTCTCAAAAGAGGCATTTTAGTTTCAGACAAGGTACAACACAAACAATTTAAACAGATGCAAGGAAACACTTGACTCAAGAATGTCCTAGAGACTATACACAACCTGGAAGGAATCCACCTCTGACTTAATCTTTTCTAGATTATTGCACAGGAAAAGCATAAACGGACTAAAAGCTTTGGTTTGTGACTACCACCCAAAGCTCTAACCCTAGGCAGTGGTAATTCCATTGAATAATTCCATAAACCCTCCTGACTACTAGCCACCTTCTAAACAGAGGAAGCTCTTCTATACACCCTCCTCCTCATCTGCTTGGGCCCAAGTTAAAACTACATGGGGAGAAGAGGTTTATTTTCTACCCCAAACTACTGAAAAACAGATGCCTCTGTTGCATGATGCCACCATATCGCATCCAGAACTTCTGGCAGATATGGTAACTCTTCAACAGGCTTAGACTATAATGTTGCATACAACAGCTATATTTAAATATGTATTTGCTTTTCCTTGACAAACTATATGCGCAGATATCTCCTCCGACCAAACAACTGATAAATGTAACATCTGCAAAGCAAGAGTATTTGAAATTTGCCCATAAGAACAGTCTTCATATGTTCTGTTCCAAGAGTAGTACTAAGTATTGAGTAGTTACCTCAGACATAAAGATATCAAATATTCTTGTTGCAATTGGTAGTGGAAAAGTTGTAAGAAATATAGTTAAAAACCATGATGATGCATACATAGAAGTGTGGAAACTCTGAGACTGAAAGTGCACATAAAGTTCAGGAAGGTGCTCCTAGAGAAAGAGATGAGAAAAATATATTTATGTTATGCTTTTACAAGTAGTTTTTATTGTACAAATGGCTTTGAAAGATATGGGGAAAAATAAAACATTGGTATTTGCCACAGCCAGCAGTAATACAATAGACAACTAGAAGGAAATATTACATGATATGGATATGAAAATTTATCATTATGAAGAACCAAGCAGCAGACATTGCAGTATAAAATGGTCTGTAATATTTCTACACCGTACAGTAGAAATGAAAACATTTCCGTATCACAAAATTAAGCCTACTTGTCTCTGTCAGCTTGACTTTCATTTTACTTTAAAAAAAATCAGCTACAAATTGAGTTCAAAGACATTTGACTCTTAAAATTTTCAATCCAAGCTTTACTGTTCATAAGCATGAACTACAGCAATATAAGTTCACATGACATGGTCTGTCAAAAGTTAAAAAGTACATCAGAGACACACAGACTTACTCATGCAGTCCTGAAATCCAGCTATTGCCAGAGAACAGACTACTACCAACAGACAAGCCTGCTCTTGAACTGCAGTTCCCAAACTCATTATCCTCAGTTACTGAAAAGAAAGTTTGACAGATTTTGCATGTACCTGTATCATGCATTCAAACTGGTACATACAAAGGCCCAGTTCAGCCATGCTTGGTTTAAAGAGTTCTCGTAGTCTGTAATCTTGCATTAATTTAACAAACACACAAAATGCTTCTTCTTCTGGCATCTACATCAAAAATAAAAACAAAAGAAACAAAAACTCAGGAAGAACTGTAAGGACAAACTAGATGTTTGGTCAAGTTTAGTGTTTTGTTGTTTCTCTAAACAAGGAATTTATAACTGATTACTAATCACAGTTTTCTTTGTATATGCTGAGTCCTATGAAGTGGTTTCTAAACTGAAATGGAGGTCTGCAAACTACTTACAATATAACCCAGCTTATAAAACTGAAGAGTACTACAAAGACAACTTTTAAAATATGAAACTTGTGAAATTCCATTTGAACTGAGAGGAGGTTTAGTGTAATAGAATGGAAATGACTAGTTCATCAGTGGCTGAAATAACATTCCCCAGAATAACTTGCAAGTCTGGGATCCTACCTTAGCTCTGAGAAATAAATGTATTCTCCCACTCAGAAAGGTAGTAGCTTCTTGACAAAAGACAGAAACACAGAGAATAAGTCTCATTTGATTTGCAGAATAAAAGGCAGCCCTTCACAATTACATTGTAACAAAAAGCAATTAAGAAAAATCACAAAAATTCCTCAGAAATCACTAGGACACGTTATGCAATCCAGCAGGGATTTTCAAGGTTCACATATTTTTAATATAGTGTTTACCTGCATAAGTAGTAATCCAACAATAAAAGCACTTCCTTGACAGTATCCAACCTCACGATCCACCAAAGAATAAGCCTACAAAATAACATTTTTAAGACTCTGAACAACTAAATGCTCATTACTAATAAAAGTAAATCTTAGCTCATGCTGTTATTTTGGTAACCACTTTGTCTTGCTCTTCCAAATCCAGAGCACATAGACACTCCGTACAAAAACATTTTGGTCAGATGTTTAGTTGCTACCTGCAGCTACAAAGAGGTATGAACTTTACTCTCTGTTGGCCTTCAAAGCACTAACGCACACCTAAAAAAGCTTGCAGTTCAGAGGAATTTGCCAGGTCTTAAAAGATAGTGTTTCCATACCAAATGCACACGACTGCTACTACTATAGAAGATTTGACAAAAGAAATAGTAGTCTGTTTCAGAACAATTAGGAGCTGTAGTTTTATTTACAGGCGGTTTCCACCAATATTGCATATTTCCATGCATATATTAGAGCTGGAAGTTACTACGATACAGAAACATGCAGACTTCTCTTTGAAACTATGTGACATAGAAAAATTTAAGCTCTAGGAGAATGGAGGCAATATAGTGACATTTTATGGTATTTTTCAAGCACAACACGAGACCAACAACTGCACATCAGCTTGCACCTACCATTTTTTTCTACCACACAGAGGATCACCAATACTTGAAAACCGAATGCTTGTTTTGGTTTACTACATTCTCATCTGTCAGTATTGTTTATTTCATGGCACACTTTTCCTAATTATGCTTTCAGCAGTTACTATGTGAAATTGTTTCAATGCAAGTTTAGTAAGCAAATGTTTTAAATTTCTTACAAAATCATATTAAGTAGGAACACAATATTGAAAGCCATCTTTGAAACTGGAATGTAATTTGGAAAGCAGAGTAAGTTTTAAAATTGAACATGTGAAACTGATGCAACACGTTCACAATGTAAGTTATTTTAAAAACCTTTGTGCTTATTCTTGTTAATGTATTTTCAAGAACTGAAATGCTGACTTACCTTCATTACATTAAATAAAACCTCCTGCCCAAGGCTGTCTTTCTCTTTAAAGAAATCATGTTCAGGATACGTTCTAGCAATGTCCCTTCTTATTAGTTTCTCACAAGGAGATGTCATTTTCAAAAGCTCTGCATACTGATCCTTTATTGGCATGCTTTGAGCACTACACAGAAGCTGCCAAACAATTGCTCTGAAATGATGAGGAATCCCTTTTCGAACAAGCTCCTAAAGCACAAAGAAGGATACAAAACCATTAATACTTCCTGAAAATAATATATCATGTCACAAACCAGTTATGAATCACAGATTTGCAGGGGTTGGAAGGGACCTCTAGAGATCATCAAGTCCAGCCCCCTTGCAAAACAGGCCCCCTACAGCAGGCTCCACAGGTAGGCGTCCAGATGGGTCTTGAATATCTCCATAGAAGGAGACTCCACAGCCTCCCTGGGCAGCCAGTTCCAGTGCTCTGTCACCCTCACTGTGAAGAATTTCCTTCGCCTATTGGTGCGGAACTTCCTGTGCTCAAGTTTATGGCCATTTCCCCTTGTCCTGTCCCCACAGATCACTGAAAAGAGGTAGGCCACATCCCTTTGACTCCCACACTTAAGATATATATAACATTAGTAAAAATTTCATCAGGTATAAGCCTCAATTGTAGCCTGATAGATAATTGACAGGCAATAAAAATAATTTAGATAATTAAAAATGAAAAAAACCATACTTTAATAAGTAATATGAAAAAAGCTGAATATTAACATTTTCAGCAAGAACTCCTTTGGCCCAAAGAGTAATAGTTATTTTTAATATTTCACAAAACATTATTGAAGAAAGGACTCTTAACTGTATTTCTAGTTTATAAGATAAAGGACATTACTGCTTAAGAATAATTTCCAAGACAAGTTAATGGCAAAAAAAAAGTGAAACTAACTGGAGCAGAGACAACCAGAAAGAAGTGCACAAGATTTCTTTCAGAAAATAGAAAACACACCTAAGTATCACTAAAATGATTTTATTTTACACAGTGCTGGGCACACTGAAAAGCAGGACTTAAAGTGTCAACTTTCAGAATCTCTCCAGAAACAGGAAGAGTTCCAAAGAGGATCAAGACACATGGATGGATCATATCACATACAAGGAAAGCATACGCACCCGTACTAAGGCTTCAAAAACTTCAGCTACCTGGTAGCTTAAGACTAGCTCTCATAGTCAATACGAAATGAAATTTGGGCAGCTAAAATCATACCTATTAGCCCAACCAAGAAGGAAGTATGGACATTCCAGTATTCCAAAGTTTAGCTTGATTTTTGACAAAAAATACACCTGAGAATTATTTCACCAATGAAAAACTCACTAGAAGTATACTTAATTGACTAATTTTCAGTAAATATTCTCCAAACTGTTCTTGACCAGCAGGACACTTTATAAAAGCCCACACACAAGCAGTTCAGACACTGAGTTCTATCCAACCAGATCTAGTTATTACCAACACACTTCTCCTTGCCAGGTTCATGGGGGTCTTCTTTTCACAGCTTTTTGGGAACACCTTTCCTGAAACTGTTTTCCCTATGCAAGCAGAGAGCCTTGAATTCATTTTCATCCCTTGTTTCCACTCTCAAGACATGTTCTCTCTTCACAACTGCTTCACATAAAAGATGCTTTGCTTTAGCCCATTGTTCTGCCTTCCCACATCCTATTCACACACAAACTCTAAACTATTCAAAAGACCTTGAAATTTGTATTCTGCACATAAAACTACAGACTAAAGCCAACAAAGAACCAAAACAGAATAGACTGCCTACGAATAAAAATCGTGCACTTCCTGTACTTTCTGCCTCTGAAACATGAATGTATTAGATGCCCTAAATGCTTTTTAATTTAAATATAAATTGTTGTTGAATTCTGTTTCTGCACATGCCCACAACTGACTTAGACTGGACACATACTGCCAAAAATTTCTCAGATCCCTTCAGTTTAGAAATTGTTTTCTTCCACTTGGAGTTATCCCCGGGGTCAACACACTTGGCCTGAACAACTGAACTAAATTTGTATCAGATTCTCGTGCAGAACGACCAGCTCCTCTAATAAGAATGCTTTCAAACAGATAGCTGTTCTGTGGGAAAAAAAAAAAATCACAGCATCCAGCTACAATATGATCTTTAGCAGGTTTTCAAAATAATTGATGTTTTCAGGAACTCCATAAGATTCAAGGGAATCTCTCATAATTAGGCAAAAAGCTTTGGTATTCAAGATACACCTCTAGTTTTCAATGAGAAATTCCCTAAGCAAAACTGAAGTATAATAATAGTTACATAATAAGCATTAAGGCTTCAGGATTGAAGTAGATACAGTTGGAAGCGTCTCTTACTTGTTTATCTTAAAAATTAAGGCTGAAAAGCTATCACATTACAAATCTATCCAATGTGTCCAACTACCTTAACTTGCTTTTCTTTCTTTTTCCGTACATCTTCCCATTCATTCACAATTCTCCCCCACAGGATCCACGAGTCTTCTTCAAGATGGCTGAGATTGCTAGAAGCTGATGAACTAGATACAAGAGAAGATCCACTATTTCTTCTTGACCCATTTACTGATCGCAAGGATTTGCTATCAGTTTCCAGGAGCCTGCAAAGAAACCATTCAAACACACACAAAAACAAGAAATTACAAGCTCTTATCACAGTATTACCACACTATTAATAGTTTGTTTACAAATCTGTGCTTCCATCATCTTTGCAAAGAACAAGAGTAGAGTTCCATCAGTACAGTTTTTCCAACATCCACCTGTAATAAATTTAAATAGAACTGTTCAATGTTACTATTTATAATCACTCAAGTAATTCTGTGGCCAGAATAGTGGATTACATTGCAGCCTTTTAAGGAACAGACAGAAGTGTCACATTATGCATCAATACTAACAGAATTGAGATTTTAATCAGTGTTTTTCAGTCTCCTGAGCTCGATCTTAATAAAGTCAAAGATCAAGTTGAAGTACGTACAGAAGCACCACAAACCTAAATTCTCCCACAGATTTACCAACTGCAGATTAAAAACTGAACACGGAAGATCGGCAGGTTTCAAGGTATAAGTTTCAGCAAGAAGGTTTGACCTTACTAGCAACACACACACAAAAATTCAAGGGCTCTCATGCACTGAGCTGACAAAGAGAACACAAGCAAACATGTTAAATATTCTCAACAATCATTTCAAATGTCAAAGGTACTAGAAAAGACAGTAATTTTAAAGGAAAGAAGTCAACTAAAAATCTCCCCATTAACACAATACACACTGATTATGTAAATACAGACAGATTAACTAAAACCCAAAGCAGCTTTATAATGCCTGAATTATGCTGACAACTGCTCAAATCAATATGGTTTTTATGAATGGATGAGAAAAAAAGTCAGCCCTAACAAATGGGAAATGGACAACAAAAGCTAATGGATGGATAAAGCCCAGCACTCAGATATGAGAACTTCTGGGATTATCAGGTAGTGAGATACATAAGAACATTTTATAAAGTAGAAAGATGTGGCTCAATAGTTTTTCATGCACTTGCACAAAATCTAAAAGCCTTGCAGCATTTTAGCAAGGTTGTATTAAAATTTAAGTACTTAGTAGATTATAACCCTTTTACACAAGTCTCAGAGTACCTACAGTTTAAGCTCCCAGCTAAGAGATACCTACATTAGCTTTCCCGATGCCCAGCTTTCACCTATAGGTTTCTAAACGTTAAAAAACAAATACCAATGCGTAATGAAAACTTAGTTTGAAATTCCTTCTATCAGCGCGAGTCAGTGTCAAAAGAGCAAAGTAATCACAGATGAAAAACAAGCACAGAAAAAAATTATTACAATTATAAAAACATGATGATTATAAAAAGCTCTGACTGGTTAATTGCCATGGCTTTCTATAAGTTTTGCTAGATTTCAGTAGGTTGACCTTACCTGGATAAATTCATTGTCCTTGGATTTGAAAATGGGAAGTTCTTAAAGTAAGTAGTATGCAAGTTCCGTGTAGTTCAACAACTGATTTCTTTCACCTAAAACTTTATAAATGATTTACTAATGCCAAACAGCTCCAACAGGACTCTGGACTGAGCTACCTCACTATTCTGAGGACACTTCCAGTAGAACTGGATTATAGAATGCTTGATACAGTCATAGCCTTATACAGTTTGACTTCTTTTAGTTCCTATCCTGCTTAAATAATTTGTATTGTTTTTATTCATATTAAAGTCAAGAACATAAGTTAAACCTTCACAAATATCCAGCACCAGCTATTCTTGCAGACAACAGAAATAAGAAGTCTCCCGTATTCAGAGTACAATTCCTTCTCAACAAAGTGCCACTGTGTTAAAATGCAGATTCAAACTTCCAAAACCACAGTGCACTCTCCACAATAAGAGCATCACATTTTAATTTACTTCAAGTATTGTGTCTCACAAGGAAAGTATGTTTGGTGTGAGAGATCTGGTAGGATAACCTCTAATTACAATTCATACACAAAACAAACTAAATGTGGGATTGAATATCAAGTCTGTCCAAAAAAAATGAAAGCAGATAAGCTAACCTAAATTGTACTAAATCAAGAAAGCAAACCTAAAGAAGAAAAGCTAGCAAGCCCAAGCTCACATGCTTTGAAGAAGCAAACTAATTTAACCGCAGGGCTTAATATGACTACTCTAGACGTAATCTTACGCCCTAACACAGATAAGCAGTCCAAAGAACAGATATTACAGTTTTTCAAATACAAATGAGACCCTTGGTCATAAACAAAACTGAAAGCCTCAGATTAAATGCAAATTAGCTTTCTTAAAAGCATTCCATTACCTCTTTTCTTTTGATAAATTTTAAATGGCTACTAGCATGGCAAAAATTACACATAGTACATCTTCAAAGGAAAGACAATCCCATAAACCAGAAGGAAAGGAGGATGATGTGGTTTAAAAGTTGACTTCCATCCTCAGTTATGAACTAGACAGCTACAGTTTCCTTGTAAGTTACTTTACTATTAAACTGCAGAATCAGAAGATAAGAGAAGACATGCCAGGAGACAGTTGGCATTACCTTCTCCTCTCAGTTACGGCAGCCTATAAAAAAATTCAGGACAAACAGGAATGACTGATTAGGGATTTATCTCTCAAGAAATTAAGTCATTCATTACGTACCAGTCATTATTAGTATAACAGTGGGATGCATCTATTATTCCATGCAAATAAAAGATGCTACAACACTGCTGGATCCATTAGAATAGGTCTCCAGCCATGACACTGAAGAAACTGCAAAGCCTTCTTTATTAGCTGTACCTGTACGAAATTACCTGAGCCACAGACTAAATTACAGAATACAAACTGAAGAACTCTGCTCCAACCCTTAGACTAAATAGCAGAATAGCAGCTTCTACTTTTCTAGTATTTCCAACTGAAAATTCTGCTCTATGTACAACATTATAGGTAAACAGATAACATGCTAAAAGGCTACATGTGAGCAGGTTGTACAGTGGAAATCAAGAAGGAAAAAAGACAATTCTGAGGTACTTCACATTTCAAAAAGCCTATAAAAATACCACTTTTTTCTAAGAAGGTGAGGAGGTTATATAAAAGTCTTATTCCTGTGACATTCCATTTCATTTGAGATACTGAAGATTACGCGACTCCAATGTAAATTTCTAGAGTAAGAAGCAGTTATAAGCACTTCTTTAAAACCAGAAAACTAACACTTTTGATCATTCTACATAAATAGATCTTCTAGAATATATATCTCAAGAACATCACTTCTTAACTTCGAAATTAAGGTGGTGTGGTTGCTATGAACAGCAACCTCCTTTAAGAGTCTCAATGTTGAAGCCACAATAAACCAATTCAGTCTTATTACTATAGTCTGTAGACCAAGAAGTTTTGCATTTACCTGTTCTGCTCCTCAAGTTTAGCCAGTAACTCTAGGTCGTCTGGACTCAGCTGTGTTGGCGAGGATGGCGATAATGCAGGTGTAGACAGAGTGGTAGAGGAGGATGTAGTGTGTAAGGAGGCAGATGGACTTGCCACCTGACTGGCCATCTGACTGACGGTGTGTGATACAGTGTTCTTCACCCATGAGAGAGTAGAGCTCAGCTTTCCTGCAACCTTGTCTGTCGCCACCTGTGATGACAAAAAGAGACTGCAACAGTTGTTTTTTCATCTTTTCAGTCAACCTGCTGTCACCAAACAGGGAAAAGATGCAATATGCATAAACTGACATTGGGATTGTTTGTTTCTCCAGAAGACCCAAAGCTATCAGAAGCAATTCAAGCAGCGATGATAGCAATGCAACATTACAGAAGAAATAGCATGCAAGTATATTGCTAATACACAAGAAAGATACAGAGTAATTTGTTCAACGGAGTTACTTTCTGCAGTACGGAAATACCATAGGTCAGTTCAGACTTTCCACTCTAGGAAAAAAAGCTTTCTTTTCAAAACGTCTTGATAAGCTAATAATGGCATAGGACATAGAGAAAGACAGATAAGGAAGCTGTCAACTACTTCACAGCTGACAGAGAAGCAGCATGAGAGCATCAGTGTAAACACCCTAAGCTCCCCTGATTTCTGTTTACTTGTAACATTAATCCTTTACAGCATGGGGCAGAGGAACAGGTGTATCACATTTCTGATTTACACCGAAGTAAAACATCTACCAGCATGTAGAAAATAGTCAAATTCCGTATGCTCAATATTGGCTCTGAAAACTGTAATAGGTTTTGCTAGAAATATTCAGATGCAGCAATACAAACCACAAATGAGAATAGTAAGGCCCTATAATGCTATAACGTGATGGAAAATACAGCAATAATAGCAGAGCACCAAGGTCCTCGGCTGCAGCAAATGAGAGCAAGCCCAGATGCAGCAGCTGTGGACACAGAAACCAAGGAAGAAAATTTGCTCATCTTTAGAAGGCCTCAGATACGCAGCAATTTCCAACGAGATCCCCTTGCCTCCACTGCCAACCTTTAAATGAGGGCTGGAAGGGGGCGGATCCTGGCTCCACTCCTTCTGGTCACTCAGGGGCATTGCATGCACCTGAGCTCCCCTGGGCTGGCCCTGCCTTCCCACCAGGTGCTTCATCACTGGTTCAAGCCATGACTTGGCATTTCCACTACAGGCCCCCAGAATTAGCATCCAAGATGTTCCAGTTGGTTCCTGCACCACCTAGGCTTTCCTATGCAACTTCTTCTGTCCTTTCTGGTACTACAATACTAGAAATAAAACCCCAAAATTTTTAAAGCTCACCTTGGAGACACACTTTCAAAACTAGTGTTTCAACACCACCTTTTATAACAAAAAAAAAAGTAGAGATTTCAGAGTCTTAAGTTTAATATATTCATTAATATTTCAGTCAACATTCATATTCTATTGCTATTGAAGCACAACTTATTCATGTTTCATTTAAAATAACATTTATGATACAGACAGCACATGCATCTCATTTGGTAAGAGGTCTGAGTATTTTCTTAAAGGTTTATTACTGCTTCAAATATGACAAGTAACACAACTACTCCAAAAATAAACATTGGCAGAAACAGGAACAATCTTAATAATACAGCAAACAACTGCCAGAAGTCACTCTTCTGTTTTGAGCAGATATCCACATCTAAATATTAGAAAAGTGTTGATTTAGAGTTACACATTGTGACCTAAGCAGGGAGAAGTAATATATAATCCATTCCTACCCCCTTACAAAACAAAGTAATTTGGACAACTTAAGGTGATAAAGTAAATCCAAGCTGAGTCCAGCTTACACAAGACTCACACTCTGAGTTCAGAGATCTGAAGGGGTTGAGGAGGTAGGAAAAAAAAAACCCAAGAATTTATTTAGCAACAGATCACTGGGCATTAAAAGTAACATGAAAGTTTGTAGGAACGGATTAAGTGAAGAGTACTAAGGTTTTCTGGACTGTACTACGCAGGACAGCAGTTAAGTTGGCATTTTTCAGATGCTGAATTTCAAGTTAAATTTGACAAGTAGAAAAGGTAACCTGCAACACCCGGGATGCACACCAAATCTAAGGAACTGTTCAGACGACCAAACCATTGTTATCATAATTCTGCATGAGCAAAACCAGAGTCAAACAATTCTAAGAACACATTTGCTTCCCCAAAGAGGTCTCCCTTAAGAGCCTGCCAATTAATTGCACTTCAAACACAAATGCAGCTCCCAGCCTGCACCCAGGAACCCCACTATACCACTCGGCTGATATCGATTTCTGAGCACAGCATGCAGGCTCTTGTTCACTGCAGGCTAAAATGTAAAGCTAATGCTGGTAACTATGTTGAAAAATAGCGTTATTGTGCTCTTCCTATCTGTTGTAGTTTCCATGGAAACAAACAGGAAGCATTACTTTCAGAGCAACCTACGTATACATATTTCTGTAGACAGGAGTTTGACCAATATTCTGCATTTCCCTGAAAGAAATATGTATTAAAGCTATGGGCATCTCAATTATCAGAAATACTGTTTCAACTATTCTATCAAACGACAAAGTAAAAATAACTGCAAGCCTTAACAAATACTAATATTTTTATACATACAATGTATATTTTATGTGCTCTCTGCCCTTTCTTCTCTTCCTAAGAAAGCAGAAGTAGTTCTCATACTACTCTGCATGTAAAGTTAACACAACTATGGTTGAAGTTATACACAGTTTTCAAGCTAGTTGTATAGCATTCCACAAACCCAGACTCCTGCTTGCTTCAAAAAGTTAATAACATTCTAATACCTGAATAACAAACTGAACTGACTCAGTGAAGGACATACAGGAGAAGCAGCTGGTGAATCAGCCTGTTTCCATGCCTCCTGACAAGCTAAAATCCTAGCTTAAGGCACAAACACTGTTTCACTATAGGCTTCATCTGCATCTTCCATGCTGCCAGTTCATTTAACTCAATTCAGATAAGCCTAAGAAGAAGAGTCCTGGTTTGCTCACATATTCTTGATTTTTCTTGTATTATCACCTACCAATAATCAGAAATATCACCACTAGTGCTCACCAGCTTCCACCTCAATCACCAGCTTCCCAAGTCTATTTAATAGGACAAGTTTGCTAGTAAGTGGGAAAAAGTGCATGAAAGGTCAACACAGCAAAGATCATCCTTAGTGCCAGCATGACAAAAAAATGGTTATGTAGGACTCCCAAGTTGGTACTTACTTTATTATGGAATTTTAACTTGCATTCATCATTTTATCTTTAAAAATACCAAACAATTCTTTGTCCAAGTATCCAGGAAATACTTGCTAAAGCTGCCCCCAAACCCCGAAAGTTCCATCATTAATACATTCCAAGGCAAAATCAAAACTAAAATAACACCAAGAAACACAATTGCTTTGCTTAATGAATTTTAGCTCTGCTGTTTCAGAGAAAGCAATCTGAAAGTAGTTTGCCATTTTAACTATAGCTAAGTCAAGCATCTTAGAGATGTAAAGTTAAGTTCTTCTATACATCATTCTCCATAGTGATGTGGAAAGAACACTTTCAAAATGTTTGGTTTTGGCTAGCTACTACTTTTTGCTGCCCACTTTAAATGGCATTTAGTAGTTTCTTTCATAAAGGTAACAGTAAGCTCTTCCCATAACACTCCGCCAAATTCTGCTAGTAGCAATCTACTAGTAAAAGACTAGCTCCATCTGACAGTCTGAAGAAACCATATTTAAAAAACAAAACCAACTCACAACAGAATTAATACAGCATAAGATACTGGTGAATCACAGATCTGTGTCATCACAGTATTAATATTTTCTAAAATTTAAAAGAAATCAAGAACATTTTATGATGTCATCAAGCAGACATTTAATACTACACTACAGAGACAGACAAAATTTGTTCAGACAAAAAAAAAATAACACTTGATAGCAGCTTTTGGCTGTTTCCCAAGTTAGGAATGAATACAAACAGATTAAGTGTCCACAGTCACTCTATGCCAACATCTTCGTTTTAGTCCAGAACAAAGCCCAACCCTGGCACTGCACATCAACCTCAAATACACAGTAACTGCCTCAACCTGACTTGGAAGGGTTAGTTTTACAGAAAATTAGCAAGCAAAGTTGACAGTTAATAGAGCCTGCAGTAACAGCCACTGTACTGTCCCTCTCAACATGACCGGAAGGAGTTCACATTCTTCACTGCTCAAATTCCACAGCAGGACAGATATTTCCTAGGCTCTCCCCTGAATCACCCCTTCACAGCTAACTCAATAGTTTCCAGAGTTCTTCAGCAATTAAACAATCTAACAGTAATCAAGGATAAGCCAGACTTCACTAAATCACTTCTGCCTCTACCTTGTGGCCATGCAGTTCTTGCTAAGAGTACATGTAAACAGCAGGAATACCTCACTGCTGAATGTGAGCTGGGCAAAGCAAGCTAAGAGCCCCATGGTTATGACCACGCCACCTTCCCAGACGCCAACCCCCCAGTTATTCCAACCGCCACCTGCTGCAGAAGGAAAAGACGCTCTTTAACCAGAGACATTTAAGCAGATGACTATAATGAAAGGGAGACAGTATTCCCCATTTAAATTAACCAAAAATTTACCAACAGATGACATTGGTTTTAACAAGGTAAATAGGACACAGGGCTTTAATTCAGCATGCCATCTAAAAAACACCATCACATATTTAAAACTTCAGAGGATTTACCTAACAGATCAAAACTATAAACTTAGGTATTTACTGTTTGTTTTTATATTTAAATACCTTTTTTATTAGGTCTCGGAAAAAAATACTGAATTCAGAGTACGAAATGAAGGCAAGCAGAAGTTGTTTAAGAACAACCACAACTTTTCTTTTCGATTGTTTCATGAGAACATTGAATTAGCAAGATAAACAATTCCGTTTTTCAAAATCCACTGAGAAGGAAATTCACTTCCCCTTTTTTTTTCCCCCCATTTTTCAAATACTTCTCCCTCAGTCTTATCCAAAGAAGAAGCTGACACTAACTACTTAAGCACTTCACTTTCTGCCATCCCTTCTCCTGTCGGCTTGGAAAAGCTTCTCCCATCTCCTTTCCACAAACTCCATTTCACCTATTCCATTCTCCAGCTATCTCCTGCTTACTTGCTCAAAACCCATCAGACAAACTGACAGTAGAAAAGCATACAGAAGGCAACAAAAAAAAAGACATGCAAAGAATCCAAGCCACCAAACTCTAGCTCAGGAAGTATCTGAGCCTTGGCATGCTGGGAGCTCAGAGGAGATCCGAGGAGAAAACAGATTCTTGTTTTTAATTGTTTTTCTCCAAACATCTGCTACTCTCAGAGGCACTATTGGTCTAGCTGGACCTCAGGGATACTCACCACAGCTGTTCTCATCCCAGCTTAATCAAATTCAGGCAATGCTGATTCATAATAGCTAGTGTTTTCCTCCTGATTGCCTCTCTTTCACCATCCCTTATTTCCTCTCCTAACCCTTACTTGAAATTGCACTTGTACTTAGCTAACACAAAGTACCCTTAAATATTGACATCTATATGTAAATACAGAGCTGCATAACCATGACCAAAGCAGAAACTGTAGGCTAGACGGTAAGATAAACAGATGCATTTAAGCAGAACATCCACCAGAAAAACAAACAGAATCCAATTACCTTATCTTTCAGCCACATAAAGTGAATAGAAAAAAAAGTCGGAGGAAAGAAAAACAACTTGAGTTTTCTGACAAATACTTTCAGAGATAAGTAAAACACACTAAATGCTGCCAGATCTCCTCTGTACAGATGTGACTCCTTCCTACATCTCCTGTAGGCCACCTTCTACAAAAAAAAAAGAAAACTGACAAAGTTTCAGTTCAAACTGATCAAAAACATGATAAAATTTTAAAATACACTAACTGTAAATATCAGCTCATGCTGGCAATTCCAAACACCATGCCAACCTCACGCAAATTGCTCTCTGATCGGCAGCACAGGAAATGAGCAGGAATTCCGTGTGACTACAGAACACCTCTGGAAACCGAAGTTGAAATGAACTATAAGTAGCCACAACACCAACGTCGACTTCTTGCCCTTATTACACAAGCAAGTTGGTGCAGATGCAGCACGAGATGTTACTGACACAGACCTCCCAAGCACCCTTTGAAAACTGCATCTCAGCAACCACGCACCCAAACGCTCCTGATTTAACAACACCTGCATAAAAACGTGACCGAAAAAAACCTCTCCCTTTACAGATAAACCCGTATACGCGCACCGCGGACCAAAGGCGAGCGCTCCTCCCTACGGCCACCCTGGGCTGCCGGCCTCGCGGAGTCACGCTCTCCCCACTCGCACCGCAGCACTCAGCTTTCCGCCTGGCCGGGCCGGGCCGGGGCCCACGGACCCCGAGGCCCCCGGCCGCGCTCCGCAGCACCCGCCCCGCGGCGGGAAGGAAGAACCTGGTGCTAAGCGACTCGGTCCGCCGGGGACCGGGAGCGACGCCGCCCGGCCGCGACCCTCCGGGACTGGACGTCGCGGCCGGGCCGCCGGGCCGCCGCGCCCTGCCTAGGCCCCGCCGCGCACCACCCCCGGCCCCTCAGCGGCGGGGGAGGGTCCCACCCGCACCTCACCTTGGAAGCGTCGCCCGCGACGGAGAGGTGCGACCATCGGCGTCCCCGGCAGCCCGCCGCCGACCTTCGCCGAGCTGCCTCCCGCCCCCCTCCGGCCCGCCTCCCCGCCGCCCCGCCGGCCCCGGTAGCCGGGCCACGTCCCTGCCAGCGCCGCGCAGGCGCACTCCGCGGCGCAGCCGCCGCGAGGGGCGGCCCCGCGCCCCCGCAGCGCCGAGCCCAGCCCGCCGGGGCCTCTTTCCCGCGCTGTCGCGGGCCCGGGCGAGGCCGGCGCCGGGCTCATCGCGCGTGGCTGCCGATAACGGGCCGCGCTACTTTCGGCAGCCGAGAGCCGGGCACGCCGGCCGGGGTGGCCGCACGGCTCCGGCCTCGCTGCTGCCGTTCGCTGCTAAGCCGGGCGGCAGCCGGGTCTGCCGAACCTTCCCCACAGCTCCGCGCCGTCACCGCGGCCGCGAAAAACAGCGCGGGTCGGCCCTCCCCTCGGCCCGGCTCGCGTCGCCGCTGGCTCCCGCGTGCCCCCCACCGTACGACGCGCTGCCTCGCACCGCGGCTCAGAGCTGCCGCCCGTCCCTCGCGCGAGGCGGTGACACCTGGCATCCGCTCCCCCTCTCTCGGCCTTCTGGTGCCCGCGCGCCGAGCGCCCATGGTAACGCTCCCGGCAACGCCGTGCAGCCGCGGGCCTCAGCTCTACGCCGCCGGGCCGGGTGTCGCCGGGAGCCCGGGGCAGCTGCGGCGCGAGCTCCTGCAGCGCGACGCGGGCAGCTCCGGGCAGAAGCCTGCAGGGGTTCTTGTTTGTTAGAACTCTCCTAAAAGCTTAAAACACAGAACTGAAGAACGCTACTGGGAGACGCGCGTGCTGCTCTAGGGAACACAAATAGAAGGAATGTACTCCGAGGAGAAGCAGCAGCTCCAGGAGCGGCTTCCCGCAGGCCTCCTACCTGGCAGGTCACCTCGGCGTGACCGCTGAGGGGCCTGCCACAGAGCGGTCCCGCGAGGCCCTGCCCGCCGCAGCGCGGCTCCATGTGGGCAGCGCATTTCGGAGGGCACGGCGACAGGGCTCCAAGCCCCGCTCCGCGAGCTCACCAGAGCAGAGCGCCACACAGCATGAACTGAGAAGCTACATTTAAAAAAAAAAATACCAATACACTTCTACTATTAAAAGTTACCGGTAAAAGTTCTTTCAGTACAACATCAAAAATCGCAGCCTTTACCTCAGCAAGCTCAGAGCCTTTTTGAACAGCAGCCGTAGCTCTAGAGAGCATCGCTACCGCGGGTGGGGGCGCGTGGCCTCGAATTTGTGAGGGCGGGGCGGGGCGGGGCCGCCTGCCCGCAGCTGGGGGCGCTGGAGGCCGCGCCGCTGCTCTGCGGGGTCGAGTACGTTGCCTTCCACGGCGCGGCCCCGCGGTTTCGCGTCCAGGCCAGCGGCGGCCCGGCAGTGCAGGCAGTTCCTTACGGGCGGGCGGGGGTGTAAGAGAGCGGCACGGCGCTCAGCGGGCATCTCCGTGCGAGCGCTGGGAATCAAGGAGAGCGCTAAGCTTCCGGAGCTACAGACGAGGTTTCTGAAGCTGTGAGTATGGAATCACACCGGTGCTTGTCTGACCAAGGAGAAATCTATTCTTTCTTTCGTTCTCTTCAGATTGTTTATAGTAACTGAATGACTTTTTGAAATAACGCTTCATATTCAAAGAAAAAAAAAATTAAAGGATAACCAGAGAAACATGTCGGGACCAAAGGTGTTGCTCTGTGCGCTTCTCTCACAGTTCCAAGGAATTCGGACAGGATGTGCTTGTCCCACACACGCATACACCAGCAGCTGTGCTGTGCTCTTGGTTTCTCCAACCAAATACCAATTATTCTAAGCAGCTCTATTTTTGCAGTGGGTTTTGGTCAGCTTAACGTTTCACTTATTTACTGTTCAATCAACCATGACAATGTTCCCTAGGAAAAGAAGTGATTCAAGTCATAATCATATTTCTATGATTAAGATTTTGAATATCAAAACCACTGTTTTTTATCCCGTGGTAAGAACCCCTTTGCTGCCACGCACCCCGTGCCGGTACCTGCTGAGGAAGCTGGTGGGCAAGCCGTGGGGCGGTGCTCCGTTGGGTGCCGCAGAGGGCAGCAGGCGGCGGTACTTTCCGCGCACGTCTCATCTCCGGCGCTCAGACGAGCGCTCGGGTCCCACGGCGGCCGGCCCCCGTCCCAGGCGGTGGCGCAGTGCGAGCGCTCCTCCAGGCAGGCAGGGGGCGCGCGCCTGGCCCAGGGGAAGGCCGTGCGGCGGCGCCCCGCCTCGCCGGGCAGGCTAGGACCTGCGGCTGCGCAGTGGGCGCGGCCTTTTCCCCACTGCAGTCGTTGCAGTCGTTGTGCGGAGCGGGCCCCGGCCTAGGCCTAGACCGGACAGTACCTGGCACGATGGTCAGTACCGGCCCGTACGGGACCCCCGCGCCGTAGGAGAGCTCTGCCCTCCGCTCCGCGCCCGCCGCGCGACTCTGCTCGCCCGGATGGAGCGCGATTGACCTGGGCCCGCCGCCGGCTGATGCGGCTCTAGCGTGGCAATGGCTGCCTGCTGCGCCGCGGGGCGGGTCGGGGCGGCTCTAACGGAGCCCTGCGGAGTCCGGCACTGTCCGGCTCGCTCCCGCCGCCGTCCCCCCGCTGCCGTCTCCCTGGGCCGCCGTCGGCCCGGTTCCGGGGCGAGCCCGGGCCTCAGGCGCGTGGCGGCGGGAGGGAGCGGGAGCCGCGGGCGGGCGGGCGGCGCTGAGGCCGGGCCCGCTGTTACACGGGCCGCGCAGGCGGCACCTGGCTGGGGCCGGCGGCTGAGAGGCCGCCCTCGTCCTGCCGCGGGGGGCTGCTCTGAGACCTGCAGGCGTGGGAGGCGTCCGACTCGGGGCGGTGCTGAGACAGCTCCTCGTGTTTTTGGTGGAGGGAGTTCGGGTGAAATGGCCGAGGGACTAGCTCTGTGGGAGTGACTGGCGGTGAGCAGGGATACTGCTGTAGTCTGTGCAGACAAACGTTTCATTAACAGATACAAATTCTGTTTTTCTCCTGAAACCATATGAAGTCATGGACAGGAAAGTTGGTTTGAAGGGTACAAATCCTGCTTTCTCCTTCTTAAGATGATTTTAATCCCATTGTGTAAGAAAACCTGTCATTTTATTCCTCTTCACCACAGTACCTAGTAACAGTTCATTTAGCTGAGATGGCCTTGGCTTACATGGTTACATGGTTACACGTTAGTAACATCTTATTTTTCTTATTCAAGGGGTTTGTGAAAGTTGTCAAGAATAAGGCCTACTTCAAGAGATACCAAGTAAAATTCAGGAGAAGGAGAGGTATGGCTCAATTCCCTGTATTGCTGAATTACATTATATTGACAAATACTGTTACTTTTTTTTTTTTTACATTTTTTCCACGTTGTAACTGTTGTTTTTCAGAGGGAAAAACGGATTACTATGCTCGTAAGCGTTTGGTAATTCAGGATAAAAACAAGTACAACACCCCTAAGTATAGGATGATTGTGCGTGTTACTAACAGAGACATCATTTGCCAGGTAAGGTCTGTGGTGCTGGCCGCTTATTTTGTCAGCCTTCCAGAAATAAACAGAAAAGGGGGATTGTTGAGGCACTTCTTGGTTGTTTTCAGGTGTAAGCAGTTTTAATACTTTGGCTTCTTGGAGAACAGTTTTAAAGGTTGACACAACGTCAGTAATAAACCATAGTCACAGTACAGAATAATTTTACTAATGTCAACATTCTAAAACAAGATTGTGATAAGAGATTGTACTTTTCTAATGATGCTGAAATATGTTGAAGATTTTAGGGAAAAACTTTATATTTTCTGCTGTCTTTGAAGTGCTTTGAAAGGGGATCTTTTTTGCTTGCTTGAAAACTGCTGTGTGATCTGTCAACTCACTTGCTGCTACATAATATCTAAAGGTGCCCTCACTTTCAGGACTTTTTACTGTGATATTATGTGGATCTTGTGAAGCAGATAGGCCTTAAGGTAGTTTCACTGAGATTAAAGGAGTCTGATAAATAAGAATAGTAGGCACCTTTTTGTGGTACACGGTTGTATGTTGCATCATGTAATACAGTTTCTCACTGTAGTTCATTTTCGTGGTTCATTTCCAGAATGTTCTAGCATAAGCACGTGTTAAGCTTAAAGCTAGAAAGTTTTCTTGTTTCCTTCTTCATTGAATAGTTTTATCTATGGAGAATAGTAAAGAGTGTTTAAAAGCTGTTCTTAATCAGCTCAGACTAAACTATATGGCCTTGATGAAATTACTTTATCTCTGAAATTCAAAACAAAAATCAGTGGTGGCAGGTGCTTGCATCTGACCAGTCGTGCCTTTCCAGAATGTGGGAACTCTGGAGAGAGGGGGGCAACTTTGAGAGGCAGAGGAGGTGTGGTAGTCAAATGGAGATGGTTCTGATATTATTGTTGTCTCACAGGAGACCCCCGAGATTACAAGTATCTTATATCTTAATACAGTCACTCTGTAATGAACAGTGTCCTCACAAACACTCTAATATTTTTGCATTTTTCAGAGATGAGTAATATTCTGTGTTATATGAGAACTACGTGCAGAAAGTACAACAGAATGCATCTACATATGTAAAAATTCTTTGAAGTGTTGCTTTTGTTGGCAGTTTCCCGGTCTCTTCTTTTATATGAAGAAGTAAATAAAAGTGGTTGCCATCATTTATTTTCTCTAAGCCAAATATGGGTTAGAATGCTTAGCTTCAGTACTTAAGGAGTTAATTATGCCATAAGAAATTTTTGAAATGAAAAATGAAACAGAGCTCCTTGAGCTCTCAAGAAAAGCAGTTTGCTGGACATTTCTATACAGAGTTCCAATTGGCTTAAGTACATGCCAGAGAAATGGCAAATGGGGCCCACAGTTACAGTGAGAAAACTAATCGTCGTTTTGTGGGTTTTTTGCTGTTGTCAGATTGCCTATGCCAGGATTGAAGGCGACATGATTGTCTGTGCTGCTTACGCCCATGAGCTGCCAAAATATGGTGTGAAGGTTGGCCTGACCAATTATGCGGCAGCATACTGTACAGGTCTGCTGTTGGCACGCAGGGTAGGTATCGGTCAAATTGTATGGAAGTAGCTGCTCTGTTTTTTTAAAAAAGGGAAAGCTCACTTTCTTAAGTGGTATTGGTGGTACAGATACCAGATTCTGTGGGCTTGTCTAAATGCTAACTTGTACTCTCTACTGTATAGATTTGATGGCCTCTTGTGACTGTCAAATCACAATGAGAAATATGACAACATGCAATTTCAACCCCGGCAGCCCATTTTTAAGTCTCTGCACTTATGTTTGGTGGAGGGAGGGAGTCAGGACAAAAATGTAAGAAAAGTACCTTCAATAAGAATTTAAATACATGTAAGCTGTATTCATCTATTTTCCTATGAGCTTGTGGATAGGTCTTAAGTTTACTAGTGTACCTGTTGGAACGAGAGATTGAAATACAACAGGCATGTTTATTGCAGAGGTTATTACAAGCTAGTATGGAATGTAATTTTTGTAAAGAAATTTGTTGAAGATTCTGTTGCAACTTTTGTGTTTTAATTTAGTGATGATTCTTCATTTTGGCTTTAAATGGGCAGAATTTCAGAAGTGTTGCTTTTGGTTTTGCTTTTTTTTTTCTCCCCCACAGCTTCTGAATAAATTTGGCCTTGATAAGATCTATGAAGGCCAAGTTGAAGTGACTGGTGATGAATACAATGTGGAAAGCGTGGACGGAAAGCCTGGTGCTTTCACGTGTTACCTTGATGCAGGTCTTGCCAGAACTACTACTGGAAACAAAGTTTTTGGTGCTCTGAAGGGTGCAGTGGATGGTGGTCTGTCCATCCCTCACAGGTAATGGTCTCTCTGGAATAACTCTTTAGAGTTGCCTGAGATAATTCTGTGTGTGACAGTCTACTTATACTGTCATTTTTATGCTGAAATAGCTATTTTTATAACCCGGTAATGATTAATTTAGTGTAGGTTCTGGGATATTTGTTTAGTTGGGCTTTTTTTACTCAAAGTTGCAATTCTGGTAGCACTGCGATGAATCTTGTGACTATTAAGAGATGCTGTTAAATTTTTAGAAACTGAAGAGCCACTTCATTGCTTTTACTTAAAACCATCTGGTGATTGAATGCACTTCAGTAAATATTCTTTTTAAATAGTTTTCCCATTGTTTCAAGACTTTAGCAAATTGTGTGTAGGTATTAATTGGGTGTACATACGAGATCCAAAAACGACCACTGGTGTTTCCTACATTTGTCAAGACAGTAGCAAGTCTGAGTAGTCCACCTGCACTTAAAATTTCCGTGTTGAAGTTTTGGTCATTCCTGTCAGAGACCATGTGCGACCGAATCAAGATTTCCGGCAGTGGTACCTAACTCTAATACTACACTTGACTGCTTCTTTCGGACAGCAGCAGTAGGGAAAAAAAATCTGATATCTGTTGGGGATTTTTGTATTCTCTCATGCTGTCCTGGAGTTGTGTGTTCTTGCTTGTGTTTTTGTTTTGTCTTTTTGTATGTTTTTATTAATTCTTCATTTCTAACCTGGCTGCTACATGATGATACCCCAATGACTGACCACTCTGTAGTAGGTCCATGGTGTGTAAATGATGTACTGCACAGTTTCAAGACGGGACTGATGGCAGCTGAGATGAACTTTAAAACTTCTCTTTCTTCTTTATATTCATTTTCTTTACATTTCCATTTTTAATTAGTGTCCTATTTTTCAGTTATCTATAGCAGAATCTGATCTCAGTCATTTCTTTGTGGAACCTGCTTTTGAATCAGAGCGTTTGGGGAATATGTGTTATTCTGAATTGAACTGCTCTTTCACAGTACCAAGCGTTTCCCTGGTTATGACTCAGAAAGCAAAGAATTCAATGCAGAGGTTCACCGCAAGCATATTATGGGCCAAAATGTTGCAGATTATATGCGTTACCTGATGGAGGAGGATGAAGATGCTTACAAAAAACAGTTCTCCCAGTACATAAAGAACAATATAACACCTGATGGGGTAAGACTTATCTGTCCGGCTCTTGTCCGGTAGTAGCGATGTGGATCTTATTGTATAGGGTTTTCTCTAGTAATGCAATTAAGCTCAATATGTAAAATAGTAAAGTGATTATTTTGTGTGTTCTCCGGATAGATAAAAATACTTTTTCCCTTATTAAGGGCTCTGTAGCATACAGTAGGTTTTCTGAACATGAGGGCTTCTTTCCTGATTTGAAGTTTAACATCCTGCATATTTAGGCATCCTAAAACAGACCGCATATTTTTCCTGATACAGAAATTAACTCTTAAGTTTCTGTGCTTGGCTATCCACATGTTCCTAATTCTGCACTGCAGCTGTGGTTTCTGAGGATCCGCCTTCTGTCAGCTCTGTTTTACACTGTGTGACATTATTGGTAGCTATAGGCTCCGGGCAAACACAGAAATTCCCAGCCTAGTTCTGTTGCAGAAGTCACCGTCTTATGAAATACATCTGGTTTTATACGTCTTATTTCAGTATGACTTGGAAATTTTGAATATATTGCAGAAAACACTAAAAGATTGGTAAAATTACCATGGTGCTTTTTTTAACTTCTTTCAGATAACTTGTCTTCTGTTCGGTTTCTATTAGTGGCTCTGAAGTTTGGAACATTCTTATGTTGGTTTTTTTGGGTTGTAAAAAGAAAAAAAAAAAAGTAACATTTTACAGTAAAGGCCAACTTTGTATCTATTACTAAACACACTCTGCATTCAGAGAAGATTTTCCATGAAGTGTCTAGTCATCTTAATTCATCAGCGGCAGAGACACTGAAATTGGGGAAAAAGAAGGAGGCAGAATAGGGTACTCTGGTAGCTTCTGCTGTTGATCTGTGTAACTAGACAGATCACCTCAGCTTTCCTGTTTACATGTTAAAGAATAATTATTTCTGCATGCTGACCTGCTACCCAAAGTTCTGTATGTTACAGCACTGTATTAGCTGTCAGAAATGACTGCTTCGGTGTAACTCTGCTAACGGATTTCTGTCGCTAGCAGACTCCTGCTACTGGGGATGATGCAGGATCTTGTGTGATTACTTAACTTGTAGCTGCTTTCATATAACTTCTCTTACTAAGCAGCTTTGTAATGTGTACCAGGGTAGAGTCTGACAAGTGGTAAGACTGCATCTGAAAGGGTTTGTGTAAAATAATTCTGCTTTAATTTAAGAACTAACTTTTCAGATCACTAACCTCTGTAAGGAAAGTAAAAATTAATTTTTTACTCAAGGCAGAAGTAGAATAAGATTCTGTATTGCCTTTCAATTTAAGTGCAGGGAAACTAGACCATAGGAAGTAAGATTCAGAGGAAAGAGCACTTCCACTGTGAGATGCTAGCCTGTACATAAGAGACCTGGACATAGTCTGTAGTTAATCCTCTTAGTTCACTAACTATAAAATAAGGATAAAAGTAATTCCTTAGTTTTGTGTCCAAGTTGTTATTTTTGATATTTAAATATTTGGATACTTCTGGCGATAGCCAGGAATTCTAGTAGGTTTTAACAGTGATTTGCATGAAGGAAACTTATTAAAGGGAATCACTTGTAAGCTGTATTGTGATGATAACTGGTTCTAGTGCCCTCTTTGGTAGGGATATCTTAGTTTTTTATACAGTCTTACAATGGACCACTGCATAACTGTAACAACTTCTGCTTTTTCAAGATGGAAGAAATGTATAAAAAAGCCCATGCTGCTATACGGGATAATCCAGTCCATGAAAAGAAACCCAAGAGAGAAGTCAAGAAAAAGAGGTAAACATGAACGTAACTTCTCTGTTGAAGAGATTTTAATTAATGATGGCACCAAGTAGAGTGATCTCTATGGCACTTGTGTCAAAACTTGTATTTAGATCAGATTAAGATACAACGATTTATATGTAATTTTGTCAGGAAAGAACTTGAACGTGAAGAATCTAAAATTTAAAGGCTCTTAACCATGCAAAAAAAGCTCAGGCAGTAAAGCATGTCTTTGGCCTGAATAGCTGGAATTCTTTAAGTGTGTATTTGAATGCTTTGATGTTTTCAGGGTTAATTCCCTTCAGGAGAGGGCAGGCTGACTTATGTGTCAGCACTAAACTATTTTGATTTTTTCAGAAGTGTGAGAGAAGAGAAACTAAGGCACAGATGTTGGAATGGACGTGATAGTGTCTAGTCACTTAAGAGCTTACCTCTTGAGAAACTAAACAGTATTTTTTTGTGGTGCCCTAACTAAAGAACTTAGGAAATAGAGCATGATACAGAAATGGTAATATGTTCTACCATAGCATTCTTAGTCACGGTTCTGATGTACGTCAGCTTCCTTCATCATTGTTTTTGCCTTTTTCTGCTCTGATTAATAATATATCATACCATGCATTTACGTTGCAGAGTGAACAGTACCAAGATGTCCCTCGCCCAGAAGAAAGACCGGGTTGCTCAGAAGAAGGCTAGCTTCCTCAGGGCCCAGGAGCGTGCAGCTGATAGTTAAGACAACTTCCACAATTTTCTATGAAGCTTTGGAAAAAGTGGCAATAAATTTATTGACTAAGCAACTGTGTTAAGACTGGCTTATTAATACAACTTAAAGGTCAGAATATTTTTTTTTTTATAATCCAGATACTCTGGAGCCTTAAAGATTTTTAATATAAACTCCTTCAAAGAAGATAGGTGGTAAAGACAAGAATACCACACTAGAATTATTCCCATAACAAAGGGGAATAATTTTGAAGGTAGAATTTGTTCCTTTTACTACAGGAAGACTTAAATTTAAAAAAAAAAAAAAAGCTGTCACAGGTGCTTGACAATTTTTCTTTCAGCGTACATAATGCTATGGGAGATGTGTATGTATCTTAAGGAAAACAAACCTCCATCGTAGAGAGCCTTAAGCTTTTAGGAACACGAATAGCAGTGCTTTCCGTACTGTAAATGAGTACAGCTGACAGTAATACACGTTGAAATATTGAAGGTTCCTCCACAGAGTGAAATAAGTACTTAAAGGTTCTGGCTGCTACTGAAGCAGGTACTATCTTAAGATGAATTTTTTTTTATTATTATTTAGGGGTTAGACAGGAGAATTTACTCTGAAGTTGAATGTATTTGCTTAATTATAGAGGTTGTAACATGCCTTATTCTACAGCTGTCTATGAAACTGAGATGTTTCTCATTAGACTTACTGAAGTTGCTTGCACGCTTTCACCAAGTAGGATACGCTGATGAACTCTTTGCTTTAAGATACTGATGGATGGGAAGTATAGCTATTGGGAAAAAAAAAAAGCCTGTTACTTATTGTAAACCAAGTATATATTTTTTCTTCCAATGAAAGCTCCAGCTTGGTGCAGCAGCAATAACAATGAAGGTTCTGTATAGTATACTGCACTATTAAATGTTTTCCAGTTTTTCCCATGAACTGTTCAGAATGCCCTCCAGTACTTTGGGTTCAGTAATTTTTTCTGCCCCAAAGCTTGTAGCAATTAGTCATGTTTCCACCAAGAATATCCTGCTTTAGATTTCAGTGCATTGCTAGTTATAAATACTGTTCACTGTTGTCTAATTAAGTAATTTTTCAACTAAAAAGCTGATTTCAAACAGCGCACGCTTAACCCAAGCCACACATTACTACATATGGTATGGAGAAATTCCCTGATGTTAGTCAAGGAATGCGTTTTGTAGAGAACCTTTCAGCAATTACACCATTTTTAAAATAATGATATAAAGTTCATTTTTACTATGCTGTAACTGAATTAAGGGGCCAGCTATCTAGAAGGATAAGGATGACTGCCACTAAAATCACTGAGGCTTTTAACTGCTTAATACCTAAAACATTTATAAATTAAACATATGCACTGAGCGCAGCATTAAGATGTTTTATGCAAATCCAGTTCTCTCCAAGATGAAAATCTGAAGAACAGCAGGGCTGGTGATTAAAGGTGGTGCGGTGGTCACGCCCTGTACAGTGCCAGGATCAGATACTTAAGATTTGTGAGTTACAACTCAGGTATTACCTGGGAATAAAAAACCAAACAGAACACTAACATGCCACAACGTACTTATTCCACTTTGCTCCTAGCTGTTACTACCCCCTAGGTTCCCATTTAAGCAATATTCTGTGGGCCTGAGCAATCCACCTTCTGTCCGGCAGTTATGGTCTAGCTCTGACTTGCAGAATTTCTGCAGCAGTTCAGGAGGATTTAAGTACAAGCGTATAGCTATATTTCTGTGGGCAGGAAAAAGTCAAGACCTCATCCACAACTGTTACATTTTTCACTTGTCGTAAACCAGCATCCTACTATGGAGGGTTTTTTTTGGTGCTGTTTGTTTTTAAAACTGTTAGGATAATTCTGCTACCAGTACTTGAAAAAAAAAAAAATGACATTTTCAGAAACATATTGCTGCTAAAGTACATATATCTTCTAAGAAGTAACATTCTAAAAATCTTGGCTCCTAACATGGTGTACTGTATCAGGACTTTTAAAGTATTGAACTACTTAAACATTCGAGATGTAAGTATGAGGTAACAAGGTGTAAACAGAATTGAATTTCAATCTCATATTACAACCTACCAGTTCCAGAATAAAATTTTAATTTTCCACAGTTTAAAAATTATCTATTAATGTGCAAATTCTGCCATGCCAAGGTATTAGTAAACTTCAATCTCGGTTCATTTTATTCTTAACAGCAACTTGGACTCAGCCACCATATTTGCAATAGTGGTGGTTCCTCATAAAACTACTTAGGATAAAAATCTTTTGCAGGTATTTTTCACAAGTGAGCAACAATTTTCACAGAATTTGAAGATGTTGCATTACTTGATGTGATGGCACGGTGAACACTGTCATCCTGTTCAACATCCAACGAAGTGCACAGAACAGTCAAGCATGCAGGATTGTTTTTGTTTCCAAAACAGTGCACTGGAACGCCACAAGTGCTTTTGGCCTCTGCTGGATCACTCGGTGTTAAGTTCATCCTTTCAGAAGCCCTGTCAGAAGGAACTGACTGAAGGGGAGAATTAAAGAGCCATTCATGAAAGCTGAGTACACGTCTTTAAAAAATGCTGCAGATCATTTTTATCCAACATGGTAGGCCACCTCGAGTGGCAGACAGTACCTTCTGCTGGTCGAGAAGCTAAGAATCAGTTGTGTGGGAAATTTTCTTCCATAGTAATGTTTTTAAGTTATTGAGTATTAAAGAATGCTCCATTTCCATCTGGTTCGCTGAGACTTTAAGGGCAATACACAAATAGAGTTGTTTTTCTAGTTCTTCATGGATATCTGAAGGAGCACCACGAAGCAGATAGTCTTTAAGTAGCTGACAGACTTTTGCCAAGTTTGGCTGAATAACCTCTGTGGTACACCTCATTTTACTTTGGTCGCATAGAGTTCTACAGTCTGTACCATAAACACAGTCCATGTCTGATTCACATGGACGATCTTTAATCATTTCCTTTAAATTCATTTCTGGCACTATTTTTCTCATGTCCATCATTTTCAAATCATATTTATCATTATATCCCAAGTTTTTGGCACTTGTATCACACATAAGAAAGTTACCGTAAGGTCCGTGAAAAATATCTTCCACAAATTCTAAAAGCCCAATAGCTATTTTTGCCTTTCTTGGCCACGATGGAGTAAACCATTGGTCCATGCTTCTCCTGAATCCAGAAGGAATTAAAAGTTCTATGATCCATGGAAGGCTGATTCCATAGAGAGAGGTATATTCAACTCTTTCGATCACATAGAGATCTCCACAAAAACCCATCAGCTTGGGAGTATGTTCCTTATCCTGCAACATCACCATTAACAGAAACTCATCTAGCTGGAGAAGTGCCCATGCAGACTTCGCCTCAGGCAAAGAAACTCTACCATCTTTGTTTCCATCAGCAAAAGATAGAATGATGTTAACCAGTTCTGAAAGATTTCCTTGTTCACCCAACTTTGCCTAAAAACAACCAACAAAAAAGATTACATATGATTTTATTAACTACCACCAATCTGCCTGTAATTCTCCGTCTTTTTATTCTTTTAGTATCAAAGGGTATACCATCTAATAGTTCTTATTGGTTAGAGATGTCTGATGAGCTTCCTTTTTGTTCTGTTTTCCAAGGCATCCAGTGTATGCTCTTCTAAAAATAACAACATCTTCTGCATTTCAAAACGCAAGGACTAGAATTCAAAGACTTTTTTCCCTAAAGGCTGGTCTGATGAAAAACAGAGTAGCTCGTTAAATATTTTCTTAGAACAAGTATGTAGAATTGAGACCGAGTTTGGTTTTCAGCTGATTTAGCCTCTCAGGTGCAGAGAAATAACTCTATCAACTACACTTCATACAGAGTACCAAGATACTCAGCGCTGAAATACTGAAATACTTAATTCTGTTCTTTGGTACAGCCTCTTCCATTGTAACAAAATAAAGAAAAAAAGCCATTGCTAGAATCAGAAACATTGTATTTTAAACTATTACCATTACATGCAGAAAAAGTCACACAAGCATTTCCTAATTTCTCCTAAAAATAGTCTAAAAATCTGTTGCACACCCAATCTTGGAGACAGAGCCACTGCAATGCATAAACAACTGTTAACAGCCTTTCAGTCAAAATAGAGTAACTAGGCATATACTTACTTTAAAAAAACCATACACCATTTCCTTGAATTTCTCAACGGTGGTTCCTCTTGTTGGTTTATCAAATAGGATTATTTCTTTCCTTGGTTCTGGATCAGTACCAAAATCAAGTTGAGTAGCTTCTTCCATCTGGCATTTTATAACCCCTTGCAGATTTCCCCAAATTCCTAAATACATCTATGCAGGAAAATATAGAGGGAAAAGATAAAATCATCGTAGAAGTCCTTCACGTTAGTATCACCTGAAGTTCTACCTCTGCCTCGAGAGTCAAGCAGCAACACAGATTAGAAAACCAAGTCCTGCTTACTGACAGCAAATTCAACAATGGCAGCTTCACATACATTACTGCAGGGACTTAGGAGACACCGCCCTATCAAAATATGAAGACGGCTTGAGAAACAGTATACTGGTGTTACTATAATCTTTGCTTGGTCTAAGAGGCTGCTGATTCTGCTTGAGAAGCAGGATAGTACAGATATGGTATGCTGTACAGAAATATAGGTATTCTGTCAAAATGTGCAAGGATCTGATAAGCTCCTTGGAAACAGGATTCTAGAACTATGAAATTAAAGAGTCTCGGTGGCAATTATAGATTTACTGCTAGTTTAAAATATAGGTCCATGAGGATCCAGTGAGTGGAATATTTCTTTGTTTACAGCTAGACAAAAATGACCCATATAACACAATCGACAAGTATTTACCTATCTGAATACATTCATGCAACATATTCAGAGAAAAACAGCAACAAACCGTAACATATCTGTGCTATACTTGGGCTTTGACCTGAAATTGCAGTTACTACAGCAACTTATGCAGAGGCTATTGCCATGGCTGCAGGTTCTTGTTCCTGAGTCTGTCTTGCTATCTTCACATCTCTTTCTACAATTGCATTATTCACCTCATGAGAAAAGCTGCTACAGCTTAATGCCCCACAAACATAAGAAAGCCTGCAGTGCTTCAAATTACATCTGCTGCCTTAGCCAGCTCATCCAAATCCCAGGGAGGTGGGCCAACGTAGCTATCACCAGCCCCAAACACCCTCAGACTGCAGCACAGTAGTTACCCATCAATAAAGCACAGTCAAGTTGAAGTCCAAAGAGTGTAACAGGAGCAGAACAGCATTGCTCCTCACTGTGATAGAGCTTCTCCAGGTGCCTGTAATGGCAGACAACCTGCAGAAGGGAAATGCTACACTGCAACTTCTAGCCCCTCAGCCATGCAGTCTGTTTCTCATTGAAGCCAAGAGAGAAAAGCTAGTGCAACACTTATATACAGGATGATGGACATTTTAGTAGGAACTGATAAAGCTACGATGGATGAGTAAAGCCTTACCTGGTTATTGGGCTTTGTTGACAAACATTTTCCAAAATACAATGTCTCTTTTGCACAAAGACTGCTACATGCTGATCCATCAATAACTCCTGTCTTATATTTATCACACTGAAACAAACAGAAAAAAATATTTAACAGATCACTCAAGAAAGAAAGCAATAACCACCTAACTCCCAACATCTGACTCTTGAAATAAAAAAAAAAGAGGTGGAAGAAGGTCAAAGAAAATTTTAATAACTCACTCTGTATTAAAACTGTGTTAAGAAACATAACTGGTTTTATCTGTAATTGAAGATATGATCTTATTTCAGCACGACAGAATAGCAGCATTTGATGAATTTATGCATGGCACTGATCAAAACAGCTGTGGAACTAGTTAAAGCAAACACTTAAGTAGTAAACTGTGCTAAATATACTTACTATTATTTTCCTACAGTCATGTCCTCTGCATAGTTCTGTGTAGGTAGAGTACTGGACATACATAACCCAGCTGCCAATAAACACCACTAACCAAGAGATGAAGAGATACTTCATCCGCATATACGAGAAACGTACCTAGAGGACACAAGGAGAAAATATTTTGTTCCTTCAGTAGTAGTAAGAACAGTAGAAGCATATGAGTTTGATTTTCACGGCGATAAAAATAAGCAGACTGTATTACATGCAACATTCACTTCCATTAGTCAACAAAACTGACAGGGGAGGTCAGTTTGATTTATTTAGGTGGAAGGAAAGACCAGCACCATTTCCACTTGGAAGAGGTAAACAGCTAAAGGGCAGCTCCACAACACCCAGAAGTGATGCCAGCCCATGCAGCTGCAGTCCTGCTGCCCCTTCCTGCATCGCAGCTGTGCATCGCTGTTCCTCCGCAGACGCTCACTAGGCTGTAACCTAAGCCTACCTAGTTAAAAAAAGATTCTACTACTTTTTTTCCTAGGGATTCACCATGGCCAGAAAGTTCCTTCAACCAGTTTTTCTCCGAAGGTACCTTATTGGGAGTGTTATAAGAGAGGAACAATTTAAGCTGTTTTCCCCAGAGCCACAAGGACCCTACTTGGAGTAACATGTAATTTCCTCTAAAGTATGTTATCCACAATATGGATATGAAGATCTGAACTGGATGAAGTACAAAAGGAGACCAACAATAATGCTGTGTGGTTTACAGCACATTTAGAAACCATTCAGAAAACTTATGAGGAAATGGGCTGGTGAGAACAGAACAGCCAAGAAAAAAAAAATACCGTAGGCAAGGGGTTGGGGAGAGTCAAAAAAGAAATAACACTACTAAAAATGACAGAACTGAAAGACTTCAATGTTATTTCCTAGCCTAAGAATACCAGATCTACAAGTTTAAAACATTAAGAATCACAAACCTCGCAAACCACACTATTTGTACAGTCTGATGAGGAATGATAAGAGTCATCTGAGACGTGAACCAGCAATAATGAGAATGGATACTTCACCAATGGCTTCAGATATAATTTTCCACATACGTAAGAGAACTGCGACATCTGCATTCGTGCTCAGCTGAAGCTCAATCTCTTTTGTCCCCCAGTCCATTTTCCGTATTTATTCACCTATAATTTTCACCCATTAGTTTTTTTCCTTTTCAACGTCCATGTCAAGCTGTTTGCTCAGACAGACCTCTCAAGCCACACATCATCTGCTGTTCTTTCTTCCAGACACTTCCAGTCCATTTCTACCCCATCCGACTCTGCAACACTAGCCTTAGGTCCAGTCTTCCCCCACACCTGCCATCCTTACCCAAGTAGCAGTTCCCAGCACTACTCAGCACCTCCTCTGCTTCTTCAGTCTTCCCAGCACAACTTTCCTCCTGAAGAATCCTTGCCCTCAACTACTGCCCATCTACAGAATTTACTCATCACCCTCAGAATCCCTCTTTCACAGAGCTGGGAAGCCAGCAGAGACAGCATGGCAAAGTCCCAGGAGCGTCTCGCTCCCTGTTCTCACCTCCGGAACCAAAAGAAAGCTGTAAGCAGGGCAGATGGATTCTCTGCATAGCTTACTTTTTACAGTCAGGCATGCTATTTTGATACACAAAATAAACCAAAACAATAACAAACACCTATCTTTCCCCAGCAGATCTGCAGAGAAAGCCCAGCTTACCACCTCTGCGGCAATCCTCCAGCAGAGGTCTCTTTAAACACAGGTTTGAACCGAGGGGTGAACGGAACCAGCAGAGCCAGAGCATTCAAGGCACAGCACGGATGGCTGCCTCTTCTGGCTCTGCTGTGAATACACAGTCACATTTCTCTCAGACTGTCTGGAGAACACAATGTGTTGGGTTTTTTTCTGCCACCTTCATACTTTCCCCTGGTTGAAGGGCAGACAATACATAGCAGTTGTAGCACTTACAAAAAACTACCACAGTATAGTCATGCAGGTTTAATGACTTATGTAATAATTTACTTATTTTTATTTGTCCCTATATCCCATTAAAACTTATGCATTCATAATCTAGAGTTCATTTATACTGGTTTAAGCATAGTAATGAAACCAATGAGTGCACTGTAGAGCAGTTCCTGAAATTGCCTGGGTGAGTCTCACTTATTTTTCTTTGACCTAATGGTTCTGTAACCCAATACGGCACCAAATGGAAAGAACGATCTTCCCCTCTGCAAGGACAATGAGATACAGCAGTACCTGAAGAGAGGTACAAATGGTTTTTATAATTAAAGCACGGTATTTTGATAAAATCAGATCACGTTCAATTACTGTTAACTATTCAGTGAAGCCACGTTCATTAGTTTTTTGTGCTCATCTTTTAGCTAGGATTGACTATTCAACTGATTCAACAGCTGCCCGTTATTCCCACTTCCACTATTTTGTGAAATCCCCCACCAAAGGTTACCACAAGAGCCCACAGAAACAAACACATTGGTATCTCATATTCTGCACTTCAGCTTCTTCATGAAAATCCATTTTCATTGCAAGTCTGCAACGCTCAAACAAATAACGAGTTGCGTAGCTAAGGTATGGTCAACATGCTCACTCTGCCACCTTTGCTGTATATATAGAAAATGCACAAAGCATGCGGTTAGAGTACCTTAAACTACCCCAGCACGACTCCCTCCTCTTTGGACTTTTAGGCAAGTCCTCCTTTTTCCTACCCAAACTCCCTCTCTTCTCAGGCTACAGCTGCTGAGATTCACCACACGCGGCAAGAAAGAAAGCAAGTCTCCTGCTGTCCATCCAGCACTTGGCCTACAGCATCTAGAATAACTGACAGATTACAAACTGACATTCCTACACAATCAGAGCCTTCTCCCAAAACATTTTTGAAGCAAACAGCACAGTAACATAATCATCATAATTTAAGAATTAAATAGCAAATTTGTGTGCCTTGTCTATCTTATGAACTTGAATTTTTAAGTCTTTCCTTTACAAAATTGAACTATGTTTCTTCAAATTATTATTTTTTGTTAATCCTAGGAGAATTCATCTCATATCCTAAAAAACAATCAGAATATCCATTCTTGCAATATAAGAGAACCTAACTTACAAGTCAGAAATGCTAAAATTACATTTTACAGGAACACGTCACAAATGCCAATACTTATAAACATACTGTTAAATGCTCAATGTTATATTTACTTAGCTTTCTTCGGGCAGAACATAGACCTATTTCATGCAGTTTAAGTCCATGACTACACCACATTGCATTCTACAAGGGATTCCAACCATTTCTTTTAAGTTCCGTTATTCAAGTTTTACAAGGAACATAAGGGGAAAATCACCGCCCCCACCATTTCTTTCCAAAATCCATGTGCACAGCAAATTATTTAGAAACAAAACATCCTCACAGACTCCAATATCCTCCCTAAGGATGGCTATTCCTTCTATAGAGAACTCAATTTGGTCTAGTTTTGCAATCCATCTTTATCTCATTATTCTAACACAAACTTTGAGGCTGAAGATTTGTGTCTTAGTGTGATTTTCCCAGAAGAGAGAGATCATCACTCGGTGTAGAGCTGCTTCTGGCTTTTCTCTAAGAACTGTGAGCTGCTCTGCTTATCTCAGTGCCTAATAGAACCTCCCCTGCTTTGGTGTCAGTATCCAGCATCCTCACCGGAACGACGGATCTCAGAACCTCTGCCTGGTAGTAGTGTTCAGATGAAACAGCTTCACCAACTGCCACTTTGCACGTAGGAGGGGGAGCGGACTGAAATCTTACTCCTTCCAAATGGAAAAGTTCAACTTACCCAGGGCTCATTTTCCTTTTCCCATCACATTAAACATTTTTCTTAAAAAGTCTCATCTCACTTTTTTTTTTTTTGGCTATAAAATGAGTATTATCCAAAAGCAAAGTAACTGAATAAAGGCAGAAGCTATAGCAAGGCACCTCTTTTCTTCTGCTGAAGACCAGACATTATGGCAATTCCAACTGCTTTCCTCTAAAAGCAAATTTTAGTTTTGTTTGCCCAAAAGTATGACTTGCCAGAAACAGTTATAATTTGAAACGCATTCCACATTTCAGTCTCCAGTATCACGCATAAAAACAAGTCATGATAAAAGCTGCCTCAGTAGAGGATTTCTGGATGTGTTTACTTCAAATCACCAACATGTCTTCAAAGAACACCCATTCGGATCTTAAACTCCAGCACACACACTTTCAGACGTTCAAAGCAACAAGAGAACTTCTTGTGTCATGTGAAATTGTACCCACAAACAAGGAAGGATACCAACCATTACGCGAGGTAGTTTTCAGTGAGTCAAGCAACATCTGTGGGAGAGAGCAGCTCATAAAACTTCCGAAAAAACACGAGTCGCAGATGATTATGAACAAGCAACCACAAGAAGGACACAGATGTGATTTACAGATACAAAATGAAAATGTATGAGGGATTACTGTTCCACAGCTGTGAATGGGATGCTTGGGGCAAAGTTTGAGAAGGAAAAACAGTATTAGCTTTTCCAAAATTGATTTTTGTTTTTTAGAAGTAAACATTTCATAACTATTCAGTTACCCAGTTCTTAATAAAACATTGCAGAACACCTACAGGAAAAAACGATTTTATCACTTCCTCATTTCTACAAACAATTCTGACAACGTTGTTCCTACAGGGTCACAAGACCCTTCTCTACAAACTTTTTCATCTATTAATAGGATTACAGAAAAATTCTAATAAAATAATTTTCTTTATTCCTTCTCTCCCCAAACAATATGAAGTTCCTATGAATCAAGAATCACAACGAGTAAATGCTAATAATTATATTTCATCTATCTGAAAGAAAAGATACAGTGATTTCATTTAGAGATGTGGAAAAATAAAAAGAAGAAAAGCTACTTCTAATGGCCTTAATACCTTACAGCAGAAATACAACACCACACCAACACAGAGTATTACAGATAAAATCTAATACAGATCATCTGAGATAAATTTGACTTTTCTCAGCAAAGCTGTTTCATATGTAAAAACTACTCCCAAAGCTTTCTTAGACTACAAACCACCCTCCTTCCTCAAAGTTTCTTGCCGATTCCTTCCCTGCACATTTACAATACTAAACTTCACTCCAAAGTGCTATTTAAAGCAGTTTTGCACTACAAGAATAGCATTTTGTATAATCTGAGGCTAGCAGCACTCCACAAGCCTCAGGATCACTGCTGAGTAACAACCATATTCATAGCACAGAAAATAACCCTTTGTATCTGTGTTTATCCAAATTTGTCCTCCTTCTTAGGAAGACAGAGAGAATGTATTTGGGACAGAAAATTCTCCCCAAATGTCATCTGACTACATCATAGACTTGGCACGAGGTTCTGGAGAAGCTGTGTTTATTTCGGGCTCAGCACTGCACCAACGCAGGCACGCAACTTTGACTGACGGGACTCCAGCCCCACTCCCCATTCAGAGCATGCAGCTACTCACAGAGGACCACAAGGTTCTGTTCTCTTCGATTTAGAAGGAATTACTTTATTATGGAGGTTCAACAAATGATCATTATTTTGTTTCTTCCCACCAATTATCTCTATAAAATCTGCATTTTCTCCCTAAAAAATATGAATGTAGACAGGTTTAGTTCACTTCATCTGGGAAGTGTCAGAACTGGTGTGCAGCAGCAACGCAGCGAGGACACAGTCTTAGTGAGCCTGACTAGGCCACATATGTGCCAGTACACCCTCAGTGCACCACGCTTACTGCACACACATCATGCAGATTTTTTGAGCACATTTCTTGAGCACAAAGTCCCAGATGGAAATTAGGGAGCAATGCTTATAGACAAGATTCATTTGGAATCACAACAAACTCCTAGAAAACTTGTAATAGTTTATTCAGGGTGCCAGAAGGACCAAGAGATCTGAAATGATCAAAAAAGGCAGAAAGTCCAAAACCAGGAAATAATTTCTCTTTTCTGCTCCGCTCTTCCATCAAGACATGAAACACGAGCCAGGGAACACAAGGATGACAGAAAGCACTTGTAACACTTAAAAGTATATTACAGCATCAACTTCATCCATCACTGGTGCATTCCACTAAGTCATGTGCATTGAATAAGAATTAGACATTCATTCCTTGGAACAGAACCGGAAAACCACTTCTGGCAGAATTCAAGCCTGGATGCTCTCCAAAGCATATGGAAAGTAGCAGATCCAGACGCAATGTAACTATCTGCCAATTTTTTGATAAGAGTACTTTTTATTTAAAACATTTTTATTGTTAAGAAGCATGGAAACGTTCATTTGTTTTACACTATAGAGAACTTCATTCAGTCAAGTATTTCATATAACCATAGTTTGATAATCCTCTCCAAAACTCCAAACTACTCATGCAGTTTATTCGACATATTAGCAATAGGAGAGAACAGAAAAACCGTAGGCTGATCGTGTTACAAATCCTGGTTTGTATTATGTTCAGGTTGAGTTACGGTTTATACAAAGCATTTCAGGTTTCTAAGAGCTTACAGCACACACTTCAGATCATGCTGTTGTCTTGATTTACTCATATCCTAAGTAGTCGAGTTGAGCAAACAGCATAGGATCTTTTGAAATAAAAAAAGGTAACAATCAAGACAGAAAACAGGATGTTTCCACTTAAAAGGTTAAACAACAACAAGAGAATTAAAAACTTGGAGGAAATGACGATGACATGTCAAGGGAGCCTTTGAAGGCACATAGAGTAAACAGGTATCAAAGAGTCCTCTACATTACAGGCATCTATAGGACATTCCTAAAGAGACTGTAAAGGAGGTCCAGAATTTCTAGTGGCCAGAAAGCTTCCAAGCATAGAAGTGATCTTCACATCATTATTGATGTGTATAATCCTACTCGCTTGACCTCAGCTTCATAACACAGTTATTAAGTAAGTTATCAGAAAGAAATTCAGCACCACGTTTCCTGAATTTGGGACATCCTCCCAACTGTAAGATGCAATAAATAATACCAAGGGTTTTTGGGCAGTATTTAAGTGTTAAGTTTGTCAGGTTTGGAGCTTTTCACTGTAGTTTTAAATGGTTTACTATTATTGCAAGCCTTGCAGTCTAAGCAGTGGGAAAATTCTGTATTTCATAGTCACTGCCTGTTCTGCAACAATGCTTCAGTGCTGTTTCTGTGGATCCCAACCACTAAACTTTGAGCTGAGGCAAGACACCCTCACAGTTTGTCCTGCTCACCTTACATGAGCTGAGGCTAGGAAGACTATGTGATAACCTATGGAAAGCACATTCTGCAAGCAAGCTAAAGAGCGTGTCAAATAATAATAAATAATAATAGAACACTTGGCATACAGCACTGGTTGCAAACCAACTGATAGCATCTTGCTCCCACTACAGGAAAGCTAGAGAAGTTCTTTGTTGCAGAACTTGATGTTCTCAACTCATTCCACAACACAGTTTTCAAGAAGTATGGAATGCCAGCCAACAAAAATTGGAAGTCAGTCAGCAATGCTTTCTATCATAAAATCCTCTTCCCTGGTCTGCCACATTAAATATTGCTTAGCAACACCACGCAAGTCTTAAAACTTCCATCTTGCTCATAGCTACATCTCAGTGAGTTAAGCCTAGCATTTAGTTAGAGAGCAGTGGCCTCTTTGGAGGCAAAAGCTCAACAGAGCACTCAGTGAGTAATCAGTACAGCTCAACCATGAAGGCATTTGTCACGTACCAACAGCAACACGCAGTCACAAGCAAAGTCAATACATTGACAGCCTGCTGCCATTCTGTGGATGCATCAAGTACCACCACAAATTCACTATGTAACAGAAAAGTAAGGTTATGTTCATAAAGCTGTTATTAGCTCTCCCCCCCAAAAAAATCTGTAAAATATTCCAATATGGTTTCTAGCGTGAGAAAGCATCAGCAGAAATACTTTTTTTTTTTTTTAAACACCTCCAGCAGAAACGAATATTTAACTTCCATGACTTGACTAAGAAATGATCTTGACAGAAATCACACATATTTGCTAAAAAGGCCTTTAAATGTTGAGAAGAACAAATGAAAACAAAAGGTTACCCAATGTCACCATATAACGAACAAAGTAGAACTTACAGTCAAGGCCAACAATTAGCAGAGCCCTACTTTGAAAGCTAGTGCAGTCACGGTAAGCTCAGGTAAACTCATTTTCATTTTGTGTGTACCAGAGACTTTCTCCTATGGGAATTGAAAGTGTCTGCTTTGTTAAGGAGATCAAGGACAATGTTTTCTGGTCTAAAATCAAGTGATACGCGACCCACATTTGTGGACAGAAATGCCGAATGGGCTAAGCTTACAACTGTACCAGCACACTGCTCCTCAGCTGCAACATCCCGTTTTAGCCACTTCCAAAAAGGGAATGGGATCAGAAGAGCTCCAGATAGAGGGATTTAAAGTACCTGGGCTTCTACAATGCATATGGATGGAGCCCATATTTTTTTAATAAATCAATTATTAGAAAGCATTTAATAATAGAGCAATAGATGACAATCATAAATAACATATATACGTAAATATTACGTTTATCCCCTCAAACACTCAGCTGAACTGCAAACGAGTTAAAGCACAGCGCAACGGACAGAAGAAAACCCAGAGAACACCCCGCAGCGTACCACCAGGCCCTCACTGACGTCTCGCAACAGAACTTCCTGCACCACAACCACGGTGCTCTCGGCCAGAGCACCGTTCCGCACAGCTGAGGTAACGTCCACGCCTACCTCTGTGCATCAAGGCAGGAGCGCGGACGATAACGCGCACGCCAACACCGCCAGCGGGCACCGCCGGGCAGCAGAGGCGCGGCACCGGCACCAACGCGCTCCGGGCGCGGGCAGAGGGGCGCTTCCCGTCCCTCCGAGGGCTGAGCGGCGGCCGCCGCCCGACGGCTCCCGCCGATGGGCAGCGCTCCGAGGCGGCGGAACCGGAGGCTCCGCGCGCAGCGCCCCGAGCCCGCCCAGCACCTGTTCCCTGCCCCTCCGGCCGCGCCGCCTCCCGCCCGCCGCGCCGCCACCCCGGACCGACAGAGCGGCGCGGCCGAGCCCCGGCGCGGGGGAACGGCGGCCGAGGGACGCGCTCAGGGCGCCCGCCCCTCAGGGGACGCCGCGAGGGAAACCGCCGCCAACGGCCTCCCCAGGCCGCCCGCCGCCGGCCTACCTGCGGGTGGTGGGGTTTCCTGAGCCAGGCCCCCGCGAAAAGCCGCCTCGCCATGGCAATCGCACATCCCCGCAGCGGGCGGCGAACGGAGGCGGAGCGGAGCGCAGCGCTTCCCCGCCCGGCCTGCCGACGGAGCCGCGTCGCCGGCTCGGCTGAGCGCGCCGGCGGCGAGGGGAAGACGAGGAGCGCGTAAGACTCACAGCGCGGAGCGCGGCCGAAGCGGCAGCTGTCAGCGGCGGGGACGCGCCGAGCGCCGGCCGCACCACAGGGAGGGGAGGGAAGAACAGAGGAGGAACGCGGCCGCCCGGGGGCAGTGGGGCGAGAGCGGGAGGGGCGGGGCTTCTTCTATCCCCGCCCTCTGCCTGTGGGGACGGCGGGTGGGCGCCGGGAGGTGAGGGGTTGGGGTCTGTAGCGCGCTGACCCGCAGCTCTACGTCGCGGTCTGTGTCCGCTATAGCGCGGCCGGATCCTAGGGCCAGGCTGGGGAGAATTACCAAGAAGTCCGTTAATGAATAACGCGTCCCACCGATTGCAAGCAGGCTCCCGTCTAGGACTCAGCTGTCCATTAGAACCAGCTGAGGGCCTACTGGAGCCCACAGAGCTCTTCCCCCCGAGATAAGGAGGGAGCCCGGGCCCACGGCCATACCCGGCAGCCCTCCCTCCCAGCCTGGCCTCTGTCTGCAGCCCTGCCCGTGCCGCCCGCCGAGCCCTGGAGGCAGGTGCGTACCTTCCTGTCCTTGTGGTACTCATCCTGTGGTCGCCAGCAGCAACAATAGTGGGTTTGCTGCTGGAAGAAAAAGACACGATCACGTTTGTCATAGCAACGGCCTCTGACTGTAACAGCGGACAGGACGGGTCAGGCTGCTGGGGAAGAGTGTGGTGCACTGGGCAGGCCTTCAGCTTCACCATGTGCCTGCAGCAGTGGTCCACAGCACCACTCCTCCTCAGCTGTGGGTTGGGAAAGAAAGGTGGGCAGGGAGCAATGTGGCATTGGCACAGGTGGGGCCCTCAGGTCTCACAAACAGGGAAAGAATTGGCCAACTGCACCCTCAGTGTCTCTTACAGCTTCACCCAGCATAGGACATCCCAGGCCATCTGACATTAGTAGGAATGTTATTTGGTTTGAGCAAAACCGTCCTTGGTTACGTGAAGTTCAATTTGCTTCCATCTGGTCATGTGTATGTTTTAGTTACTTCTTTAGCATCAGGTCAGAAGCTGGAGGATTCCTGCTCTGATGCTTTTTGAGTGACGCTTTGGGTGAAAGGATTATGGCACAGTATCAGGATAAAAATAAGATGACCATAACATGCTATGGCTTTTGGTGCTGTGCACTGCTTTGATTAAAAGAAAGGCTGGTGTAAGAATAAGTTGCGGTATTCTGACATGGATTAATGTTAAGGAAAGTTGCGTATCTGGAAACCAAATGTTAGGGGGTCACAAAGTATTAAAATCTCCAAGATTTAAAGAGACTCAAAGTTTAAGATTCAGGAATAGTCCATGACTGCTTTTTGAATAATGTAATCACTGCCAGACTCACTCTGAAGAATAAATCAGAAAATTAATTAGTAAGATTTGGCACTCCTGCAAAAGCAATCCTGGCTTTAATAACACTCTTGCAGTGCAAGTGTTCTCTTCCTATTCAGCAGGCCCAGATGGCTGTGCTTTCTGCATCACTTCCCTCTACACTTCAGTGGTTTGCACAAGCTTAGCGAGATTACTGGCATGCAACAGAAAGGTGACACCAGGAAACTACAGAGCAGACATTTAAATGTTTTGCTGAATAATCTCAAGTAATTACTTTATCTAGTGCTCTGTGTCAATCCTTGAAAGGAGAGGCTGAGAGTAATCACGAAATGCAAGTTTCCCATATGGCAGGTGAGGACATAAATGTTTTGTTTCTGTTAGGACTGGATCAAAGCAGCTCCTGGCATATGCTCATTAGGGGATATATTTTTCACTTAGTGCATGCAGTCTTAGTCATTTGTGAGAGCAGGTGCTTTATTCCAGCACAGCAATGTTAAGTTATTCTTTAAGTACTCTTTGTGTCCAGGCTTTGCTAGATGATAAAAAGTCAGTCAAGTTCAGCCTTTTTCAGCTTATCCCTTGAACACCAAATTCCCAGTTAAGCCTTAGTAAGTGCAAAGCCCATGCCATTCTACATGTGCAAAACCAAAGAGGTATTTTAAAGACCAGGGAATAGGCACAGAAATGCAGAGGTAGAACATAAGCCACATTGATGTATTTACTGAACAGTTTCTTCCATTTGCTTGTGCCTTTCCGTTCTGTAGTTTACACATCATTCATTTTTGTATGACAATACCACATCTCAAATGCAAAAGCAGTAAAAGCTATGCTGATTTATTGCTAGCTGTTAATATTTGCTTCCTATCCAGCCATGTAAAGGTTGGAGAGACAGAAATCCACTGATGATTATACATGTGCACTGTTTATCTCTCAGTGTTAAAGGTAAATGTGGCCTTCCAATAACTTCATACCATCACTTTCAGTTCTGTGACAACTTAACACTCACTGCATACTAAGTATGACTCAGGAAAAAACTAAGAGCTGTTATGTGTATTGAAGCATTCAGGAATTTTGGACAAGCAATATTTGACTAATAACAACAACAGAAAGCTACAGAGAAAAATTTAAGTTCTTCAAGGTACCAATTATAATGTGCACCTTTATAGATATAATACAGAATTTTATCCAAGTTCTTTTGAAGGAAGAAGTTATTTGTTACTTGAGCAAGTAATACAGGTTTTAACATTATTTAAAAGCTAAACATTAACTCATTGCAATATACCTGGGCTTGATTCTAGCATAGGAGACTCCATGGGAAATCCTCAAGGTTCACACACTCTTCTCACCACCATATTAATGCAGGAAGCCTCTGGCTAATGTTAGTAATCACAAGACTTACAATGTTAATAATCACAGACTTCTCTTTCTCACAGCAGCTTTACAAGCTTGCAGTCTGCCTAGCATGACTTCCTGCATTAGTGCTCTTACCCAGGATACGCCTCAGAAGTGTTCTGTCATCCTGGGCAGTATCACAGTTTAAGCACCAGTAGGAATGGAATGTGTTAGTATTTGCCAGTTACCTCATTTTTTTTTAATTAAGTTTAATAAATGTATTTACACAGTAAACAATATGATAATTATTTTAAATAAAACCACTTTTCCTAAAATTAAGTCTATAAAAACGTCAAGGTTTCGCTCTTTGTACTGCCTAGTTATCAAGATGCATGCTCAGATATATCCAGGAATTTGTTCCTTTCACAGTAAGATTCTTTCCTTCTCTTCCTGTAAAATTCTGTAAACTCAATTTTAATTGGTGGATAACTTTTATTTTATCCTTAATCCTATATCCTATTTCATTTAAATTCTTACTAATGTTAATGCTTCTAGTGCATAAATAGGTGGAGATGTCTCTTACTCAGAAAGCAAACAAAGCCTGTTAAGGATTCCCTTGTGGCTTAACTTGTTATAAACAAATCATTAATCTATTTGAGGAAGCAGCATCTTCTAGCTAGAGTGTTTCATTTCTAAGGCTGTACTTATATTTTTAATTCTAGCCTGCTGCAGCAGCAGTATGCACTTACTTGCTGCCTACTTTCATCCTTGGGTTGGCACAGCCATTTCTGTTGTGTAAAGAACTAGAACAATTATTTGAACTATGAACTAATCGTACTTCATTTTTTTTTCCCCCCTCTGGGTTAGGTTAGAGGCAGTCCGATTCCTTTCATCAGTAGTTTGGATTTATGCCAAAATTGAAGTGGCTGTTTGTAACCACTGAAGCTTTTATCTTATTTAAGATATCTGTATCAAAAATTGTGTTTTATTACAGCTAGATAAATGACAAACATGTGACTCATTACTAGCTCTTCACTGAGATGAGATCCTACTATTATTAAACATTTAGAGATGGTGATTAATTTGGGATAAAAGCCCTCTAGTCTTTGCTTTCGGAGACACAGTGTCTACTAGCTTTTCCGGTGTATTATTTAAAATTCAAAATATACTAGAAAACTTAAATGCTTACTGAAAATAAATTTTAATAACATTTTTACAGTAAATAGGTCTCCACAGATCGAGAAGAAAAATCTTTATAAATCTGATTCCTTTATGGATTAGAGGACTGAGAGAACTCCAAAAATACTTCAGTTCAGAAAAAAAGATTTGAAAGGAAGCACTACCTTGTTAATGGTCATTCGTAAGGAAGTGCTGAAACAGTTTGCATTTTTCACATTGTTTGAAAGTCTACAAAGACAACACCGTTCAGATTCAGCCAACCAATAAAATGAAGTACCTTCTGTACAATCATAATTGTATGTCTGCTTCCTCTATTATTTATGACATTATGATATCCAGAATTTTTTTCTAAGACTAACTGGGATTAAGTGTTAAAATGTGTAGTCACTACTCTTACTAGCATTAATCTTTTTCTACTTGGGAAATAATTTTTTCCAAAAAATTATAAAATGATCTGTTCAGTGTTGAAAACGTGCCCATGTTTTTAACATGGGGACTTTGATTAGTTATCTATTTCTTGGAATTAACAGTGTATTAGAGTTATAATCTACTGGGAGCTTCTGATTGCACTACTTGCAGTAAAATACTTAGTTCTGCTTATCTTCTGCTTTAAAGTCTGAATGTTAGTCTTAATTGTTATTTTTGGAATTTCCCATAATGATAAAACAGTCTGGCTGATGTTTTCTTATTCCATGCTGCCATTTTCCAGAATGTCTTACCCTGAATTAGCACTTCCACTTTCCCCCTTACTCTGTGACATAGCTCAGAGAGCTAGGAAACATCTGAGATATAGTCCACACTCTCACAAAAAAAATCCTACTTATGGTCTAAATACGAAGTTCTAATACTGAAGTTAGCAGACACTTAAGAACATCAATAACACAAAAGAGATAACAGCAAAATTCAGTTCAGAAAGGTTACATCTATTTGTAACACCTCAGGAAGTTTAGTATTGGAACAAGTTACTTAGTGGGAGAGTAAATTTTTCAACACATGGTATACTTAAGAGCTCTGACTTAAATCAATGAGGAAAACAGCTGCAATGTTTAATACATTGCTACTCCCAGCTGTCCTGCTATCCCCTCTGCCTGAGGACATTTCCACAACAGAACTGCTTAGTTCACAGTCTAGTATATTTGCTTTAATTGTCTGTGAAAATTAGTTCACGCTAAAACACTAGACTGTGATCCTCAGCTGCTGAAGTGCAGTTCTGCCTTTCCTTCCGCCAACTACAGTATGGAGGAGAAAAATAGGCAGAAAAGCAACTACAGATAACTGAGCTGCTATGTGAAACCCTTCACTTGCCCTCTACAACTTACGCCCCCTCCAGTGCTGTTCTCTGTACTGTCTCGTAACTGGTTGTGTAGCTGAATGGTGAACTGTTTGATGAACCCAAACTAAAAATAACCCAGAAAAGGGAAAAAGTCATATTTTCCTCCAGTTTGATTCTGTATGCAACTATGGTATTCATAGAGACAGAATAGTTAGGCATTTGGAATAAGGATCGAAACCAGGAACAGCTTAAAAAGTGACAAGAAAAGACCTTCAAAGTCTGCCCTAAGACTGACGTCTCCTTAAAATATATATCCCAGCTCAGTGATTTGTCAGGCAGAGTGAATGAATCATTGTGTTATGTCTGAATTTGAACTGAACAAATCATTCCTTCAAGCCTTACCTAATACATAAGTCACTCTACTTCAGTTTACAGTCTTTGACAAAGCTGAGAATTTGGACCTATATGCAGTAATTAATACAACATACCAGAATTACTTACCTACCAGCCTTCATGTTACTGCAGAATTACTCAAAACATAATATCTTGTCTTGTTAGTTTTGCTCCATTCAGAATCTCTGCATGTGAAATGAAGAAGCTTAGTACTGAATTGTTAGATGATTCTGACAGTGCTCTGCAAAAGCACTAACAAACAGCAGAAATACTTAGGAAACTAGTGTTTCTTTTTTAGGAATCCTCTAATTGTAAGGATTATAAATTTGTTAGGTCTAAATTTTTTTTTAACCCTATATTTTCCTCATTAGAGTTGGTACTTCTAATGTCATTTGTATTAGAAGAACTTTCTGTAAAAGCTTATCACCTATACGGGAGGTAGCAGTGTCTTCTTTAAATTCTGAGCAGTTAACTAACTGTAAGTACAGTTGATCTACTTCAGTATTCACCTTGAGTTTTTGTTGTTGTTGTTTTTGGATTTTTTTTTTTAAGTAGATAAAAGTTTTTATTTCCCTTTAAATAAACAGAATAGCCAGCCAGGTACAAAGCATGTGCCTTTTGTGATCCCTAGAGTAGGTAGTCTATTGATTGTATATTAATTAATTTCTGTAGCCTACTTTCTATGACGTACTGGTGGATTTTTGATATAAAAATCTCAGTAGGCATAAGGTATTTACTGAATTGTTTAAATTTCTACAGTAGTTAAGAGCAATTTTGACTATAAACACCCTTACTAACATATTTTAAGCAAAGTAAGGAACTGCATTCACACACATTTTCTTACATTATTAATCATACTGAAGCAAAATAAATTCAGAAGTCTAAGTGATATTCTTTGAGTTACCCGTGTTATTACTCATTATGAACAGCAGGTATTTTTTGCTCCAGCTATATGAAAACCTAAGTGAATGACAACACTGGCTACCAGGTTACAGCATTTCTGAAAGTATTTTTTTCCTAATTGTATGACAGAAGACAATGTGGAGCAGTAATATTTTAAAGCTATAAATAAATGACTAAGCTTATGCCAATATGGTATATGGAGTTATATTTCTTTGTATCTTCATTAAACTGGAGCAATAAGTAATCCTGTGGTCATAGATTGACTACAGCACAGTGGTACACCATAAAAGTAGCTTGCAGATTAGGCTTATGCTCCATTTCTGCAAGGCATCACAAGCCTGGCTCTACACACTGCACCAGCTCTCACTGACCAGTTCTGCAACACAGGTTTCTAGCAGCATTGAAGCTCACATCAGAAGCTATTCTCCCTAGGGCTTCATTGCTATGCAATCTGTACTCATGTGACTTTCTGCCTCTTATGTAGATTTAAGTCTGTGGGAAAAAAAAGCTATTTTTTTTTTCTGGTACGTATAAAGAATAAACTATTCTAGTCAATGAAAGCTTTTATTAACTCAGAGAAAACCCATTGAAAATATAATCTTTATGACTATACTGAATATACTGACTACTGTCATGGTGAACAGTGTTGCTGTTGTGCATGTCCTGAGCTCTCTTTGTATGCACACTTAGAACCCTCTTCTAAAATAGAGCATTGAAACACCAACACCATCACACCCAGACAGTAATAACAGCAGATAAAATATTTCCTTTTGACTTTGCTGGTAGTCAGATTTTTTCTAGATCCTCTATCACAGAGTAACATCATAGAATGATATTTAATCCACAAACTCCTATTTCCACCTGTAACCTGATGGAAAGCATAGCAACAACCACAGAGCAGCAAGGCCCCAGGCAACAGCAAGTGAGGGCCTGCTCAAACGCAACAGCCATAGGTACAAAAAACAAACAAACCCAAACAAACAAACCAACCAAAACAACACAACAAAAAAAAAAACCCACAACACACCAAACTTACCTTCAGAAGGCCTCAGATATGCAGAGATCTCCAGTAAGACACCCTTGCCTCCACTGCCAACCCTTAAATGAGGTCTGGGAAGGGGTGGATCCTGGCTCCACTCCTTGCGGTCACTCAGGGGCATTGCATGCACCTGAGCTCCCCTGGGTTGGCCCTGCCTTCCCACCAGGTGCTCCATCACTGGTTCAGGCTGTGACTTAGCATTTCCGCTGCACCAACCTATAAAAACGATTTGGGCTTGGGAGTATACCTAAAAAAAGTAGTAATAAAGCTCCAGTGAGTAAGGTAAGATGAATAGTTCCTTAAAGACATAAAGGGTCTCTGTGAGACTTTTACACCTTTGATAAGGTTAACTGGTAGTTGGGTCAATGCAGTCATTCTATATGACAGCATAGTTGCTCTGAAACATTTCAGATGAGTAGAAATACTTTCTATTTTATCTTGAGATACACTAAGTAACTTTTTTATATAGCTTAGGTTAACTTCATGTGAGATTTGCAGAGTTCCTAAGTAATGTATTTTGTGAGTGTCCCTATATACATGGACTTAGTGTGCTGACTGCATTTCGTCTATGTTTTATCTCATTCTCCTGTTCCTATCCTGTAATTGTCCTCATAAAAACCCTTCTGCACAATATCCTTCAAACCTTAACTCATTTAGACAACTGAGGATATAGGTTTATAGTAATTCTTATTAGAAAGAGTTGAGCTCTCACTACAGTTCTTGTTTCCCATATATCAGAAACTAATAGTAACTAATCATTTTAATTTTCAATCAAAACAAAATGGAAAAAGACAGTCTCCATTTTTTCTCCGTATCTTCTTTCAGCCATCACATACGATTCAAGGTGGATTCAAAGCAGAAGAAAATTACATAGTCAAGTCGTGATTAATTCATACTAAACTTTCAGATTCTGACCTGAATTTACAGGTCTAGCAAGTAAGGATGCCCTTCTCACCCTAGGCATCTCCTGGTGCTTAAATCACACCAGTAATCTGAGACAGCATTATATCTGGACTAGTATTGTAACACTGTCACAGGCATTTTAAATCTCAGAACTTGCAGTAAATTAAGAAGTCCTTTCAGGCCATCACTTCTTGACCTGTCAGCTTGTTTACTGAACTCAACAGAAGAGATAAAGAATCAGTTCTACTCTCAGTAGTCACCTAATATGCTAACAGAGTTTCTTACTAATTCTTGCCTGAATTTCCTAACTGAGAAATTTGAGACAATTTGGTAAAGATCCTGGGAGAGGCAAACTTCCAGCAGTCTGTTGTAACATGAACAAAAATTAAACTCTTATAAAATGACTTCTGAATTAGATAATCCTCACCCATTCTTACTGTGCTTTACCTTTTGTGCATTGTCTTCTTATGATTAATTTGCCTCAGCTTTTTAGGGGTGTTTTCTAGCAGGCAGCCCTTTTGAATACGATACTTTTCGTATCTGCTGTCCTCGCATCTGCTTATACCAGGTCTGGATAATCCCCTTCTCCATCCTCATGGGCAGGAGGATGGACTTGGATTTGCTGCAACAGAGAGCCATCAGCACCCTGCTGCAGCCATCAGTCCTGCCTGCTTTGGGAAGGTGCACAGTCCTCAATTCCAGTTAAGCTGAGGCTTCTCAGCATCAGTGAATTCACAGGGTCATCTCATCTACTTCACAGTCCTGCTTGGCACACTTCTGCTTTCCTGACTCAGGAAGCAGGCTGCCTGTGCCATAGTGAGAAATATTTCAGTTCTCACCTCATGAGGTGACCGTGGAACATGCATTTAGCTATCTGAAGAAGAAGAGATGGCAATCCACAGAAGAAAGCTGGAGGTCAATTTACATTTCCTTCTTGGCTTGTTCTTGTTGAATGCTTCATTCTGTAACTGGAATGGAGGAAGAAATAAGCCTTTTCTATTTGCATTTCCATTTTCTAAAATCAATATTTTTATCACCTTTTGTGTTGCCTGGGTTATGTCCTGTCTCCTCTATTTATACATGTTGCCAGCTCCATAATAAAGCTAGCACCCCTCAACCCATTTTAAAGCAATGAAGTTACTGCAAGCTGATATGGCTGGAAACAAACATATTTTTATGCATACAGATGTGCTATAAATACATAAGTGCATAAAAGTAATATTTCTGATCTGGAGCAGTTAACTGATCCAGACAGTGGTGTGGCGGCGTGTGCGTGGCACTGGCAGCACAGCTGACAAGGCAGCTCTCCCTCAGCAGGAGGGAGTGCAACCTTAGCTGGCAGCAGCTGTGGGATGGGTTTGGCTGGGACTTGAAACTGTATCCTCAGCTCCCGCTACGGAGAAGAGGCAGGCTCCTCCTTTACCCTAGCACTTCCCCAGGGAGTAAGTTTAGGGTATAATGCAGGCAGGAACATCACCTGGATTAGGGGGCTGGTTTATAATGCCTCATGCTATGAAGAGGTTTGCTGTAACACTAGAGGAGCCCTGCCAGGCACAATCTGGTTTATGGTATGTTTTTGCAGCCCCTTGTAAGCAAACATGCTATTGCTTTGATTTTATACTGATCTTTAGCTAATGTTTCTAACTCATCATGAGAGCACCTAGCACTGAAATTACAGAAATGTTAAGGGAAAAAAAAAAAAACTTCCTGGGCAGCCGCAGCTAGAGCCAGGACTACGTAGATAGGGATACCAGCGCCTGTGTGAAGGCTGTCAAAACAAAACAAAAAATAATATCTGGTGTAATGAGAATTGATTTTCATCCTGTATTTGATTCTGGTCTTTCTAGCTGAATGCAAATAAGCAGTGCTGCTTTAGAACATAATCCGGGCTTTCAGGCTGAGATAACGTGGCACAAACATGAAAAAATTAAAATGTATGCAAGAAAATATGTTATGTTTACATTAGCCAAAACAATGATACTTAGGTTGCACCTTTTACTTAAACATATTGAAGTTAACAAATAGTACCACTATTTTATAAGCAGTGAAAAAATGAAGTATGGAATCTATGACTGGACCAATGTGTCAGCCTGAGAACAACAGCTTTTATCCCACTCAGCCCTCTTGGACTGGCAGCAGCAACAGAAAGGGTTACTGCTTTATCTTCAGCGCCTGCAGCTGAGTTTACAGGAGTGCGAGCAGCTCTAAATATTACAAGGATCCTGTCATTCTGCAGCATTCAAAAGCATTTTGTCTTCATCAGATACAGAGATGCTTTTTAAAAAAAAAAAAAGTGGGGGACTTTCCATCTGAGTGGGACTTGGCAGGTCTGATGAAAGATTGTGAGAAGGCCCATACTGCATTCCAGGTGGTGGGAGCGCAGAAGGAATGCTGTACTAATTCTCCCTCTGGCCAGACTGATGTCCAGAACAGATTTTTCACTGCACACGAAGCAGCAATATTCTACCATGTAACTTTGTCCTGAGGGGATTTTAAACTTTTTTTTTTTCTAATTCAGTTTAGAGTTGAGAGGTAGGTCTGGTCTGTACTGCTACAAAATTTAACCATGCAAGAGCTGGAAATTCTGCTGTAGCGGATGTTCTTACAGTATGAAAAAAATAAGTAGACAAAACCCTGCCATAAAACTGTCTGATGCCACAGTCTTCAAGAAGTTATATTATAACCACCATGAAGTAAAATATTTGAGACTGTAATTAGTTTTGCAGCTATGCAGAACAGAGCTGAAGAGAATGATTAAAGGTCTTGCTTAGGCTTACACTCTGAAATGCTGACTGTGGATTTTTACTCAAGTCACTAAGGCTTCAGTAGCTGCTTTCAGAGCTGTGCTTAGAGAGCAAGCAGAGGAATGGAATGCATCACACCGTTGTGTGACTGAATTCTCAGAGACTTTGGGAACCGGAACCTCTTTCAGATCCAGGCAATTTACCAAAATTTCTAGTCTTGGCAGCTGTTGGTTTTCTGAAAGAAGCTGATTATATGACTACAGCAACAAAGCAACAGTGCAGAGAGAGAATTAAACCTCTCTTAAATTCCAGCTCTGAGTAATAAGCTCATTTTTATGCACTGGCCTCAGGAAGAAAGATTACTTGGGACTACTCTTGCATACCTTCACAGAATTCCCACTATCTAGAACAGTAGGAAGATACAGTTCTCTTGCAGCTATTTTCAGGAGCTAAAACAATGCTACATATGCTCATAAGTCTTCAATACAGAAAGGACAGGACAGTATTACCAGTAAGAACACAGTGACTCGCCCTTAGGCATCCTCGGTGCAAATGCACATATACAAGCACTTACTTTTTTTTCCTTTCACTCATTTTCTTTAGGATGAAAAGAATTATAGTATATCCAAGATTGATGTCAGAGGCATACTCACATGTACCTCACAATAAAAGCCTCTCTCACTCTTCAGCTAGTGCACTCAAATACATTGTACATAACACAGGAATGTTATACTTCAACCCCTTACTTCAGCTCTAAACCATCTCTACTTATTAAAAGCTTTATTTCTTCCACTGTATATATACGTAAACTGAGGGACTTCTTGTTCAGCCACTTCCAGCAGGGAGTTTCCAGTAGTGGTAGGCTATGAACTGCAAGTTAGGGATAATTAGGTTCTTATATTACAATTGTGGGAACATTTAACAGCTTCTAAGCGCTTTGAATTGTGAACTATATAGCACTTGAAGAACCACCCATCACTTACCGAAGACCAGACATACAGAGTCCCAACTTAATGTTTAACAAGTAATTTCAGAAAGATTACACATCTGGAATAAAACTTTAAGCAAATTAAGAATTCAGGTCTTTTAATATGTCACTTGTTTTATTTTACTTTTTTTAATGTATCTTAGGTGTATTTTATTACATGCAGAGCTAACATCTATAGGTGCATTTCAGTTTGTGTTTTTTGAGTCCTCAGTACTGTGTTTGATTGTGTCAGGGAAAGAACTTTCAGAACAGATTTATGTTGCTAAATGTTACTTTGTAGAAGGTAAATGAGTTCCAGTTCAAGATTAAATGGGCTTAGTTCAAAGGCTAATAAAGATGGTGATACAAACTGTACAAATATATACTATCCCACAGAGCAATTGCAGTTCCACGTGTATGATGCAGAAGTGCTTTACAGACTTACAGTCTAAAATAGGACTGCAATATTCTATGGGTATTCTATCTTCATAAGGCTGCAGGCAGTAGATTGCTAAAAATAAAGGAGATAAGAATGATGTAATATGCAATTACTTAGGAAGCAAATATGTTGCTTTTATATGACTCAGTGGTCTAAATTAGGTCAACGATGAGCGTGATAGTGAATATATATTTAAATAAATATATTCAGTTTAAGATTTATCAAACAAGATCCCAACAATAATGAGAAGGTGAGGGAGCAGAGAATGGATTTTTTTCAGGAATTCCTGATCATTCCTGCAAAGATGGAAATGGTAAAGTGCTCAAAGTAGAAAAAAGCGTTTCTGTATGAAGACCAGTTCATCTGCAACGGCTGCTCTGAAAGTAATGCTTCCTATTTTATTGTGCTGGCACATTATGTCAGAGGTGGATGTTCGTGGTACGGCAGTGGACGTTGAACCTTCCCAACAATATTGCATTCCATGTTGTTGCTGTGTGACAGATGGCAGCAGAGGGGCAGTCGGACAGAATGATGTCTGACATGGAATGCGTATGAAGCAAAGGTGTGTCACTGAATTCCTCCATGCAGAAAAAATGGCACCCACTGACATTCACTGCATTTGCTGAATGTTTATGAGGACCAAACAGTGGGTGTGAGCACAGTGCAGCAGTGGCAACAGTGACAGTGGGTTATCTCTGGTGCCGGTTTGTACAAGCGCGTCATGCAGGCTCTTGTTTGTTGGCAAGGATGCATAGCTAGTGATGGTGATTATGTTATGAAATAGCATTTTGTAGCTGAGAATTTGCTCTATCAAACAGTGTTATTGTGCTTTCTGCATCTGTTATAGTTTCCATGGAAACAAATAGGAGGCATTATTTTCAGAGCAGCCTACATACATCCAGTAACATCAATTTATTTTCTTTGGTGGTGTTGTTATATGAAGATGAAAAAAAGTATTCATGTTGTTGCCCATCTAGAACAATATTTACAGGTGTCTATTTTTAAATATTTTCAGTGCTATTTTTATATCTTTAGAATAAAGATAGAATAATTGCTGTAATTTTATGATAACAACTGCTACTTGATTTTAAGACAATATAAAGCGCTTGATATCTTAAAAAATCGCTTGCCTATTCTTTAGATTTATAAATTGAAGATTCTTTTCTGAGTCAAGACGTAACCAATGCACATAGGTGAATTGTCTCACTAATTATAATGCTTATGTAAGAATAGACGTACTGTATTTATCTTGATTTAAGATTGGAAGAACCCAGGTGAGCTTTCTCACTGTTCCCATGCTGTAACAATACAAAGAAAATGGCCTGGGATCTAATTTTCCCTCCTTATTGAATTGTGGTCATGACAACCATCTGAACAAGGATAAACTTTACAGTATTGACTTGTTCTAGGGTATCATGTCGGTGTTATGCTGTGTGATACAGTGAGGTAATGGAAAATAATACTGTACAGCAGTTGGTGCTCTTATCCTTATATACTGCTTATACCTTTTTGTGTGTTTGTTTTCTTTTGTTTCCTTGATATTTATGTGGCCGTTGTGGCAAGGAAAGTATATAAACACCAGCTTTGAAAAAATAAGTTAATATTCAAGAGAAGGGCCATTTACTTAGGGAAATGCCACTGCTTTTGACTCTTCAAATGTATCCAGCTTTACGCAGTACATTTATGTCTCAAATATAAGATTTATTTATTTTTCTCTGCTGTGCTATCAAGCAGAGAAAGCCCTTGCTTTTGCTTGACTTTATGGCAAGAGCTTGCCTAAGAATACGTGGATAAAAAATAAACAAAGGTAAAGTCAGTGCCAGGTCATTATTTCTGAGCTCCTTTCTGCAATAGAGCTGTTTGCGAAATGAGAAGGTATAAAACTGAACATACCTATTAAACAGCATCTGATAGGTTATCAAAATCTGTTGGTTTTTTTCCCCCTGAAATTTCTACACAAGGAAGGCCTTACTAACATCAGATGGAAAGTAATTTAATTTGGCTTTGCCTGCTCTGTGGCAAAAACTACATACGTATTATGTCTCAAATTGAAAACACAACCGTGGCGACTGTATGTTCAAGTGCTTTGGAAATATTATGAGAAGACAAAAAAGAAAGGAGGGCAGGAGAGTTCCTTCTGAAGTCATGACATACAGTCTTTCCATATGTTAACAGAAGAAGTAACTGCTTGTTTCACTGCTAGTGCCAAATAGAAAGCAGATGAAGGTGCTTTCTCCAAATTGGGCTAACTGTACGTGTCTCATAGTATAGTGATGGGGATCATGTAAGGAGCATCTAAACTCGTTTGCTTACTATTGCTGCTGATTTCTTTGCTCCACATATACCAGTGATAACAAGGATCCTCCTGCTGCTGCAAATTTAGGCTTGCTGATTTGAGCATTTTAACTTGAAATCCGTTTGTAAAGGTTCATTTGCCCATTTCTGGTGAGATTTCCAGTCCTGTAATCATCTAGTCGGCCTGGGCAAGGGAACAACGACAGTGACCCTTCAGCACAAATCTCTCCTCCTGGTTTATTGGCAGCTGAACTTTGCCACCTGTGTGGAGGTGCACCCTGCCCTCAGAGGGAGCAGGCGGCTGGGGGCTGCACAGTCCTTGCTCTAGAAAAGCGCTTCCTCTCTGAAGGAGGTTCTGTGACTCACTGAGCCGGTTAGAAAAGGATGTTCTAATATGAGTTACTGAACTGCAGCAGGAGGTGGTGGTGATGTGTATGTGTGAGGTGTATGGCTTGGAGCTGACCTTAAAGGAAAGATGGAGAGTTTTAAATGGCTTCATTTGGGGTTGGGCTATGAGCTCACATGGTACTCCTTGGATATAATGGGAGAAAATTATTTTGTAGAATCTAGGTTGTGGGAAAATATTGATGCATTCTGCTGTGTGCAGTGAGAAAACTAGTGGTAACAGGCTTTGGGAGCAATATTCTGGTCTTGCTAGCACAATTCCTGTAACAGCACACTAATCAGACCCTAATTATTCTTCTGTAATACAGGAATTCCTGGTTTCTTTTAGTGCCGCTCTCAGATAAAGATAATGCTACGGCAGCAGCAACTCCTGGCTTTGCAGCAAGAGCTGCTTTATGGTGGGATGGGGCCACGCAGCTCTGCAGCTATGTGGGAGTTAAGCATGTTGGTTTTGGGAACTATTCTACAGAGAAAGGGTAGAGCTGGCATGTGCATGTTTGGTCAGGAACTTGCGCGTGCGATGGTGATGCTGCTGCCGAAACAGTGTAAATTAGCAAGGAGGGATTCAGCTTTGAGAAGTTTTTATTGGAATCATTTCAGAGCTGCAGCAGGATGAGGCTGCTTCAGCCCCCCCAGAACGGTGTGAGTTGGCCATGCGTGATGGCAGCTGTTGTTGCTGCCTAGGAAGCTGACTGTTTAACTTCTGCTAAGCACTGCGTCTGACACGTCTGTTGTGATTACAAACTACATCTTTGCAAGCAGGCTCTTCTCACACTGAGTGCCGTTTATTTTCTTCTGACCTCTGCCTTCGGCACCAGCGGTGCCCAACTGCTGCTTGGACGCATGGGCCTTCCCTGTCGTGCAGCTCTGACTTAGGGACGAGGGGAGAGCTGCTCACTGGAATTCCTGTTTAGAACACGTGCGGACCGTGGGTGCGCAGAGCACGAGCACCGGCTCACCGTTGCACACCTGGTGCCGGCCGAACGCCTCAGCGAAGGCTGTCCTAGCGCCCCAGCCTGCGGAACGCGAGCTGCTCACGGCGCGTTACACCCGGCCGTGCCGGCTGTAGGAACGGGAGCTGCAGTTGGGCTCCTCTCCCAAAATGGCAGCGCGCCGCGGAGGAGCTGTGCCCAGCGCCGTGCCTCGGTGCCAAGAGCAGGCCGGCGCCGAGCCTGACCGAGGCCGCACGCGCCGAGGCTGACCGAGGCCGCACGCGCCTCGCGCCGCCCAGACCCGCCGCCGGGCTGCGCTCGGCTCCTGCCCCGCGTGGGCCATTCCCCACACACCCGAACACCGCGGCGAGGGAACCCGAGGTCCGCACCACCCGGCCCGAACCGCCGCCCTCAGCGGCTGGGGAACAATAGGCGGCCGAAGCAGCGCGAGCCCCGGCACCGCCGCAACGAGGCCCGGCTGCGGGCAGGGATACCGCTCGGAACGCGATCCCAAAATAGTCCCTCTTTGTTCACCGACGGAGAAGGGTCGATGCCACCTGTGTCCTTCCGCCGCGGCACCATCCCCCCGCCCCCAGGCCGCGGAGCTGCCTGTCGGCGCAGGCGGGGCCCGCCGGGGCGGGGCCGCGGCTCTTTGTACTCCCACAATGCACCAGCTTCTCCTCCGCGGGAAACAAAAATGGCGAGGGGCTGCGCCGGAGCCCGGCTGGCCGTGAGGCGGGTCTGACCCCTCCCCCGCCACCCTTCCTCTAGCGCGCCGCGGACTCTGCGCTCGGAGGGGCTCGCCGCGCACCGAGGGCCCGGCCGCAGCGCGGCGCCGGGGGGAGGCTCCCGAGCTCGCCATTTCCCTGCATGAGGCGGTTGGCACCACTGGAGAGACCGAATGAGGTGAGGGGTGGGGGGGCGGGGAAGGACGGACGGAAGGAAGGGAGGGAGGGGCGGCGGCGGCGGCGGCGGCGGCGGAGGCGGCTGCGTGGGGGGGGCGGGGGCGCGGGCGCGTCCTGCGGCTCGGGCCGCCGGTACCGCATCGCGCTCCTCGGCCCCGCTCCGCTGCCCGTAGGGCGTGGGGTCCGCTCTGGGCCTCGGCTGGGGGGCTCGCGGTGGGGCCGCTCCGTCAGCGACACAAAGGGAGTGGCGCTGCGACGGCCTGGGGGGCTGCGGCGGGGGATGCCGTCCCGCGCTGGCTGCGGTTCGCCCTCAGTTGCGGGTTTTGTCCGAAAAGGCGATGGCCGCTCGGGTGTGCGGAGTGCACAAAGCGCCGCCGGCTTCGCTCTTCGCTTGGTTTCTTTCAGTGCCTCACCTCTCGGTCTGTCAGAGCGGAGCCATTTGATCGTGTTTAGAAGCTCGCATTTCTAGTTCGTTTAAATACAGTGACTACGGCCGCCTGAAAGGATGCGCTGTAGCGCGTTCGCTCTCCTTTTCTTCGGGAATTGCGTAGGAAGAATGAGTTGGTACCTCCGGTACTTGAAGGGCACAGCGTGGTGCCGCGGCGGTGCTGTGCCCGGGGGCACCGGTGCGTAGGTACCGGGCAGCGCCGCGCTCCCACACTGCGACGCCTCTCGCTGGGCCTGCAGAGCTGTGGAAGGCCGTACGCAGTGATGGGCAGCTGCACGGCTCTCTTCTGGCTTACAGCGGAAAGGAAGGTGATCCGTGTTGTGCTAAAGCTGTCAGGAGCTTGAAATAAAGGGATAGTTTACCTCGTTTTTGTTGTTTATAATCAGGTTGCTGAAAGCAAACATTCCGGTGTTCGTTCTGAGAGCTCAAGTTACAAAAAACCCGGGAGTGTTTGAGGTTAAAAGAAGGGAGAAAAAAAGCTTAGTTGAGGAGTATTAGGATCCAGGTTAATATGTTTATGCCTTGTTAATTTAAAGTGAGAAGAGAATAAGGGGACACAAAAATAGAAAATACGAATGTGTGTAATAAAGTACTGAAAAGAGGGGGTGTCTGCAAAGAGCAGTAGTGCGATGTGGCTTTGTACTGAGACCATTACATAGCTGTGTTTTCTGCTGTTAACTCTTACCCCATCAGATATGGGAAAGAACTTGTTGACAATCCACAGAGCTGCTCTGGGTTGTCTTCCCGTGGCTGGTTACTGGTTGTTGAGGGGTGCGTGTATGCATGTGTATGTATACATAAATACACAGTAGTTGAAGATGATGTCAAGACTTGGGTTGGAGATGTTTGTCCTTCACTGTGGTAGGAGATGAGGTGAAGTGTACGAGAAAGCAGCCATAACAAGTATGGTTGCAGTTCCTTTACCGGTGATGTCTGGGCATGTGTATTCCATGGAGATAAATGTCAATTAAGATAGTACTAGAGGCACCTAAAGTTGCTTTAAAGCACATTTTGCACAACAAAATGAGGAGTAGAGGAGAAAGCTTTGTTGGAAGAAATAAGAGTAACTGAAAGCCAGTAGAAATCTTTACTTAATTTGGGAATTGACATTTACTCTCTGTGCAACTGATCTCTGAGCTTACTGCAGAAATGATTCTGCCTCCTTTGCAGACCTTCTTTGCAGGAAATGGAGGGGAAGTGTGTCTTTGAGTAAAGCACACCAGGGGAACTATGAAACCATGGGTAGTGCTGGAGGGTCCTTGGGCGGAGTAATACCTGTTACTGGAAGTACCAGAACTTCTTTAATTTATGCTTTAAACAATCTACACTTCAGGTTGATGGTCTGTTCCTAGGAGGTAGAATCTATTATGACACGAAGAGGCTTCATTTGCTCTGAGGTACAGATAAAAAGAGCACAATAACAGTCTTTGATAGAGAAAATTCTCAGCTACAAAACGCTGTTTTTCAGTGTAGTCATCACCAGAAGCTGTGCGTTTTCACCAGCAGTGAGCAAAAGCCTGCATGCTGCACTCATACAAACCTGCACCAGCAGAGGTGACCAGTGACCACTGTTGCCTCTGCTGAAACAGAGCACCCACTGCCTCACTGTGCTCACAGCCACTGTTTGGTCCCCAGAAATGCTCAGCAAGTCGCGACGAATATTAGAGGGTTCAATTTTTTTCTTCATGGAGGAATTCAGTGACACACCTTTGCTTCATATGCACTTCCATATCAGACACCATTTTGTCAGACTGCCCCTTTGCTGCCATCTGTTGCACAGCAACAACATGTAATGGAATATTGGTTGAAAGGTTCAACCTCTACTGCTGTACCCCCAGCATCTGCCTCTGATGTTGCGGGCCATCATGATAAGATAGGAGGCACTACTTTTGGAATGGCCCTCATAATACTTCAGTCTTTGTTTTAATTTCATTTATTTTTAATTTACTTTCATGTAGTGCTCATAAAAGTCACAGTTCTTGTTTAAAAAAAAAAAAAAACTTTTAGGAAAGAAATTTATCTTCATGAGTTTTGATCACTTCTGATTATTTTTTTTCCTTTCCAGCACAAGTCAGTGCACTGACTGTAATCTTAACTGCCGGTGCAAGTGCTCATCCCATGCTCCTTTAGCTGTGTTGCTGGGCATGCTGTGTTTGGATACTGCAGAAAACCAAAAGACAGCTGTTGTAATCAAGGGGATGCTGAGTGAATATTTAAGGAAGGTTCTCAATACCATTGTTCGCTCCTTAACATTACCTTCTGCCTCTTTCTGTGTATAAACTTGTGATCCATCCCAAAGTGCTACCCTGCCCTATTTCCCTACATACTTCAGTATGTAGGGAAATATGTTCTATAATGATCTTTTGAAGACTAATCCTTTGGCCTTGCATGTCAGATAGAATTAAAACACTTCCAGTTATTTCTTGAGGGTGGGCTTGAGCAAATAAAACCCAAATCACAAATGATTGTATAGCTAGGTAGCCACCAGGATAAGCGTGTTTTTCCTTTTTGTGGTATAAATCAATCCTGTTACAGAGGGTCATATGATCAGGAAATAGAGGTCATAAGGGATCTCAGGAGGTCCTAGTTCTACTCGATGCATCTTCAGCCGCCACACCAGGGTATGCCACAGATGTGATCCAGTCAGCCTTTGAAAGCCTGCAGTGATGGGGGCACCCAGCACCTTGGGCCCTGTTCTACCACCAGACTGTCCTCATGGGAGAAAAAAACACCTACTCCTGTATCCATCAGAATCTATTTGTTCAACTTCCTGCCATGCAGTACTGTGAAGCGGCTGGTCCCATCCTGATAATCCTCTCATAGGCTGTTGCTAGGTCTCCCTAAAGCTATTCCATGTCTGCTCTGAACAAGCCCAGTTCCCTCAGCTTCCTCTCACAGGACAGGTACTCCAGTGTTTTTCTTGCGCTGGGAGACCCACGACACAATACACTACGCACTGTCTGGTGAGTTTGGAGTAGAAGGGAACTATCCTTCCCTTCAGTCTTCCGGCCCAACTTCTTTCTAATGCACAATGGATTCATGAACCTAACTGCTAATCAGCTGGATGAGTTGCTGGTTCTTAGTTCTTATTACTGCTTTAAAAAAAAGTACCATGTCTATCAGGTAATGTGATATACTTTTGAAACCGCAGAACTACTAAAAAAAAAAACCCAATAACAAATAAAACCCCAACAAACTAACAAAAAAATGTTCTGTGATTAGTGTGCAGTTTTCTCAAGTGTCTAACCAGACAGAACAACACAGGCCAAAATGTAAGTCTCTTTCCAGTGATTTAAAAGAAAACAAACACAATCCTATTGGGGTAGTAATGTGTTGAATGAAAATAACTTACTATCATGACAGATGTATTATGATAGACCTGAATAATGGTGAGAAGTTAGCGAGATGAGAAATTGTAACGTGTTTACAAGGAGCAGCTTGTACAGAAAGTGACTGCCCTGAAGTCTTTGATAGTCATTGATTAGTCTTGCTGCCTTAAACAATATTTAACCCTCTATCTGTGATTGGATCTGTTAAGTGTTGCTTACTTGAGTGGCATTTGAATTGGCTTTTGCTGCACAGGTTTAAATAAATGTGTGAACTTGACTCATACAAATCCATGAGACCAGACAGGCTGCTTTCAGGAGCGCTGCGATAACTGTGTAATGTTCCTGTGAGACTGCTCTTTATCATCTTAGGCTGTGGAGAACAGGGGTAATCAGTGATGACTGGAGAATGGCAAATGTTCAATCTGTTTTTAGAACGGGCTGAAAGGTCAAGCTGGGGAACTGCGGCTGGTTAGGCTCCTGTTGGTCAGCGGAGCAGGGCCCTGGGAGGGCGTGTGGCCGCCGTCACTGGAGGCCTTCAGGGCTGGCTGGGTAAACCTGCAGCAACCTGGCCTGGTGGCTGAACTGAGCAGAATGAGAGACCTCTGAGATCCTTTACAACCCAAATTATTCCATTACCTACAACATCTGCAAAAACTGAAAAAAAAATTTTAGAATATATTTCTTCTCCTTAACCTTTACTGTTTGTCCAGGTTGAGTGATGCCTGGGTTAGCTGATGATGTGGCTTAGGCTTTTCATTGTGCCAGAATATGAAATAGCATGAAGATGGGGAGCTCGTGTGTATCTTGTAGACGTTCTGTGTCACTGCAGTTTGAAGTGGCATGAAGTAGTGTAAAAGCATAGGCTATATCTGGACTTACACTGGATCTTCTGCTTAAAAAAATTAATGGCAACTTTCTAATATAATAGACTATTCCTCTATAATTGTAAGAGTGACTTCGGCAATAAATTTACCATTATGACAAAAAAGTGATGACAAGTGAGCTTGTTGGGTTTTTGAATCAAACTGGTCCTAAGTTTGGGCTTGGGTCAGTCAGTGGGAAGTGTCCTGCTTAGTGTGTCATCCCTCTTGGCCCAGCGGGATCACTTTGTATGGGGAAGGGGTATTGCTGGCATGGTGAAAGGATATTGTTCAGCATGAAGTCTGATAAATGGGAGAGATGATGCAAGGAAGGGGAGAAGAAATGGGGCTGGGATCCAGTATTTCTAGCTGCGAAGAGTGTGCTGGATCCCAGTATCAGGTTAGCAGCTGCAGTGGGAGCATGGCTTTGGACTTGGTTATACAGCGCTGGTGCTGGGTAAACAAGTCTGCAGCTCCCAGAACAGCTTGGTTCCCCTTTTCTGCCGCCCTCTGGCTGTGAGCTCCTGCTGCTTGCTTGGTGTTGGCTTGTCTTGTCACCCGGCCTCTCTGTGAAGTGCTTTGACCTGTTTAAAATAACAGAAAACGAATCCTTATTAAGGGAAAGAAAACTGGATAGAAAGCTTGGAGAAGTCAGCCTGTCATTCCAGAGCTGGTGGGAGGGAGCATGAAGTGCCCTCAGCTCTGTGTTCTGTCTTTGTTGGGCTCTCCCCTCCTTCCTCCACTTCTGTTCCCTATGACATGCTGACAGTACTGTGCTGTGAAGAGCAGAACAGGCTGCTGGCATTTTACAACCCTTGTTTGTGGTTCAGAGTGTTTTGTTTTTTTTTTTCTTGTTAAGTTTAATAGAATTATACTTATTCTGTTAAAAGTTACAGGTAAATTGAAACTGAAGGGGTGAAACTACTTCTGACCAGAACAAAATGCTTACCTCTGGTTATTGTAAGTTCATTCTCTAGATCTTCTGTGTGACACCCTGTTTGCTAGCTTCAAGATAGCTTTAGGATCTACATGAGTTGTCTCAGTAGTATGTAGTGTATGCATGTATAAAAATAAATTATAAAATTTCTCATTTCTAAACCGAATTCCTTTCTTCTGAACCTGCTGGGCTCTCCGGGCTCGGTTGTGCTTCGGTGTGATTTGTATTTATTGGTAATGAACAAACAATCTCCAGGTCCTTGTTTTGAGTTCTCAGCGGATGAAAATGATCTCTTAATTTTTAGTTGTTAACACTTAAAATTGGCTTCCGATGTCTACCTGTGCTTGTAGGGTAGCTATCATCTGCGGCTGGTAGAATATTTGTGAATTGCACAATTCCTCATGGAAGAGGGCTTGGAATGGCTGACTGCTGATGAAGTGCTCTGTAGTTCAGTGGTGTGCTCCATGGTGCCAGCTGGGGGAGTTCCTGTCCCCATCTACTTGTTCGCAGTGCGCTGGTGTGCTGACAAACCATTCTGCAAAATGAGGCAGAGAACTGAGCTGGCTCAAGAAATAACTGTCAAGGGAGTAGTTCTTAACAGGAGTATCTCAGAGCAGTTGTTATGATCGAAGGGGTATGGGAATATGAATGACCTATTTTGGCACTGCTATATTTGGAACACGATGTTAATCTACTTGGATAGGAGAGGGGGTGAATGCTGTCTTCTTCATGTGTTTTTTCCCCAACTTCTCTGCTTCTTTCTCTTACGAGGCTTTTGTGAAGAAATGGGAGTTGGGGGTATTATGTGAACAATGAAACTTGCTAACCTCCAGTGAAGATACTTGAGAAATTCTCACACAAAAATCTAATTTTTATTTTAATAGATATGATGCTATCCGTAGTGTGTCATGGCTCAGTAATAAGCTTGAAACAGCATTTAGTAGCTCACTTCTGGAGGGAATTTGCCATTCCTGTTGACCGAGTAGCAACTGTCTCCTACTGCAGCGTGTGACTGTAACTTAATTCATCAAGCAGCTCTCCTATGAGGAAAGGTTGAGGGAACTGGGCTTGTTTAGTTTGGAGAAGAGAAGGCTCCGAAGAGACCTCATTGTGGCCTTCCAGTACTTGAAGGGGGCATATAAACAGGAGGGGGAACGATTGTTTGTGAGGGTAAATAGCGATAGGACAAGGGGGAGTGGTTTTAAGCTGAGACAGGGGAAATTTAGGTTAGATATTAGAAGGAAGTTTTTCACACAGAGGGTGGTGACGCACTGGAACAGGTTGCCCAAGGAGGTTGTGGATGCCCCGTCCCTGGAGTCATTCAAGGCCGGGCTGGACGTGGCTCTGGGCAGCCTGGTCTAGTGGTTGGCGACCCTGCACTCAGGAGGGGGGTTGAGACTCGATGATCCTTGAGGTCCTTTTCAACCCAGGCCATTCTATGATTCTATGATTAAGTAGATGAATGTAAAAGGTGTAAATGAGTAAAAGGTCTGCTGTTTGTCTTGCTTGAGAATATATTTACAATGTAGACCCTGAGGTGAAAAAAAAAATCAGCATTCTCAGTATTTGATGAGGCTACCTTATTAAGGAATTATGAAAGTATATTTCCTGTTATAAAGCATATCTCAACAAGCAGACAAATTTTACTGAATCTCCCCACTAACTTCTGGAAAATTGCATAGATGCTTAAGTACTTTCTTTGTATTTTAAGTGTTTGAATCAGAGTACAGCTACCACATAGACAGTATTGAATAAAGCATGTAGAGCTTTATGCATGGTTAAGTTAGACATCTTGTATGACATGCAGTGCAGCTTAGCTATGCAAGTTAAATGAGTCAAGGTAGGTTTTCGTATCAGATGTGTCTTCTTCTTTTTCCGGGGAAAAGAAGAAAGACACTTGTTTAATACTTTGCCTTGAGCAGGGCTGGGAGAGCAGTTGTAAGGTGATGGGTTTAGTGTTACTAAATCTGTTGGTAGTTTTCTAAATGGAATGGTAGGAAGGTACTATGGAGGTGGCATTAGGGAAGACTTGGAAAGCAAGTTCCTTAAAAAAATGCAGACCACTTGGATTAATTTAAAAATTGTCAAGCAAGAAATTAGCATCAGCTTGCGTTTTCATTAACTTCCTACAAAAACTGTTTTTAATGGTTGGTGTGATTCTGTACTGGATAGTATACTAGTAAATCAACTGATTACATCTCTTTGCTTACTCTGCCCAGCATCTTCCAAATCTTTTTTGTGTGCTGGGGAAAAAAAAAAAAGTCTCCATTATAGCTTTCCAGCTGCTTTCTCTAGTGTTATAAATAAAACTGAAAATAGCTGGAAAAAACATCTTTGAATGTCTAGAAGATAATAGTCTGTCGAAACACTCACTGAAGTGTTTCAAGGTGCTCTAGCCTAGTCATTTTGCTTTAGATGATTTGAAATGCACACTGCAGTTTGACTGGTTTAATATGCTAAATCATGTTCATAGATGTAATTTTAAGTATTTGAATACTTTAATACTTCCTAATGATGATTTCTTTCCAAGAAAATAATTGCTAACAGAGAGCAGGGTATAGTTTCGTGGCTGTTTCTGGGATGTTTCGAGCACAACTTGCCTGCCTTTGAACATCATGAGTATTTCTTGCTTTGTGCTAGTTGGGGCTTCTGTGTACTGAGGTTTGAGGAGCTGATGGAATTTAAAACCTTTCCTTCCTGTCTTCAGTGGCTGACTTGAGATGCATTTATTTATGAGCCTGTTTGGTGCTTTTGTATGAAAACAATTGTACAGGAAAAAAAAAGTGGAGAGAAAGGAAGGTGCTTGCTCATGTGTTGAGGGCTGGGGCCTGTTTCAAAGGCTCTTCTAAAACTTAAAACCATTATACAAGACAGGGGGCAAAATCTTGCAGTGATATGCAGAAGATGGTAAATTTAAATGTAAAAATGTTCTAAGGATAAGATTCAGAATAGTGTAGAAGGTAGCTGTTCAAACATCAAGAACTTCAAGCTTCTGAGTGACTGGATAATGGAGATCCAGGTTGGATATTAGGAACAATTTCTGCTCGGAAGGAAGTGGTAATGCGTTGGAGCAGACTGCCCAGGGAAGTGGTTGCTGTCCTTGGAGGTGTTCAAGAAATGTGTAGATGTGACGCAGAGGAACATGTTTTAGTGGGCATGGTGGTGATGTGTTGATGGTTGGATGAGATGATCTTAGAGGTCTTTTCCAACCTTTGTGTTTCTATGAAATGGCAAATGAAATCCAGTGTGAATAGTAGAGTACGCAGTGGGAAGAGAAGAGGTGGCTATGGGCTGCCTGTTTGCGGATAGAATGAGAACCTGGAATTTCTAATCAGTCTCTGACATTTTTAATTCAATGCCTCATTGCAGCACTGGGGAGAAAGACTGGAAGTGTTATTCCTGGGAGAGAGGAGAGAATAAAAAATGACCCGTGCTGCAGGCTCAGCTACAGTTCTTTTGTTGTAAGTTTGAATTTTGAATCCTCAGCTGTTTTCAGAGGTTGCAACAGAACTTTGGAGAAGCAGTGCCAACGTTAAGTAGCCTTCATGTGAAAAGCAGCAGAATTCATGGGATTTTATTTGGCAGATATTCCAAGATGAATCTAAAAATCACTACTGGGGCATGAAGGGAGAAGCTGGAAAATGATGAAGGGCATCAAATGAAATGAAGTGGTTCCAGTTGTGAGACGAGCTTGAAGTTCTGCTTAATGTGTTGAACTAAACAAGGAAACTTGCAGAAGAAAATTCCATTAGGACATGAAAGAAAAATTGTTTCTTCCTATTTTATTTGAATATTGAAAGTGAACAGTGAACTTCTTAAGGAGAAAGGATTCCTGTCTCCGTGAAACTTCAGTCTCTAATGTCTGAATATAAATTTTCATTGAACTATATGGCGCACTGCTTAATTTAGTTTTTCTTGGTACTCTGCGATTAGTTCAAATGTTAATGCTGCTTATAATAATGTACCTGTGCTAGCATGAGTGAGGTGAAACTTCAGTCCTTCTAGATCCTTCATTTGCCCTTGTGTTCTCACCATAGTTATAGGTGCACTTTTTTTCCAAAAAGAAAATATGGTTGGATATGGGAACGGTGACTCAGATTCTGCTTAGTATGTATGAAGTTTCTTCCACCTGCCTTTTCCAGGTCTATTTTATAATTCACTGCATTTTTTATATTTTGCGTGAGGTGTGCTGTTCGGTTTGATTTTCATGCCTAAAGAAAAATTAAAAGAACTTACGCTTTTCCTTGTGTTTTTTTTTTCCCTGTCTGATTGTAATAGAGGATAAAACTGTAGTTTACATTAGACATCTTACACATAGACATTATTCTTGTGCTGGAAACCTTGACAGATATGTTTAGTGGCAAAGCATGGTGCTGTATTCGATGTGCTTAAATTAACCTTGACTTTCAGGTAGCACAGTGCTTTCTTTTTTTTTTTTTCCTCATATATGTTTGTTTGTTATATTATTCTGAGTAGCTAACTGCTGAGCACCATGTTTACTGTAGACTGCGGCTTTCATTACCCGAGTAATAGGCTTGGAACCCTTTTAGCTTCCTTGGAATTCTAAAGATCTTTCAGTGTCTTGAGTGATGAATGTTTTGCGTACGTAATTCTGCATTGAATGTTTTTGGTGAGTTCTGGTTACTTCATGAAGAGACTGGTAGCTGGAAAGTTTGTCTCCCCATCCCTGTTTACATTAGTCAGTTTCGCAGAGTATTTCTCTTTGATGTAAACTTGTCTGTTTTTTTCTCTGCATGTAGTTGCAGAGGTACTACTTACTAGTAAAATTAGACAAGTCTAAAGACATGGCCAGGTTTTTAGTTACCTGAAGTTCTGGAGATAGCTAAGTGAGTTGTAGCTTTATATCATTATTACTGAAAATGGCTGCTTTTTTACTTGACCGTTATTTAGTTTACCTTTTCTCTTGGTTCTCTTGTTTTAGAGACTCTACAGCGGCGGGTAATTCACTGGTCCATAAGCGGTCTCCTTTACGTCGAAGTCATAAGGCATCAGCATCCTTGCCCAAACTGTCATTACGTGATGGACAGAAAGCCAAAAAGCCACCGTGTAAATTTGAAGAAGGTCAGGATGTCCTAGCTAGATGGTCAGATGGCTTGTTTTATCTTGGAACTATCAAAAAGGTAAACAATTGTTAAACCTCACTGCAGTCCTACAGTATGGTATGTTGATTAAGTAAGACAACTAAGTGAAACAATAGTGCTAAGATTAAATACATTCTTATACTTAGTCCTTTTACTCATGGATTCCACTGTATTCATGTTTTCCAGATAAACAAACTGAAACAGAACTGCTTCATTATATTTGAGGACAGTTCCAAGTCTTGGGTTCTCTGGAAGGACATACAAACAGGCAAGAGCTTCAGTGAAGTAGTCATTGTTTGGTATTTTATTTGTTTAGATTACTATATCTGTTAAAATAAATTGTTGCATTGTATTCGTGTTTCCAAAAGAGCGATGTAATTTAATGTGATGCAGGATCATACATTAGGCAAATTAAAAAACAATTTCTTTTCAAAAACTCTTGATGGTTACAGTTACTTTTTTGCTTTTTTGTTTCTGTGTAACCGTGTAGTTACACTTCTAAAAATAATTGCATTTCTGTTTATTTTGATGAGAGTAGAGTGTAATGCTGTCTTAACAGAAAACTCACGGAACCTCATTTGCATTGAATTTGTTCTGTTGTTTTCAGTTGAAACAGGATAGCATGGAAAGAAACCAAAGATTTTAAAATCCTAAACTTGAATGGAATTATCATATTTAAAAGTAACACCATAACTGTTTAACATAGAAATTGTTACAGATTTGAGGGTATTCATGTACTCTAAAGAAATGCTCAAGTATCAAGAGATGTCTGTGTTCTATTAACTTTGTTTTCTTGGACGTTTGGGAGAGTAGCAATTATTACAATAATCTAATGCTAACAAAGTGTTTATGACAATTCCAATGACAGTTTTGTCTGAAAATCAGTTAAAACTTGTTCATCAGATAAAAGTAATGGAAGCTGGTGTGGCTCCTGCTGATTTTTTGGTGTTTAAATAAAACATTCTTTTAATGAGAAAAGCTTTGTATTCATAATAAGAAAAACCCCAGAAGCTTCATTTCTGAGAAGCTTCTAAAATATTCTTACTGTATGGCACTAAGTAATGGCCACTAATACGTTTATGGTAAGTTGAACGTTAGTGCATGAATATGATAGCGCATAGATTAAATAACTTGTATTTTAATCTAGATTTTTACACTGATATGTGGTGTCAGTGAAGCAAGATGGACTTTTGATTCCAGTAAATTTTCTTTCTTTGCTGTGTGTTTGGGCAAACCTATCAAAAAGGTTTGCACCAAATTGTGCGTATAATATGTATTGAAAAAGAAGAACAAGCTGCTGCGAATACAGAACATATCTACCAATTGTCCAGATAGGATTTGTTGATGACAATTTCTCAGTATACATTTGCATTCGTTATTTATGGTTATTTAATTTTTATTGTTGTTAAGGAACCATGGAATACACAACATATAACCTGTATGTATTTGGCAGCCTATGAGAAGTGATATAAATGCTTGTAATACATTAAGTCCATTCAAAATGTCTGAGTTTATTTTTTGTTAGAGTGTTAGGCTCTGTAAAAATCTCTATCTACAATGTGTGGATCTGTAACTCATTTATAAAAAAGAAAATTATGCATGGGAATAGATCCAACTGTGGCTGTAGTCTGAAAATGACAACAAAAAATCACACTTCTGTCTTTTTCTAGGGGCCACTGAAAGTGGGGAAATGGTCTGTACAATATGTCAGGAAGAGTATTCAGAAGCACCGAATGAAATGGTTATATGTGATAAATGTGGGCAAGGTAACTAGATTTTTTCCTATTTCCTGCATTTTAAAAAAATCTTTGTTTTCTGAAGGAAGATGTTGACATGGCTACCACTGATTGCTCAACTGATCTTAGATTTCATAGCTCTTAGAGTCTATTAACAGGTCAGTGAATAATGGTAGTCCATGTGACTAACATCTATTCTGTACGGAGAGTTACTTCTTTTACGAAGAAGATTTAAAGATTTTGTTACTAAGGTTTTTGATCAGGTGTTTGGCACTTGGTCAAGGATAATGCTTTCTAGTTCCATTAAAATTATATATAGTTGCTTTTCATTAATGTTTTCCTTTGCTATTTTTATAATGCCTTGGTTAATTATTTCTAATACAGGTTATCATCAGCTGTGCCACACACCAAATATTGATTCCAGCGTGATAGATTCAGATGATAAATGGCTCTGTCGACAGTGTGTTTTTGCAACAACAACTAAGGTGTGTTTCTAGAAGAAGCACTTGATACATATTACTTACTTGTTTCAACTTGAAACGAGCAATTTCTCCAGTTAATCTTATGTGAATGGGAAAGATGAATATTTTGGAGACTAATATTAATTTTAGAAATAGATGACATTTGTCTTTGAATTAGCATTTAAGTAAATATGCTAGTATAGTAAAGCATAAGTATGTATGAGAGCATTTAGTTTGATTATTGATGAATTTTGGTAACTTTAAAATTAAAGGATTTGAAAGTTTCAGAAACGTATGATTGTTTTGGTAAACTAGCGTATTGATTTCAAACAGAGAGGTGGTGCGCTTAAGAAAGGACCAAATGCCAAAGCACTGCAAGTCATGAAACAAACTTTACCATATAACGCAACAGACCTTGAATGGGATGCAGGTCATAAAACCAATGTCCAGCAGTGTTACTGCTATTGTGGAGGACCTGGAGAGTAAGTAAACAGATGATCTGCCTGAAATTTTCTCCATAATGCATTTGCAAACCTTGACTCGATCCTGTAGACTTGTACTCGTGACTTTGTTTCTCTTGTGTAGAGAAATTAAACTTGATGTGATGTAGAATTTTAAATTACTCATTATTTTAAAAATAACTCCTGGGAGATACATTAATGATGTCTTTCATCCTTGCGTCGTATCTTTCAGTTTGCTTCAGTTTTGTCACATGACCTCACGTAACACTGTCCCTTCTACAACAAGCAGTAATGTAAATTTTGTTGCATTGCTGCTGTTTTGTGCTTGAGAGCTGATCTTAGAGTTGTAGGTGGCATTTTTCTAATGATACAACTGTGCATAGTCACAAATATAAACTGATGTCCAGATAAATTTATTAAACTTTGTTAAAATAGCTATATGTATTTTCAAGTTCTTTGTTTTTAGAAAGGCATGCTGATAAAATGTTGCCTGTTAATTTAAGTTTCTATATATAAACAGTGACACCCTGAAAAAGAAATGGGAATATTTTGTTGCTGTGTTATTGTTTAGATTTGCATAGATGCTGCACTGTCTGTTCACGTGAATAAAATTATGCTGAGTTGTTCCCTTGCGTTTGGGTCAGAATTAATGTGAGGATAGCGTGAGATAGAATCCTGTCTGATCTGTAACATTATGCCCTATATTGTAATTATTACAAGGGTGGGGAAAAAAGGTGTTCTTTCCTCTTGAGGGTATTATAAGGAGCAAGGACGTCCAAATAGGTAGAGCTGAATACTCTGGTATCTGCATGAGTGAATGAACGAGTACGGCAGCATTGAAGATTTGAAGTCAGGGCAAGTCAGAGTCCTGTGAAAAAGCAAAGCTTTTAAGTTTCTACTTAATTTATTCCTAGTCATTCTTTACTAAAAATTGTTCACTGTGGAACTAAATGATGCTGAGATATCCTTACAGATAACTGTGGAAATTACTTTATGTCAGAAGATCCCTTGCTATTTAATCTAAATGTAATGAAGAGTCACCTTGAGTAACTTACCATACATCTTGTTTTTTCTTTCTATTGGTGAAGCTGGTATCTAAAGATGTTGCAGTGCTGCAAATGTAAGCAGTGGTTCCACGAGGCTTGTGTGCAGTGCCTCCAAAAGCCAATGCTTTTTGGTGACAGGTAAGAAACTCGCGCTGTACCTTATAGTTGTTTTCATTTTAAATGGGGAAGAAGTATCTCATAGATGAACTTTTAATAAAGCATGTGTAGTACTTAAGTGTTTTTCAAAAACATTGTGGTGAGTTTAGCACAGAAGTTTACAGAAAACAAAATGTGTTCAGGCACCAGGGGAGTGCTTTTTGGCATCTTTTTAAACAGAAACATTAAACAGCCTTTAAACAAAAGAGAAAAAGAAAATTAGGGAGAGGTCATCAGTGGATAGCTGATTTCAAACTGTTATGGACTTAAGTTTTTGTAGAGGTTCATTATGCTATAGGCTGCTGGGGGATCAGAAGTGTTAAAGCAGAACACCGTAGTGGCCTTACAACGCAGATAAGGGTTTTCTATATCTCACCATGTAGCGCATAAGCAACATCACTGTGCTTTGAAGTAGGCGGTCAGTTCATATGTGCAGAACAGAAGATCCAGCAACTGTGTGAAAATTTGCCATTAGTGAAACAGGGTAGATAAAATGTTTTCCCGTTTCCCTACTTGTTCCATTGCTTGTAGCTCATTAGTGCTTCTGTTTCCATCTAACTTGTTTACGTCCCACCAACTATTTTCCTGGACGCTTAGAACTATTAGAGGGAACTGGAGAATCAGGATGGATAGTCAGATGACAACTCTGTATGTTCTGTGTTCGTGTGTGATGAGTGGAGCAAAAAGGAAATGAGAAAGGGCATTGGTCTGTGCTTTTGTTTTAGGAAGAGCTTGGAGTAGTTGGAGCAAATGAGAGAGAAAACTGGATTAAGGAATCAAGGAGCATCTAATATGTGATCTGTTGTAGTTTTGTTTAGCACTTGGTTGGGCTGAATGTTTGTATGAAGAAATTAAGACCTAGGAAATGCTCCTTTAAATGCATACTTGCACTTGTGCATAGGCTTCTACATTTGAATGAAAGGAATAGGGACACTGGGGAGTGTAGTCACAAGTTAGGGGAGAAAAGAAGGAAGATGTGGAGTGTAAAACTTATGAAGTAGAGACCACTACTGGGTCAGATATAAGACAGTGCGCACTGTGGAAATTAATGGCAGCTGTTAAAACCTCTTGTATGCACATATATGTTTACCGGCACCCACCACCCAGTCATACATACATGTACATGTGTATATTTTTTTAGGTTTTATACGTTCATTTGCTCAGTTTGCAGTTCTGGACCAGAATACCTCAAACGTTTACCCCTGAGATGGTAAGTGCAATTAAAATAAAGAAATAATTGAATATAAGTGCTGCTTTTCTTGTTGGTATTTTGAATTTCCTTGTTAAGAAGGAAATTCACTTGCTGTCTTTGGTCATTTCCTGAGTTGTTCTTGTATGAATAGGGATAGTTTTTCTTTCGAAGTTTATTCATAAATGCGTGCGTATTTGCACTTGGATTCTCTTGGGATTTATTCCTGGAATTGTTCAGTAAAGTTGCACCTAACTACTTGCTTATTGTCTATTTGAAGATTGCAATACCTAAACAGAAGTCCTTTATTCAGGCTTTGTCTTGCTGTTAAATTAAGTGAAATATGTCAAGTATCAGAGTAAGCACCTTGACACTCTTTACAGTAGTTTACTTGCTGGAATTTCATGTTGTAGTTTGAAGTACTTCAACTGCAGCTTGTATTAGAAATAATACCAATTTAATGGATACATGTGCTGACAAGCGTAAGTTGAAAATTACCTTGCTAAATTTTAGTTTGTCAGAATACTTACATGAATTCAGAACTGTTTTGGAATTTACAGGAATGAGAATGTAATGAGAATGTGAGATGAGGCAGAAATGCATGTGTGATACAAAGCAGCAGCAGCCACATTAGGAAGAGAAATGATAGGAGATACCATAATGTTTCTGGATTGAGTGTTTTATGTTGTGCTTTAATAGTCTAACTACATTCTACTAATCTTTTTTTTTTTTTTTAAAAAGTGATTTCATTATGTCAAAGAAAAGTAGTTGGGGATTTTTTTTTGTGACTTCAAATATTTCTGAATTCTAGGGTAGATATAGCACATCTATGCCTTTACAACCTAAGTGTTATTCACAAGAAAAAATACTTTGATTCGGAGCTTGAACTCATGGCATACATAAATGAAAACTGGGATAGATTACATCCTGGTGAGGTAAGTAATTGGAATAGTCTTCCTTCCCCACCTTTCACTGAGTATGTGTCCTGGAAGTTAGTGGGAGATCGGGGACCTGTGAACTGTTTTATGTAGGATACTAAATTCCTTATTACCATAATATCTGGTAACTCCAAATGATGGAGAGATCACCTTCAATTTCCTTGCAGAATTAAAATGTTTAAGTTGTGTATGTTTTTCTGAGCTATAAAATTTCATTTTATTGCCTGCATGGCAACTTTATTATATTACTCAACTGTTTATTGTGTAGCATATGTATATTGTTTTTATTTTTTAATTGTCTCATAGTTGCTAGAATATTTTCATGGGTGCAGACCAGTAAACCTATGTGCAGAACTGAATGCGGAGTATATTTAGTATGAAAACGTCAAGGTCTCTAAGCTGTAATACGTAACAAATCACTGCACACAAACATTTCCTCTTTCCTCCCTGTTCTATGCAAGAGTGTGAGCAGTTTGTCTACTGGTCTTAAGGATTTGGACTCTCCTTCCAGCTATTTGATATGCTGGGCTGTTATCAGTAAATCATGTAGGAAGTCCGTTTTTCCAAGCGAATTGACTTCATGTTTAATATAGAGGAATGATGTAGGTAGTCTTTTGTTTCTGCATTTAAGGTTGAATGGAAAATTTTTTTTTTAAATTGAAATTGGCATACTGCAAGTGGAGCGTGGACTTCTTTCTTGCATAAATGTCCAAAGTTTTGAAACTTTTAAACATAGGTGGCATGTAAACAGTTGGAAATTCTCCTCACGTATTTCCTACTTCTATATTTCTTTTCAGTAAATTAATCCATTCATACTAGCAGGTACAGCATGAGAATGAAATGTGTGTTCTTGGTTTAGATGATTGACACACGGTATTACTTTTCATAGTGGAAAATACTTTAGAATACATATGTTCGGATCATGAGTGGTCTACGTGGGAAACCCCACAAATAAGTAGGAGGGAGGAGAGGAGAATCCAAAATGAGAAATGGCTACTTGTTTTTTTTATTTTTTATTTTTGAAAGACTGTATTTTGAGTAAGCACATAAATGCTATGTTGAGGAAATGTTTGAGGCTGATTATTCTGGTAAGTTTCTAAATGTCTCTCATGACACTGGGGAATGTTATATCTTGAAAAAATGAAGGCAAGTGTATTTTACCTTTTCTGATAATCTGTTTTCTTTGTTGAGCAGAAACTAGTCACAGAATAACATACAATACTAATGCTTTGAGTTTTCTGGTAATATTCTTAGTTTGCTGCTGTTAGAAATGGTACATCTTTCTCTAGGTGTTCAGAATTGAGTAAGTATGAGTAGAATTGAATGATCAGTAGAATTGAATTAGTATTAGTAAGATAGGAGTAAATGGTGGAATTATTTGTGTTCTTAAGCCAATATATTTTTATCACGCTACCATTAGTGTTGCAATAAAAATACTGTAGTTTTCTGTAGCTATGTGCTGCAGAATTACAGAACTTGTGGATAGTAATGGGTTGTATGAATATATACAAAAAGATACCTAAAAAGAGCTGTTACTTTGTCATAAGTCAGTCAGATTTCTCTTCTATTTGGCAGTCAAGTGGTTTGACTGAATCTTGCCATGTTAAAAGATGCGTTCTTTTTTGAGTACATATTGAGATTTTAGAAATTATTCAATTTGTTAGCTCTCGCTTGATCAGAATTGTATCATTTACGAAGAATCAGAGGACTTCTTTTTGAGCTGCAGTTGTACAGTTTGTTCTGTAGTATCCCTACTAATATTCAGACTCTGTGAACTGTTGGCCAGCTCTATACTTAAAGGTCAGTTGACTGCAGATCCAATTGGATATAAATTCTGGAGCATTTTGGCATAGCAGCTGAAAATATTGTAGCTACACTACTATATTTAAAAATATTCTTACTGTAAATTTTAATATATAAATGTTGTGCCCGCCTCTTTATAGTCATCAGTGCAGACAGAAACGGGAATTAGGCCTTTGGTCAGGATTTTCATTAAAGCAATCACCAATAAAATAATTGACGTTCTTGTACTCTGCTTACAGTCTCTTACTTTGGGTGCACTTAGTGCTACTGAGGAACTCATGTTAATGGTCCTGGAAAGGTAGACTAGTATTGCTCTTGTATACTAAAACATTTTGAAATGTTTTTCTTGAACTTCTTAAACAAAAAACTTAGGTTCTTTGACCTGGGCTTGTTCCTGGTGTAAATTCTGTCAATGTGAATCACAAAATATATGGGGTTTAAAAAAAAAAAAAAAAAGACTAAAGGACTAACATTAGGGTTAGGTAGTTTCTACAGGAAATATATGTATATTTTTAAATGTACTTCACATCCAAATCTATAGTTTTAATGACTTAGAGTAACTGGAAGCTTTCTATTACTGAAGAATTAGACTGCTTAAATAATTTCTTAATACTTCACAGCTGGCAGATACACCAAAATCTGAAAGATATGAGCATGTACTGGAGGCATTAAATGATTACAAGACCATGTAAGTTGTTGGTATTTTTATTCTAAATGCATGCAAGTTTGTTATTTGTAGTTGTTAGTCTCCTTTGCTGAGTCTATCTGATAATCGCTGTGGCTGCATTAACATTGACATCTTGAATACTGTTTCTGTTTCAGAGTATAACACCCCATACCTATTTGAGTGGATCCCAGATCATGAGAAAAATTGTGTTTTAATTTTCATCCTCTTCCTAGTTCTCATTCTGTATTTTTAGATTGAGTATTGTGTTAGCAGGAAAAGGTGAATAAAATAGCGTTAGGATGAGTGTTTCAATTTGCATAGATTTGTTTTGCATGAATGCTGTATTTTAGAAGTTGCTTTCCCTGGATTCAGAATGTTAACAATGAATTTAAAATCATCTAGGTTTATGTCTGGAAAAGAAATAAAGAAAAAGAAGCATTTGTTTGGCTTGAGAATTCGTGTTCCTCCTGTGCCACCAAATGCTGCTTTAAAGGCTGAGAAAGAACCAGAAGGAACTTCTCATGAGTTCAAAATTAAAGGCAGAAAATCATCTAAACCAATCCCTGATGTGAGGTAAAACAATCCCATGATTTTTTAGAAATGTTGTAGTAGATAGGAACTACTTCAAGTATATTTTTGGTGCCTGCAGAAGTCCTGTTCATTATAGAATGTACACTTCTAAATAAAGAAGGACTGTTTGTGTGTTTTAAAAAAAATATTTTTAAGTTGTGAACTGATGTAGTTGCATGTTCTCCTTAGAAGGTGATTATGAGAGCAGGGTCTTCAAGCTGAGTAGTTTCCTATTATGATCCTTTTGAAAAACAAAACACAAACCAAAACGACCATTGTGATGTTTGGCAGTAAGAATAACTCAAACTGTCTTAACTTCACTGCCACTAGGGGGGGAAATATCTTTTCCTGTTCCAGAGTTGTTATGCAATGCTATAACTAGGTTTCCAAATAGGAAATACGATATGCAGTTATAGCTTGCAGTAGGAGTTGTGCTGTTTCTTTAACCGACGCTTGTTCATTCCTCTTCAACATTAGGGAATCAGTAATGTCACTAGAAAAAACTTGTATCTGTTTATGTTATTCTAGAGGCAAATTGTTTAGCTTTTACATGACAACTTTGATTTGCCAGGATCTCATTTAGCACAATGTGTATTCGTTGCCAAAGGAAAGCATTTATTCTTTGAAAATTATCGTCAATAATACAGAAAAAAATATAAATTTTCTTCTAGGGAATTAAGTAATGGTATAGAAAGAAAGGGGAAAAAAAAATCAGTAGGTCGTCCACCTGGTCCCTATACAAGAAAAATGATTCACAAAACTCCAGAGTCGTCTCCTCTGGTAAGGTTTTGGATATGTTTATTTTATTTTCTCTAACTGAATTATCATTTTTGATGAAAAATATAATCGGTTAATCTAAATCATGATATTCCTCTCCCCATTTGCCCTCAAACTAAGCTGAATAAGCAATTAAAACTTAATCTGAAGTACTCTTCTTTTTTCTTAGGATACTGAACCAGTTCCAGTGATAGAGACCCCAGCCTTGGAATTACCCTGCTCTGTTGGGTAAATTTAAAAAAAAAAAAAAAAAAAAAAAAAAAAAAAAAAAAAAGCTTAAGCTATTTTAATAGCATGTCATTTATTTGTTTGCTTCTGAAATGTCAACTCAATTTTTACTATAAGATTGCTTTCATTACATGGCAACCCTGTTATCTTGCATATCAGGAAATCCGATGGAACTGCACATTCATCCAATACCTCAGATGTGGAATCCACAGGTGCTGCCAGTATGAAAGAAACTACCTCATCTAGCATATCCAGACATTATAGGTAACTATTCAATTACTTTAAACCCTTAATCAATATAGTAGATAATATCCTCATTTTCACAAGATTTTTTAAGGGGGGACACAAAGCAAGTAGTTCAGCAATACTTCACCTGTAATAAACAAGTTACAGAAATCATACAAGAGTTATCTTGCCAAAGCATTACTCCTAATGTTCTAAGTCTAGTTTCTTGAAACCCGAGGTTTTATTAATCTTCCAGTGAGTTTGGAGACTTTTGGGTAACTTCGACTAAATCGGAGCTAGATACTTTCAGAGAGATTGTATTTCAACAAGCTTTAAGATTCACACTTGGATGTCAGAGAGATTCAAAACAGCAACTCTCTTTAAAAGAAAAAAAAAAAAGACAAAAAGGCAGTTTTCCAGTCATCTGCAGTATAGTCACTGCCAGTGATGTGTGATGGGTACTTTTCAATTAAAAACAAAAACAAATAAGCTTTGGCAAAGCAAAGATAGAAAATAAGGAGACTGATGCAAGTTGTGAGGCAACTACAGTAGATATGAAACAGATATGAGTATTCCAAAATGTGTAGGAGAATGGAGAAGAACTTAAGATGTTGCAGAGAATATGGGATATCTGAGGATATGGGAGTTTGCTGGTAATTGTTATAATGAGCTACTGAGGTGTGAAGTAGAGCTGTAAATTGATTGCGGGAATCTAATGAAATAGAACAAAATAAAACGATTTCTTCTCGCATGGGTGCTAACTATTGTTCATTGTAAATTTAAAATGCACACTTACATTACTTTTACAGGGAAGAAGTAAACTCCATAAACACTTTCTGACTTTACCTTTCTCACAAAGGTCACAAAAGAGCATGTGTACCCTGTATTAATTTTGGCAACTTTTGTTTTGGAAGGTTTATGTACTCATGTTAGAGAACAGCGAGTATGCTGTAGATTTTACAGTCTAAAAGTTTGACTCAGTCCTCATAAATAATTATAACCCACTTTTATGCAAATAAATTACTACTTGAACCTTCCTCTGATGTGGTTGCTCAGTCTGTATTTGGTAGATGGATCCTTGGTCTATGTATTATGTCTCCTCTTTCTGGTACGTGCTATTAAGTTCTTTTGTAAGTCATTTATGTGTGCATTACTGCAACAAATAATCTGTCTTCCTAAACTCTTCTGTCTTACAGAACTCTGAAACAAGGAATTAAGTTGTTGTTTTATATTTCCACAGTTTATTGCATTGTTGTTTTTTTTAATGTTTAAAAGATGCACTTTTTTCCCCTCAGGAGTCTTGAATAACAAAGTAAGCATACTGTTTAATTTAGGTTTTGCTTTAGAATGTGCAAACTTTAGATGCAGGCTTTTATGTAAGGATTTTTATCTTGAATGCTTAATATTTGGGTGATGGTTTATTCTTGGATGTCAGAAGCTCCTATTTTTATTACCAGATACAAGTATGCACAAGTTCTTCATATACATATTTTTCTGGCCAAATACAATAAATGTTTGGATGGTCAAATGTGCACTATTGAAAAAGTCTACATGACTACTTTCTGTTCTTTTTTCATGTTGTCAGTTTAAATTTGCTGGGATATATTCAACTTGCAGGGGAGGGAACCCATTGCGTGGGGGGAAAAAAGCCAACAGAACAACTTCTGCAGATAGTCCTTTTTTATTTATAGTGTTCACCAACATAAGATTTCAAACTTTAACGGTACAGCTTTTTTGTGACGGGCCTACCTGCGTGATAAAGCTGTATTTTTAATTTACTAATCCAAGCACTTTTGGGGCAAATCCCATTGAAGAATTTTTTGAAGTTTGCTTAAGATTGGAAGTCATCTGAATCAAAATGGTACTCTAAAGATACCGAGGCATAAGCTAATATCATTTAACTAAATTTTCTGACACAAGTTAACTTGGGCAGTATTTGCTATGTAAATCTCTTTTGCAAGTGTCATATTAATCATCTGTATACAGGTAATAAATATTAAAACTGAAAACTAGAACAACGGTTATGAATTGAGTTTTATGCTTTATAATTTCTGTGCATTGTGAATGTGTGTTTCCTGAAGTTAATGCTTGCGTTTATTTTATTTTTTTAGTAGTTTATCTGACTCAAGAAAAAGGACTCGTACAGGAAGAACTTGGCCTGCTGCAATACCGCATTTGAGAAGAAGAGGTCGCTTTCCACGAAAAGCACTCCAGACTCAAAATTCAGAAATAGTGAAAGATGATGAGAGCAAGGAAGATTACCAGTATGATGAACTCAATACGGAGATACTTAACAATTTAGCAGATCAGGAGTTACAGCTCAATCATCTAAAGAACTCTATTACTAGTTACTTTGGTGCAGCAGGTAGAATAGCTTGTGGTGAAAAATACCGTGTTTTGGCTCGTCGGGTGACACTTGATGGAAAGGTGCAGTATCTTGTGGAGTGGGAAGGAGCAACTGCATCCTGACTGTAGGACTGAACATTATGTTCACTGCACTGTCATCTGTAAGTACAGTTCATAATGCAGAGCCATGAGAGAAGTGTGTCTTTAAATGTTTCTAAAAACAAAACAAAACCAATTTAGCCTTAACATGTAATTGTTATCATTACAGCTCTTGTGATAAAGACTTATCTTTTTAAAATCAGATCTGAAACTTAAATTTTTTAATCTGAACACTGTTAGATTGTTTTAGGTTGGGATATTTTGGGTTACAATTGCTTAAAAATGTGCATGGTGTTTAAAAAAAAAAAAAAACATTTTCTAGAGAACATTCCATGGATACAGTTATTGTGATTTAGAGAAATATTATGTAGATAGCACAAATCTTTGAAATTTTTTTGGTTTGTTTTCTTACCCAAATGTTTGCAGAAATGTATTTCTATTTCAATACTTTCTAGATTTCGTAAGTGCAGTGTATATAATGCCTACTGAAGACTGTAAAATACTGAAGTTTTCTTTCAAACAGTGTAAAAAAAAAAAAAAAGAAAAAATATATTGAGCCTGTAAATTGCTCTGTGACCAGACTTCATTGTCTTCTTAATATATTCTGTGTGTGTGCGCATGTGTTTGTGTATATACATATGTATATATGCACGCACATACTTGTGTGTGTGTGTGTATATATATCTGTGATTGTGACCTATGCAATACAAATTATGGGATTGGACAGCTTCTGAGTATACATCCCATAATTCTTTTTTCAGGAATAGTTGCCAGTATTTACACAGCAGCATTTCTTCTCAGGCTTATTGGGTGCTGTTGCTTTCTGTGTACTAAGGAAAATGTCAAACCAGTGCAGCGTGTTCTGGCAATGGGTGCAGTCCTTGATGTTCATATGCCTTGGGGTAATATATTCCTTTCTTTTCCATGTGACTTAACAGTTAAAAAAAAAAAAAGCGCAGGATTAGAACATTAACAACTAGAAATAACTGTTTAAAAGCTATTGTGGCACATTGATTGTAAATTGTGTCCCATTTATAAACTAAGTTGACGGGAGTTGCACAAGATTCCTATGTATGTGTAGAAACAGTCATATTTTGGTAAAGGTAGTATAAGCAAAGTGTTATTGCACAGGGTCAACAAAAGTATGTTGCCATTTGAAGTAACATTAATGGTTTTAATACAATATTACCTCTTTTGTTTTTATAAAACGTACCAAGTTCTAAATTGATATGTTCATTTTACTTGTTTTTTAATCAGAAACGTCTCCTGCCAGTATTACGTGTTCTGTCTGCTACTTTTGAGGGGGGATAGCCAAAGAGTGAACGGAGGAAGAATATTTTTACATTAGTGGTTACTCAGTGTACAGCATAAGCTTTCTTCTCTTACGATTACAGTTGACCACCAAAATAAAATTAAGCAATGTAAATGACAGAGTGGTTTAAAATTTACAACCTGAGTTAGTACTTTCTTATTCCATTACTTGATTATTTGACTCCTTTTTTTCTGCTCATCTTGACAGGGTGATTTTCTTCTAATTATTATTTTTTTCCTGTCACCTTATAGCCAAGGGAAACCTTTAATCCTGTGCTTGGTTTATGACTGGCTTGGTAATACTAGCTTTATAAAAATGCTAATTAAAAACTGCCACCTCTGTTTATCTTTACTAAATTTTTTTTCCTCACACCCTCAGCTATTAATTTAATGTTGCCTTGTCTATAGCTGCAATATTTTGATAACACAACATCTTCATGTTAATTTTTTGAATGTTTATATATTGGGATAATGCAAAATGTAAAGCCTTTGTAACCTTACTCACAACATCTGTATTTGTCTATTTCACTTTATCCAAGTCCTTTAATTCTAACTGAACACCAGCAGTATTTTCAGTAAAGCTTCAGCATTTGAAGATGAATATTGGAATAAATATTGGAATGTACTTGGGGACTTCAGCTGGGGGTGTAGGGAGGGGAATATTTGTCAAACTGTCCATAGTCTTAATATTGTGAATGTCATTGTTTCATTTTATTATGATGGTTGAATTGACTCTGATGTTCAGTTTGTATTTTTGGAATTGCTTTTTTCTTAGAATTAAAGACCAACATTAAATGTGTGGGTTTTTTTTTTTTTTGAGAGAAGAGTGAGTTTTGGGTCTTTATTCTCCTGAAATCCATACTTGTGATTGCCTTCTGTCCACAGTTCCTCTATCTCTGGCTTGCTTGTTGCTCTTCTAGAGATACTTGCCCTGTGCATAGATGCTAACTAGTCTTCCAGCTGCACTTGAGAGATGCTTTGTTGCAAGGTGTCATGTACTGGAAAATGCTACAGTGGTGCTGCTGAAGCTATGGCTAGAGTAATACAAATGGCTTTCTCTCATTTTATGTGAATCTTATTGTATGTGGTAATGGAGTGGAAAAATACAAATGTTGCTGTATGTAACGATTTTCTTTTAGTTTGACTTAATCATTTTTTGTATGCATGTGTGTAAATATATGTAACTCAGCTTTGTTGTGGTCACTGATTTAGAACATTTCCCTTGTGTACCAAATTTGATACTTTTTCCATTTTATATTATTTGTATCACTGTAATATTTAGATAGGAGAACTCTGTCTTGAGGCCATCCTAAAAAATGTAGGCATCAAATAGATAAACAAGACAGCAAAGAAATAATGACACATTACCGGTCCGGATTCTGAAATAAATATCATAGCAAACTATTTGTCAAATCCTTGTTCAGAAGAAAAATTTGAAAAGGCACTTTTTCCTCTTTAGCTTGAAGAGGAGTTTTCTGTGCTCTTCTATGTGTAACAGGTATTTGATATGAGTTTAATAAGAAATTTTGAAAGGTCTTTCAGTGTGATAAGTGAATGTCAGTATTTTGTTTTAACGTGGAAGACTAGAAACCCAAATGAGACCTTGAAGGTGAAGGAAAGCAGTTTGTTGCCTTGCGAGCAGGAGGAAAGATAAGTGGATCAATAGAAAAGTAGTCGAGTGTTTGAAACATCTTACTCAAGTGATCTTTAGTGTTGTATTTTAAAAGGGAATTGGTGTCTTCAGATGGAACATACCAAGGCTGGAGATGGAGCAGTAGTCAGAACACAGTGATAAGGATGAACTGGACAAGAGCATCGGTTCTGTGCACTGAGGGAAGAGGATGGATCTTCAAATACTACGCAGGTAACATTTTCAGGCTTTAAACCATGTCACTTCCCTAGTTCCCTGATGTCTACCTGAATGAGAAGTAACTTTGCGGTTAAGGATATGATGGCAGAAAATATTTTCTAGAAATGGAGAAAAGGGTTTAGTGTGGAATTTTGCATTTAGTCAATGTGGAACCTTATGCCTAAATATCTTTGTGGAGGTGTCGGGTCTATTTAGATCCTAGTTAGGTCAGAAAAAATGGGAACAAGTGAGGGAAAATGTTCAACCTAATGTTCGAGGGAGAGTTGAGTTTTGGAAATTGAATCCATTGCCTGTAGATAACTGTTTAAAGAAGAAAAAGGGAAAGAATCCTTAGAAGTTGCTGAAGAAAGTTGAAAGGAGAATGACCATCTTTTGAAAAAGACAGTACAGGGCAATTAGAAAAACAAAAAGAAGAGTAGAAACAAACTGTGCACAGTGTAAGAATGAAGTTGGAATTCATTGTTTTTGACACCTCCATCTTTCAGCAGTTATGAAATAGGATTTTGTACTGTGTCATTTCACTTGAACTCTGTGGTTTTTATCTTAACAAGAATGCATTGGACATAGTTATCTTTTTTTAGTTCCTGTTTATATATTTCTATTTCTGCTATAGTTTTGGGATCGTTCTTGACATGCATTGAAAACTTCCATCTTTCATTTGGGGCATCATAGTGGTTTGGCCATGACATGTAGAAACGCAGAACTGAAAGCTAGCTCATTTCTGCTGGTTTTGGTTGGCTGGTGTTGTTTTTTTTTTCCCCAGATTTCTGTAGTGAGATCCATATACCGTGAAATAAAGTTGTTCTGATTTTTATTCATATCAAGGTACTTCGCTTTGCATGTATGTGCATTGTATACGCATACATACATACAAGTGCATGAATGCTCATGTCCAAGAAACACGAGAAGAACTTGAATTGTATTTAATTAAAATGAAAAATTATTACTTTTAATGAAGTCTCTAAGTGGGCTGTGAAATGCTTATTAAAAAGTCTTTGAAGGATTGTTTAAAAAAAATAAATATTAATTCAGTTCTTACCTTCACCTGCTTTTTGTTTTCTGTTTGTGGTAACGAGCCTGGCTGTTGTACGTGCTCACATACCCTCGAGTTGCAGAGAAGTGCACCACTGGCACCTGAGTGTGCTTCCACTGCCCAGTCTTGTGGCGTCATCTTGCGAAAGGGAAGCTGCTGGGAAGAATGCTTTCAGGAGAGACAGCATAAGTGAATAATGGTTCAAGCATCCTTTTTGTGTGCCTTTGTGCGCGTGTGTGTGAGACTAACTCTAGTATTTCAAACTTGAAGAAACAGCTGTGTTGTTCTGCAATCTCAAAAGCTGCAAAATCACAACAGCAAGGTTTCAAAGCTTTTTAATTGCCTTAACACCCCATGGTCGTTTTGTGTTGGTAATACTACTTACAATTGGCTAGCCTACTTTTAAGTGCTTTCTACCAGCAAATTGATGCAGTTTGACTGCTTCATCAGCTTTTACAATTTGGTTCATTGATTACTTAATTTAAGCCACTGCAACTTTTCTCAAATGTCAATGCAGTGTTTTACTTTTAACTGGAAATCTGATTTTAACCAAGACTATTGTTGTCATTTTTTCAGAAGACCACCTTCAACTGTAATTTTTCTGGCTTAACTATCACTATTTTTAAAAAACACTGACAAAATTACTTGTGTTGTAGTAATTAAGTGAAGAGTGAATTCCTCATCTGTCTCAAGTATTTAGTTGCTGAGGTTTTTCTTAACTATGGTAGCTGTTATTAGAAGCTGAAGGTCTTGTGAATTCACAGTGCTAATTCAATGTGATTGTTTTCCTTTTAGAGCGGCCCTGAGAAATTGAATAATTTATTCTATAGATGGGTGAGTTATAACATGTTTCGAATCCTTTCTGTGAAGTCCAGATGAAAATTTAAAACATAAAAGGCCTTACATTTTAAGGAATGACTTTAACAGATGGAGAAGAGTTTCTCTCATGAAAGAAATAATGCTACAAAAGGCTTTCCACAAAACACAATCCTGCGTTGCCGATTTCACAAGATAGAGAAGGCCTTGTTGAATTCTGTTTTCTAGCTGAGAACATCACAGTGTTTCTGCATTCTTATATGGCCCAAAGGGAAGAATAGCAAAGTTCAGCAGTTTTGTTGTTTGTTTTTGCATGAATTAGTTGTCTACATTGCACTTGGGGCCCGGACAAATAAATGTAATCCTGTAATTCAGTTACTGCAGTAACTGAACGCTGCTTTGTACTTTGCTAAAGCAGTGTACTAAGGAATACTTTTAATTACTGTTTTTTAACAGTTTTATTAATTACTGGTCTCAGAATCCTAGGTTGTTGCACAAGACAGACCCTATTACGCTTCCCAGAGTTGCTCCTAACCTTACTGCCTGTTTCAGTGGAAGCTGCTCAGTTCTGGGTGTATCTAATGAACTGCAGGAACAAAGTAGGATACAACTATTTACCAAGGCACAAACTTATATTTGTCTTAATTTTTTTTTAACATGCCTTTGGTTACTTCAAAACTAAGTGTTTTTCTGTTGCAAAGATTAGAGGCTCATGTCAAATTTTGATCTGGTTTGCATTGATGAAGTTAATTTTTGGTTATGCTGATGAAGAAAAGAGTTTGAACAATGCCTTTATTCATCAGTACCAAGGTTAAGATGACCTGTAAAACAACATGATGATTGATTCCAACAGCTGACGAAATCTAATGCCTGCTGCCTGTACTTACTAAGAAATAAATTAGGAGAAGAAAGGGTTCTGCTAGGTTCTTTTAAGTGCTTGTCAAGAGTATTAATTTTCAGCTCTGCAAGACTGTTACCTGGAGTATTTTTTTCAAGTTGTGGTCGCCTCATTTTCAAAGGACATTGGCTTAGAACAGGTACAAAGAGAAGTGAAATGATTTTTGGGTTAGAGCAAGGGTCTTACGGGAAACTAAAAGAAAAATACGTAACTCTGGCCTGGAGAAAACTGAAGAGTGTTACAGGTAGTTAAAAAATCATGAAGGATGTGGGTAAAATAGATAACACAACTGTTACTGATCCAATCTTACAGCACACAGATTGAAGCTAGTAGACTAGTTTAAAATGGGATCTGTACTGATGACAGACAGTGCTAGGCTTGCATGTGCTGTGTAACAGCACCTTCTGTTTTTGAGACAGAAGACTGAGCTAGATAAAACATTTACTCTCAGCAAGTGGGGCACTTCAGAGCCCTTATGGTCCTCTCTCTGAATGTCTTTTTGGCTATTTGAAAGGGTTACCCAGAGAAGCTGTGGATACCTCATCCCTGGAGGCGTTCAAGGCCAGGTAGAATGGGGCCTTGAGCAGCCTGATCTGGTGCATGGCAGGCCTGCTCATGGCAGGAGGGTGGAACTAGATGATCTTCAAGGTCCCTCCCAATCTAAGGCATTCTGTGATTCTGTGAGTAAGAAATGCAAAAGCTGCATTATGAAAAACAAGGTTATTTTTGGCTTACATGTTTGAGATCTTTTGCAGCTTACTTTGTTATAAGATGAAGAACACAAACAGGTTTAAATGTCATTTATTGAAAATCTCAGGGGTTTGCATAATTTTATTCAACATCCACAAGTCTTAAAATGTTTAATTCTGAATACAAATACCATTAAGAAAAATTATAGATACATGTCCTTTCTAAATTTTATACAGTCAAAAGCAATCTACTTTTCAAAATCCAAATGAAATGTTACTCAATGACAAGTTTAAACGCCAGATCCTTCATCTATAATACACATATTCCAGCTGCCACTATCAAAGCAGTTACAGCTTTTTGCTGTATAGTTTTCTACAGCAAGCCTTGAATAGGGAGAAAAATACAGCAAGCTCTTTCTTAGTTACAAAATAATATCAACTCAGCTGACAATTGTATTTTCCTTCTTGCAGAGACTGTTATCTATATTAAGAGAAACTGTTGAAGTTCAGTTTTGCCTTATCAGAGCTATCTTCATTCACGAGCAGCTCAAGGCAATAAACCAGACTGAACAAAGATAAATGATGTGCCAACACAGGGCCTGTTTTGCTAATGGATATATAACCTCTATCAGAGAGGCACAGCAGAGCTGCTGGGGAACCTAATCCATTGAGGTGCCTTTGTAAAATGTGGCAGAGCTTATCTGTTGGAGGTCTAAGCTGAAAGCTGGAATCCAGTAGCTTTGATGTAAGAGGTAGATGTCTTGGTTAGAGCTTCACAGAGCTGGTTCAGCATTTTGTAGGTGGTTTGTAGCATCATGCTGTGATGCAAGTGAAGATTCTTTTAGCAAAAGGGACAGACGCCTAAGAATCTTGATTCCCTTGCCCTGATGGGACCTGATCAAGAGCTTGGAAGTTGACTCCAGTGAGCTTTGGCTTACGTCCTAATGCAGCTACACCTATGTATTGGTGGTAAGAGATCCACAGGGGCATGGCAGTACAATACTATTCACTACTTCAGCAGAAAGAATTAACTTCTCTTAGACTTCATTTTGATCGCAGGAATAAACTTTCTAATTCATGGCATCATGGGGACAGAGAAGATATGCAGAACATAAAGAGAAACACTCTTAGTTTGGACACAGCTTTAGCAAAGGAAAAGGTAGCTCAACGGCCTTTGGAGTTCTCTAACAAGTTCTGGATGGAATAATACTTCTGGTTATACAAATTACTTAGAGATATTATTGCTAGGTCCCACTATCTAAAGTTGAAGTGGTGTTTCTATGTACTGTAGCCCTTACTAGCATCTGCTTCATCTGAAGCAAGTGTTTCTTGATTTGTCAAGCGATCCTGTCTTTTCTCCATTAAATTACTTTTACTCACAGGCAGTTTCAAAGTTGCAGTCCTACTGTTCATACCCAGAACCAAGAACAGGCACAATGCTAATACATATGCTGTCTTTGAAACACTTTTCTGATAAAATACAGTTTAACACATTTATACAGGAATTCAGTGACTTGGCACACTGTAAAAATGAGTAAGTTTGAACTCTATTTAAAACTAGTTAACTGTCACATACCAGGGTTTTTTTTTTGCAAAAATACTTCATAATCTTACTACACTGTTAAAAACAGTTTTATCTGAAAACAAGGTCATTAGAAATTTGAATCCTGTATTTATTGCTCACTTAATGTCTTATTTATATAAACAGCTGGATATACAAACAGTACTTATTTGATTGAGTGTACTCATGCATGTAAGAGAGAGCTTAATTGAACAGCTTTGGTTTTTGGCCTATTTAAGTCACTTGATTAACTGCTGAATTAGCCATAGACATGTAGTAGACAAAAAAAAAATTGGCAAATAAAAGGGGTTTTGAGACTAAAAAAGTTAATGTTTTCACATACCATGAGCCCTTTCCCTTTACTAAAGGGAAAAGAAATAACATCAAGTGACTACTTGAAAAAAATACTATTACACGAGCTTACAATTATGTAGAAGTTCATAACCCACACTTCCACGTGTGTGTGCTCTTATCTGTATACCATATAGTTGTCTCTTGAATCTCATGTAACAGACACAAAAGAAATAGGGCTGTACAACTACAAAAGACTTTTTCAACAGAGATCACACTTATTTTCTCCTGTTCCCTTCAACATCGATTCACTTCACGTTGACGGTGCTCCTTTTAAAGTGCTGATGTTAATCATCTCTATATAAAAATAATAAAATCTCATTTTGTTCTCCCAATCTTAGCCCAGTGTTTCTCTGTGACGCTGCACCCTACAAGCTTAGGATTTTTTAAGACTTGTAACTTTGAAAATAATGACTGTCACCAGACTACTCTTATGGGCCCCAATCCTGTAAATTTCTAGGCACGTGTGTAAATTTGCTTGATGTTAACCAGCAAACAAACCCATATCTAAAGTTATCATTTAAAATTTTATGTGAACGTGAAAAAATAACAATGCTAACAATACTTTGCATATGTACCAAGCATCCTGTGCACTGTTCATAAGCTTGTCAGTATCAGTCATTAACAAATGCTATAAGCGTAAAAAAAAAATTAATAGCAGCTGCAAAAAAAAATGGAAGAACTTGGGACAAGGCATTCTGTTAATCTTAAAAAACATAAGAATTGAAAACCTGATGTGGCTACTGCCTGTTCAAAGGACTCTAAGAGGTTTCTCTTGTTTTTTTTTTCTTACATTGAGCAGTTTCTTGCCCTCCCTCCCCACCACGTTACACTGTTAAAATTGTACTGAATGTTAAGTTCTACTTTTCCTCTTATCTTCAAAGAGACTTTTCAACATGTAAACCTGAACAGCTGATACCACCACCATTACTCCCAAGTTGACCATGGACCAGAAATTCACTCTGTCAAAGTTGCTTTCTTGTATATTTCGGTCACGAGCTTCAAATGCTCTGAGCAGGGTCTGGATCTGGACACTTTTGCTTAATCTGGCTTTGACACTGTTGATGGATTCCTAATGAGTAACAAAAGAATATTTTTAGAAAATAGAAAAAAACAGCCTGTAAATTGATAGCTTGCAATTCATACAGAAAAATACTGGATTAATACTTCTAATTTCTTGCAAAGAAGACAGTTAATTTAAAATCTGTACCTCTTCACAAAGTTTTGATTAATTCATTTAGACCGTTTATCATAGAATTGAGTTGAAAGGAACCTTTAAAGGCCATCTAGTCCAACTCCCCTGCAAGGAACAGGGACACCGAGAGCTTGATAGGTGCTCAGAGCCCTGTCCAGCCTGACCTTCAATGTCTCCAAGGCTGGGGCACCCACCGTATATCTGGGCAACCTGTGCCAGTGCCTCACCACCCTCACTGTAGAAAAACCTTTTTTTCTACCCAGTCTAAATTTTCCCTGTTTCAGTTTAAAAACATTTTTCCTTATCCTATCACAACAGACCCTGCTAAATAGTCTTTTGCTTGTTGGAAGTCACCTAGAAAGATGTAACATAGCATTAAGGTTATATAGCAATGTCTTCCACTCTTACAGGAGGATGGGGAGGTAGAAGGGAAATCAAATGTAATTTTTCATTTTTTTTTATTTTTAATACTCCATTATATCTTAGGGAAATGGCATTCCAAGTACTTGGAAAAGTAGAAAGCATTTACCTCTAACAAAGTAATCTCAAAGCAAGTGTTTTTTTTTTTTTTTCCCTGCTGGATAATCAAATTAGGTTGCTTTTTAATGCAAACTACCATCGGGACTATAGCTGTAAGAGAAAAGTAGTAGAATAATGTTATATTTCATCTCCTTTTTTAAGCTTTAACAGTAGTGGCCATAAACTGCTACTCCAGCTTTGATACAGAAGCATAATTTTGACTCCCAAAATTCTTTATATGATAACTGGAGGTTCTGCAGTGGAGGTTTGTAACACACAGTTTGGCTTAGGGAATCAGAGAAGTACAAGAAAGTAGACTAACACTTTGGCTATAAAAGGAACTCCCTATCCCAACTCACTCAGTAAACACCTATTCCAATAATTTGTTAGACATTTCATCTGCAGCCTAAATGCTCATTGCATGAAGCAGTGATTTACTGGGCCTTATATTCCTGGTATTACTTGAGGACTGTCAGGTAAAATTTACTAAGTATAGTAATGGGTACAGTATGCTAGAACAGGATACTGCAAGTCAGTAACACTTTCTTCATGGATATTTTCTTTGTTTTGTTGCAAGCTTAACAAATATTTCAGAAGAGATATTTTTGGATGCCAAATTATTTTACAATAGTACTAAAGTTTGTAGGTCACACGGTAGTGATATCAATGGCAGAAAAATGCTATTAAAAAAATGCTTTCCCATTTCCCACAGCAAATATCTTGTTTCAGAAGCTACTAAGTATTCATTTAAGTCCTCACAGAACATGGAAACTATGTCATAGCCTAAGTAAACAATGGCATCAATCACTAACATTAACTTTACAAAAGCTAAGATTTGCAAAGCCCTCAAGGACAATTCCTGCATTTTTTTCTTCTAGAAGAGAGAGCCGTATGTGTACATGACTAGCAAATCCATTTAAGTACTCTTTGTGATTATTCAAAGGGATTTTCTTCACACTTGCCTATATAAACTTAGTTTTCTCTAATTGTCTTGATTAGTGGTTTAAAGAACATCTGTATGGTTTCTCAGATTCTGTGTTTGATTTTAACTACTTAAACAGCATACTATATATGTGAAAGATCTGTCATCTTTAACACTGTCCTATTGTTTAACAATTTGTGTTTTGTTTATTAGGAGGAATAGAATACAGACAATGTCATGTTTTACACAAGTGTCTTCAGTCTTTGTGGATACTGTTTTCTTTTTAAAAACAAGCAAGCAGATCATCTCTGTTGTAAGTTTGCCACCAGCAGAGAAAGTCCTGCATCCTAACAAACATCAAGAACAGTGCTACAGGGAAACCAAACAATTCTCTGCTTCTAGAACAACCTAAATGCAATCATCTAGTGATGCTGAAAGGAAATAAAAGCTTTGGGCAGTAGTTTTCATCCTAGATCAAACAGCAAACATTACCATTCATAATAACTGAAAACTCTAACTGTGGCTGCTGTGATTGCAGACTGGAGCTGGATTGACTTGAGCGTGCTTTCAACGTGGAAAAAAATAAACAGAAGCAAAGCAGCTAGGACAGCAGGTCTCATGTTTTCTTGGGGTTGTCGGAGAAGTATAAGCCCTTCCCTGAAGTGCTCGGTGCCTCAGGACATTGTGTAATGTTGTCTCTACTACATCAGTAACATATAGCACCTACTTCTCTCCATTAACTCCAGCAGTACCACTATGCTCAGCAGCCCTATTACTGGTTCACTATTGCTCTTCTCAGTGTAAGCAGAACGTCTGCAAAGGTGTCCCAGCGGTGTAGTACAAATTACCTCCTAATGTGTTTATGAATCAGAAAAGATGTAAATAAAATTTGGAATACCAAACAAACTAGGAAAGAACAGTTAACTCACATGCTGGTGGGGGTACTTCTGGAAAGATAGGGACAAGAAACTTAGCCAGTACTTTGTTTTGAAACAAATGATGAAGAGATCTATGCACATTCCAACTGTGTTGCTGGGATTAAGCAGTTCTTTAATGGTATACGTACCCATTTCATTGCTACTAGGGAAAAATGTCAAATTTTAGCAATATTAAGAAAGGAAGCTGAAGGGGAAAAGGAATTATTTTGATAGCTACATAGCCTTTTCTTGCTGATTGTCTATTTCTAAAATATTCTCAAGTTTCTGTTTGGAAGTAAGAAACTCATGGTGCTGGGGTTGACATGTCAGTAGAAGAAATATGGGACTGGAACAGTTTCCAGGATGATGTGCCAGATCAATGCAGAATGGCATATATATATTTTTCCAATTACTCTTACATTAAGAAGAACTAAGGATCAAATACTAACCAGAATGTCTTCCAGTTTCATATCTAGAAGATCTGTGCCTGTAACATACTTCTTCCAGTCCTCTTGATCTTGTCCTTCTTCCCCCATATTGTCCAGGATCAGTTCAAAGAAAATCACCTTTTCAGAAATGGTACTGAACGTATTGTCAAAGCAGAACATGTAATCCCCCTCTTCTGTCTCCACCCTGTGTATATAAGCATATCATTGAATTAGCTACACTTTCTGTGCTGGTTCTAAAAGAGCAAGTTTTATAAACAAGCTTTCCTCTTAAAAACTGAAAGTCGTGCACTTGAAAAATGAATAAAACTTTTTATACAAATTTAACAACTCTACTCTTAGTTACAGCAAAGTCACCCCGCTGACTTAAGAGCTTAAAATCATCAAGGTAACAGCTTACTTTCCTCTTCCTTTATTTGAATTTTAAATTGTTAATGGTTGAGAATTATCTGTAATATGAGTAGAACTCTTGTAGTCTAAAATGCCAATAATTAATACATGCCTTGATAAAAGGACTGGGAAAATGGGGTACTTTCCAGTTTACTGTTCATATGACTAACAAAGTCATATGACTTTTTTCAGCTCCACCACTGTTTTTCTTTAATGACCATTAGCATTTATCATTAAAACAAAAATAAACTTCACTCCATGTCAAATTCCATATAAAGAGCATTAAGTGTTTAAAAACGGGTAACTAATACTCTCAAACTGTTCAACTAAAAAGCCTTTTATAATACTGAGAAATAAACAGCAGTATTCAGCCTTGATTTCAGTCATTTTTGCTAAAGAAATCAGAGCAGTGCTTTTTTGTAATGCTTCTCTCAAGTTAAACTTACGTATGAACTCCATCTGATTTTCTTTCATCAAAAACTAAAGTTTCACCTTTTGGAGAAAGTAGATGAAAATCAACATCTAATCCTGCTCCATCTAGAACCTGTGAAACAAACAAACTGTTCACACTGCTGAAAGCAACACCTTTAGGGAGGGAACTGACATAGAAAGAATTTTAAATTAGTTAATTATATACAGATTAAAAATACTTTCAACTTAAAAGCATTTTAGCCATTTCAAATCTTAAATTAAATATGATCTAATTATGCTAGACTGGGATTATACGGAACCACTCCCTACTGGTTTTTAAGAATGCACACAATTTCATTAAGGGACAACCTTGCAACACCAGCAGATGGCTAAAGCCAGTGTTTGTGTGTCACCACTGATGAGTAAATACCAGTGTTAGTTCAGTTGTGGAAAAAGAATTTCATAACAAAGGTTATGTGTAAACTCATGTGTATTTGTAGAAAAACAATCTATGCAGCACCATCCCAAAGATCTGTTGGATGAGTCAGGCCAGGACTGGACTCGTTATGCCCATTACAGTTGTACTACCGATCTTCTAATGAAGATACAAAGTGGTACTTGTACAAACTTGGGCAAAAGTAGAAGGAAGTGAAGGCATTTGTTTCCAGGCTCATAATAAACATATACTGTATTACAAAGCTGTACTGCTTTAACCACTGACATGGCTACATCTGTATCACTGTAGAAGTACAGCTTTATGCCATGACTTTGCCCCTGTTTACTTTCCAGGGAGCTGTTGGAACACAGCAGCCTACTCTGGCTGAAATGGAGGGCAAAGTTTAAACTGGCTGAAAATGACTCTGGAGGCTTACCAAAAAAAGAATGGGCAGTAAAGATACATAGCTAACATCTGATCAGAGTAAAAACACAGGCAGTGATAGAGCTTCAGGGCTACGGTACAATCCAAACACACTGGGACAACACTTCCTACCAGCACAGCGTTTATGGCATTATATCAGCAGGTAGCATTAAGCTTTTAGCCACTAAAAATTCAGGATAATTAAGTAAAAAAAAACAACACATATTTCCAGTAATACATGTAGCTTCTTTTCTACACATTCAAATAGAAAAAGGAAACATAACTGTTAACAGTATTGCAGAGAAATTTATACCTGGGTAAAAGTAAGTTTACTGTTTGATTACTTTGTAACTGGCATTTTAAAGCAGAATTTTATTTTAAACTTAAGCTTTGCTTAGGACCACGTTAAAGCTTTGTTCACATATCGATCTTTGATTCCTGTTCAGTGCTGCACAGAGCAAAAATAATTAGAAAACCACCAGGACTTTCAGCTTTACATTTTTAAGACAGAGGAAAAAAATAAGGGGGTGAGATCCTGCGCACTTCAGCAAGCAGCGGGTATTGCAGCATGAAGGGCAGGAGGCCTTAGGGGAAGCCCAGTTTTAAGGCTACGCTTGGCAAACTTCCATTGCAGAAATGGGCTTCATAGGAGCGCAGAAATAGGCAGGCAAGCTACATGGCTACTGCTATACAAGGTCACAGCAGCTGACGTTCTGCTTTCTTTGTTTCTTCTGCTTTAAAGAACGGCAATTTGAGACCTGATATAGCACACAAAGGAGCCTATTAAATATAAGACAAGAAAGAAGGAGCGGTGTAAGCCTCTCCCTTCCCCGGCTCCGCAGCGCGGCCAGGCCGGTGTCCCGGCGCGGAGAGACGGCGGTACCGGGCCGCTTCCCACGCAGCCCCGGAGCCCCGCGCCCGCCCGCAGCCCTCATGCCGGCGGTCGCCGGAGGATCACGACGGGGGGCTCGGTGCGGGCGGAGCCGCCCCGGAAGAATACGGGGACTCGCGGCCGGATCCGGAGCGCCTCGCGAGGCCCCGCCCGCACGACCTGGTACTCGAGCTCCAGCGAGGCCTCCTTGCGCATGGGCTGGTAGAAGCACTCCTTGCGGCCGGCCGGCAGCGTGAAGGTGAAGTCGCTATCCAGGGACGGGCTGAATTCGGCGGCGCCGGGCGACGGCAGGAGCGGCGCCAGGCAACTCAGCAGCAGCACCAGCCGCGGCGGCCCCATGCCGGCAGCGCGGCGCTCCGGCTTCCCGCCCACACGCCGCCCAGCGTGCACCGCGGCGGGACGCGCCACCCCCGCCCGGGCGTGGTGAGAGCGCGGCTCCGGGATGGAGGCGGTCGCGCACGCGCTGTCGCTGCTCCCGGCAGGTATGGCGTATGGGCGGGGCTGCGCGTGCGCCTACGGGGTTGGCGGAAGAGGCGGGTTTTGTAATAACGGTCCGCGCTGCTCGAAGTGGCGTGGGTTGAGGTGCGTGTGGAGCGTCGGGCGGCGTCTGCTGAGGTACTGTTGCTCGGGATAGTGAGAGTCGGTTGGTAGCCCCTTCCCGCCTCTTTCTTCCCCTCGCTGTTAGCTGCAGCGCCTGGCTGCGTTTCTGCACTTCTCAGAAGCAGTAGTTGTGGAGCTGCTCGTGCTTCATGAATGTACACAGAGCTCTTTTTCTTCAGTAGGGCCATAAGTTAAATGGTTCATTTGTACAAAATAACGTTTATCTAGTGAATACCAGGAGTGTATGAAATGTATCCTTATGTTTGGAAATAAACTATTTTCTTCCTAATATTCTTGTTTATTTCATTATCTATAAAACTCTAAAACATCTCTGTAAATGATACTTATGTACACTTAACAATGTTTTAATGTTGTAGCCACATGTGGTGCCGATGGAGTGCAGCATGTGGACTTGTTATAAAAGTGATGATGAGGAACTGCTCGCAGCTGTGGACTCGTTACGGAATCAGCTGAGGAGAACTGAAAAAAACCTACAGACTGTAGGGGCAGAGCTTTCCAGGTATGTGTGTTCAAGCATGAGAGCAGCCTGTCGCTTGTAGCGTACGTCAGTTGTATTAAGCGTAACGGATTACAGTGATTCCTTTTGTGCTTTGCTCTTGAGTGCTCTTTGTGAGCAACTAAAATAATGAAGAAAAGTGGGGTAACAACTTCTTGCTCTTCCTCCTAGCGCTGGTACAAGTGAACATTCTGACTGCTGTTTTGATGAGGCTGCAGACCTCACCCTGGAGAACCTTGTTCAGCTTAATTGCAACAGTCAGTACTCTTCCAACTGCAAGAAGACTGTTGGTAAAATGTCTTGCCGGGATTTTCAAAGAAAATCCAATGTAAATACTGCACTTCACAGCCAGGTTTTGCTACTCCTGTCCATTCTGTATTCTGTATTTATGAAATTTTCTTGCTCTCAGATCTTTGATACCTGTTGATAGAGTAGTCCTTAAACCTAGTGTGATTTAAGTAAGTTTCTTCTGCAGAGATCCCTGTGATGTATACATTGTTCCATATGTGTTTGTATGTGGAAATACATGTTTATTTTTTTGTCTAGTCTGACTTGATGCCTATAGCTTTTGATAAAGCTGTGGAAGAAAATGAACGTCTTAAGGAGAAGCTGAATGATCTCCATGAGCAAAATGCTTCTTTGGCTTCTCAGAACCATTACCTAAATAATAAAATTGAAACAATAAACTTGGAATTGATGGAGTCAAAAACAAGAGTATGTATCTTTAATGTATCTCATTCTATTTGTGTTTAATATTTAAACTTTGAAGTTTAAATGCTCTTTACATTTTTTTAGTAGTTCTAATATCATTTAAGAGTGTGCAATGATATTTTGAAACAGAAGAGTTTGGAATCTAATTCTTCATGAGCAAATCAACTACATTAATTATAAATTCTATCTGTTAATGTTCCAAAATTGAATTATAAAGCCAATGTGGCAAATAAATTGGAATGACTATTTAGTATACGAAGTGATGTGTTAAGAGGGGAAGAAAGCTTTTCCTACTCCTCACATCGTAAGTCTTAGTTTGGTAATAAAGAGATGAAAGAATTAACTAGTTAAAACAATTCAATGATGTAGTTAGTACTGGACACCCATGTATAATTTTCACAGTGCAATTAAGTAGACTAGGGAAATATTTGACTGTCTGACTTGGAAAAAAACAAGGAGAGGAAGGTAAACGCTTGGGAAAAAAAGAACACGATCAACATGTAAAGCAATCACTCTTCGATATAACTTGTCAGATGGGAGTGGTGCTGGGGAACTGATACAATGTTGAATTAGCAGAAATTTGGAGTTCATTTTGCATTTATGGGCACAAACATCTTCTGCAGCAAATTGAAGAGCACTGTGTCATTCAGTAAGCAGTTGGTTCATGCATGTCTCTCATATAAATGTGTATATGCAAATGTTAGTGAAACCATAAATATGTTTCTGTTTCAGATTTCTTACCTTGAATCAACTTTAGGTACACATTTAGTTAGCATTCCTAAGTTAGAAGAACGAATTGTAACTTTGGAAGCAGAAGTTTCAGCACAAGATAAAATTCTAAGGTAATAAACACGCTTCTTAACAGTAATGAGGTCTGCTTGCGAGTTCAGTCCCTTTTTCAAGATGATGTAACTACTGGTTCTTTATGGGTCGTGTAATCTGGAGCTTGAAACTTCTGTTTTGGAGCCATGTGTAGGAAGAGTAAGTGTTTTATTTTGTACCTATGTCTTTTATATGGTCAATGTACATCAAGAAATGGAAGAACATAATAAAGGTGAAATAAACCAGATTACAATTTACATTTAAACATGTATGTCCTTATAACAAGATCCACTCAGGACTGATTTTGTGCTGTGTGACTGTACAACTTCTATAATGAACAAACATCCATGTTTACAGACGTCTCTGTACCATGTAGTGTAAAACAATCTTTCTTTATGAATATGTTAATCAAGACAAATGATCAAAAAAAGCTAATGTGAACAATGTCCAGAAGGTGTCAGGAAGGCACAGCTGGCTGGCTGCTTATCTTAAAACTTCATGCTAATAATATTTGAGTAATGCCTCAAAAGTCAGTTCTCACAGCACAAGTAAAATACCCTAAACATCCCAAACAGCACTAACGTATGTGTTGTCCAGTCATACCTATTTTTAGAAAAATGGTGACTTCAGTGTTCAGATGTTATGCCACAAACCCAGTTGTCTGGATTCTTGGCATCCATAGCAGCAGATGCCTGCTGGTGAGATTTGGACACCGCTCTAGACATATTGCTTGTGAGTCTTGAAACTATTGCTGTTCCAAACCTAGTTTTGAAAGTTGCATCTTATCTCAAACATGCAGAAAAAATTTCCACACCTTGTCACCCCAAAGTAAAAGTAAATAATTCTTAACCAAAATCCTTATATTTTTAAATCATGCTTTGCTTGCTTACCAGAGATGCAGAAGATAAACTAGAGCGAAGCCAGAAAACAGTGGTGGAAAGAGAAAGTGTGTTGCAAAGATACAAAAGGGACTATGAAAATCTGAAAATTGAATTAATTGAACGAAACAAGCAAGGAAAAAGGTGACTAAGTGTTCTTAGTATTCTTAATAAACTGAATATAAAGAAGTAATGCTTAAGTGTTTAATCTTCTTGGCAGATACTTATTTTATGGAATTAAACTTTCTCTGCTTTACAAATTTTACTTTAAAAAATACATGTCTTTCTGTTATGACAGTAAGTTTTTTTTTTTTTTAATCTTGAAAACTGCTAGTAATTGCAGGCTGATAATTTACACTAAAATGTAATTTAGCTACCTATTTGGTTTATTACCTCTATTTTCTCTTCAGAATAGAGGTACTGCACTGGAGAGCAGATGCTGGTCCTTGATGTATTTTTCCTGAATTATTTTTGACTTTGTCTTGCAAGGATCTACAGTACATACTTTTTGTATTTCAAGTATTTAATGTTGTAATGAACAGAACTAGTCAACAATTCCAAGTGCTTTATTTTTTTTTGTGAAGTAATAAAAACACAACTTCCACAAGAGAACTGTAGAATCATACAATGGTTTGGGTTGGAAGGAACCTTAAAGATCATCAAGGGTTCCAGCCCTTCTGCCATGAGTAGGGAGACCTTCCATAGATCAGGTTGTTTTTGTTATCTTTAATCTTATCTATGTGTATGTTATCTATTTGTAATTCTTGTATTCCTTAACTTCCTTTCCCAGTCCTGATCTCCCTCCCTTCCCAACCTCTGAAATGAGTAATTGTGGAAGATACTAAGAAAGGAGGGTGAGGAGGAGCAAGACACATGATCTGAAATAGACAGTCTTTGCTTGCTTCATTTGAATGCTTGTTTACCTAATACCATCCCAGTCTGTTTCTTTTACTTATTGATGTTGTCCCTCCATTATCCCCCAAATAATTTATCCTTTGATCTGTTTCTATCAGGGCTAGCATAATTCCAGTTACAGGAGCTCCCTTCTACTCTTTGAATTTTGCTTCCTTAACATGCCTACTGTCTCAGTCCCTCACAAGGTCTTTTACCTGGAGGGAAAGTGGGGTAGGAGGATGACTTGAATAATGAATCCTTTTGGATGGGCATCAAAAGTATTTACTTTTCAGTTCTTATATTAGAAATTTATTTTAATATATTTAAATGACCATTAAAATGAATTCACGCCATGTGGCACGCTTTCATCTAGGAACTTAGGAGGCAAAAGGAAATGACCTGAAGCTGTTAATGTAGTTGTTTTTACTGTTTCTTATAAGTGGAGGAAATAGTTACCTAATTACCGAAATCCTGATTTTTAAAAGTGGTATGTTGCATTACAGAGCAGAACAACAAAGAAATGAAGCTTTATTGAATGCTGAGGAGCTAACAAGAGTTTTCCAAAAGTATAAGGAGAAAGTAACTGGAAGGTTTGAGAAGGTGAGATTTTTATTTTTTTTTCCCCACTCTATGAAGATTTTGCTTCTTTCAGTATGTCGGACAGCAAAAAGCAGTGTTACTTATGGATCACTTTTTTTTTTTTCTTGTTGGTTTTGGCCAAGTCTTGAGAGGTGGGATGGGGTAGGCAACTGTTTGTATCAATAATTTCATTTATCTGTTTTTAAACTCTTTACACAGTGTGGTCATGCATCCCAGAGAATGATGTTTCTTGTCTCTTGCCAGCTAGGAATCATGCATATTACAGGTCTATGATCTTTTTTTATCAAAATGTCATCTTTATAATTTGTCCGTAGAAACACGTGCTAGAGAATGGCTAAAATTAATACCCAAAGTTCCAATGGCCAAAAATGTTTGCTGCTTCACATGAGGATAAATCGCACAGGCTCATTGCCTCTTACGGAGAAATTTGATTGAAAATGACATTATGTTCTCTCAAATGATAGGTGAAGAAAAGGAAACTTTTCTGCCACTTTTCTTTTTCTCACAGCTGTGAGCAATAGAATCACGTACGTGCAGGAGAAAGGAAGGGAAGGGGGGAAAAAAAAACACAAAAAACTGAAACAGGATTGTGTTTGTAGTAGTTTTTTTTTAAAGCCTGTTGGCTTTCAAAGTTTAGACTATTGTCATAATGAAAAAAATACTTTTTAAGGTTCAGGCTGAAGGAGTGCGCTTAGAAAACTATATAATTAATTGTGAAAAAGAAAGAGAGAAGTTGAATGAAAAATGTGTCAGCTACAGAAAGCATCTAGACATCCAAGAAGAGCAATTAAGGTAACAAAGTTTTTTTTAAAAAAAAAATCTTTGCAAATAACTGTACAGAAACTTCATGTTAAACTGTAACTGGGAAGCTGCTCTCAATTCATGTAGTTCGAACCAAACCAGGAGGACCAGCATCAGCGAACACTTAGGATTTCTCTGTGTTGTTCATAGTAATCCTAATACTGTACAGTTAAAAAGTAAATAAAAGGCATAAACCTACAGATTTTTAAGTGCTTTTCTGAAACTAATCCTTTGAAGTTATAATCCCACACACCACTACATACTCACAGTTAAAAGCAGCACTTCTATGGCCTGGGAGCATGGTTTACCCTGCTCACACACAGTTTCTGCAGGAAACGTGGGTACTCTGCCTTTCCGTATACCTGTTCTGCTGTCTTCATGCTGCTAATGTACCTGCTGGTAAGAAAGCACTCTAAGAGGTCATCTACACTGACCTCTGGGTGTGAGCACCTACTTGTTGCACACCATACAGTCAGTCCCTAGTTGGAATGAAGACTACTGTCAGCCTTCAGTGGGGAGGCTGCACTCAGATCTGAGGGCAGGCTTTAATGCTGGCTGCAACTTTAGACAGTGTTTATCTTGCTAGTTTTTAGCCACACTAATGTCCTTTCCCGCTGTTGCACACTTTCATGCTCACTGTCCATTTCTTCTTAAGACTGCACTTTTTTTTTCCTTGTGCTGGAGTTGGCACTCATCAGGACCTTTAAGCTAATTCAGTTTGTTAAACTAACAGATACCTAAAAAAGTAAATAACTTGCAAATGGAAAGAGTCCTATTCCTTCTCATCACTAGTAATAGTGTGTGTAAAGAATACTAGATAACCTTAGTCTTAGTATATTACCCTAATTCTTTGTCATTTTAGGTATAACTGTTTTTTATCCTGTTTTTAAATTTCTTTGGCTTTAGCACGTTTAAAGCCTTAATCTATTCCTTACCCTTGTGATGATGCTTAAAACTTTAAGTTGTCTAAGAATGAGGGGTACTATATTTTCTGATTTTGTTTGCTGATGGCAGTTTATATTGTGGTCCTTACGAGGAGCAAAAGCTTAGTAAAGCAGTGAAAACTTTCTGTCCTTTGGAGTTCATCCTAGAGTTTGAGAGGGAAGAAACTATTTAGCAGTGTTATTACCTTGTGTTCCTTTGGTACTTCTAATAATAAAAATTCTAATCCAATTATCTGTATTGAACTGTGCCTGTTGAATAGATACACTTTTTTTAGGCAACTCAGGGAAGAGAATCGCAATGCAAAAGAAGAAATTATAACTCTAGAGGCGAAGAACAGAGAAATTATATCAACGTTGAATCAGTCCAAGCAGAAGATCCGTGAGCTTGAAAAGGAACTTAATGAAGAAAAAAGAGCTCTTAAAGAGAAAAATGCTCTGGTCAGTGAAAACACAGAGCTGAGAGCACTTAATGCACAGCAACATAACAACTTGAAATTATGCCATCAAGAAATGGAGAATTCAAAGCGAGAGCTCAACTTACTAGAAACCATTATTTCCCAGTTGTCTTTAAGTACATCTGAAGAGGTACAGTAACTGATTCATTATTCTAAATTGTGTCTTGTATCTTAAATAATTTTAACTGATATTGCATGGAAGTCTTGTGACATTGTTGAGAAATTATCTGAGTGTAATATCTTTTTGTTTTCAAGATGCACGGATGAAATGTTATTTTAGTTGAAATGTTTAGCTTTCTTTTGATTCAAAAACAAGGAACGGGTGTTTTTGAGTTCATTAACCAGCAAGCATTTTAAATTACATTTTCTGTTCCTCTGTTCTATGTCCTGATTCTTCTGACAGAAGTATGTACTCCAAAATAGGATGTCCAGTTATGTGCTACAGTAGTTCTTCTTGGTTGAACATTGTGACATTTCTCTGATGGCAGACACATTGTGTTATACAGCCAGAGTTTGAGTCAACCTCAATAATGGAGAAACTAGATCAGGAGAGAGATGCTTTAGAAGCTTACTTTGCTTGACAAGTGAAGGCACACCTTTCTTGACTGCAAGTAATTTTTGTTTATCAAGATGAACCCTGGCTTATTAATTTTGCACTAGTGAAGTTTATCAGTAACCTGAATGTGATTGTGGGTGTCCCCAAAAAAACAAAGTTATGAACAAACTGGGGTTACTGAAGGAACTGCTTAGGAAGTCAGGCAGGGCTAGAGAGAATCATGCAAGGTCAGGAATGTGGACTGCATCACAGAATCACAGAATTGCTCAGGTTGGAAAAGACCTTCAAAGATCATCAAGTCCAACCGCAACCTAACCAATACTACCCTAACTCTAGCAACCCACCACCAAATCATGTCCCTGAGCACCACATCCAAACTTTTTTTAAACACATTCAGGGATGGTGACTTAACCACCTCCCTGGGGAGCCTGTTCCTGTGCTTAACAACCCTTTCAGTAAAGAGGTTTTTCCTGATATCCAACCTAAATCTTCCCTGGTGCAATTTGAGGCCATTTCCCCTTGTCCTGTCACCACTGAGAAGAGACCAGCCCCGCTCTCACTGCAATCACCTTTCAGGTATTTGAAGAGAACAATGTGGTCTCCCCTCAGTCTCCTCTTCCCCAGACTAAACAGCCCCAGTTCCTTATAGGGCATATTCTCCAAGCCCTTCACAAGCCTTGTTGCCCTTCTTTGGACCTGATCAGTCCTCCTTACTTCTGAAATATGAATGTGAATAGCTGTAATGAAAAAAAAAATTAAAATATTCTTTCTTTACATTTGTGGAATTGTCAAAGTGAAGTTGGCCAAAGAATGTAATAATTTTAAATAAAACATGATGTTTTGGGCTGTTGTGACTGTAGGCATTTATTTGGAAGATCCTCAGAGGTCGTTTAATGGCCTTATTTGGAAAAATTGTCATTGTACAGAAAAATTAGAGGCTGTTCTGATAATGTAATACGATCACTGGAATTGGTAAGGAAGCATAATGTCAGAAGCTCATCATGTAGAATTTCTGATAGTATCTCAATTTAAATTCTCATGGCAAGAATGCTCATGTTTATGTACCTATACAGAGATGAAGGACTGAGAACCTTAATGCCTCTAATTTCTTCTAATGTGAGATGAGCCTGCAGTGCTCTGCAAGCACTTAAGAGAATAACTTCAAAGTTACCCAAAATTTTAACATTCTGGTATGTGTGTATAAAATGATATGGTAGTACAGTAAGTGAACTAGTCATACTGTTAGGCAATAAAAAGTTGATTTTGGTTTTCCTTTAACTTTTAGTTTAAATGGCACAACTTGAAACATCAGCTATCCAGTTCACCCACAAAAGAAGCTGTCTCTGAATCCTGTGAATCAAATAAACCTTTGACTCCAGGCCTAAGGTATAACTTTCTGGTTACTGAATTATGGGAAGAGTGGGAAGATACTTACGTGGTACCAGAACTAGCCTGTACAAAGAGTTAATAATTATCTCCTTCTTTATAATAGCATTGAATTAGCAATGAAGGAAGCAGAAATTGGAAAGCCTCACACAAATTTAACTGCCTGTAATACAGTTGAGCATTTATTGAATGATAATGAAAGCCAAGAAAAAAGAGGGTTATGTGGCCTAGAAGCAGAGCCTGTCAAATTGATCAAAACTCAAGAAGGTAAGGTCAACAAAACATCTGACAGTTCTGTTTGGTTAACCTGCAGAAAAGGGATTTTGTTTTTGGTGGAGTTCAAATTGTTTCTTAACTGCATGTGTACTATTTTAATGTCTTTGTGTCAACAGATGTATTTTAGTTGAATAGAGAGCACTTTGTCACCTACGAGTTCTGTACATTGTCAGGTTCTCTAGGCACAATATTCTTTTAGCTAGTTATGTTCTGCAGCAATATACAAGGTACAAGTTGTATTGAAATGGAGCCACGTATCTTTTCTTTTCACAGGTTATGCTAATGTCTCCATGTTTTCTTTGATCCTTCTGTCTATGTCCTGCTGCTAGAGAACTTCTCCAGTTGCCTCTGCAATTTGTTAGAGCAGAATGGAATGACTTTAGGGCAGATATGTAATGACTCTTCTTTGTTTGCTTTTTTATTTCTTTTCCCATGAGACGCAGCTTGTAGTTACATTATAGAGAAAAAAAATAAGTGTTCTTGTTTCTAAATACTGGGTGTTAGTTCAATATTCTATCATTAAATTATATTTCTCCTCTTTGGAACGTATATCATTACTCACTTCAGTGCTGGTTTGTGTGTTCTTATTTTTTAAAAACAAAAAGCTTATATATTTATTTTTTTTTCTTTGAGAGGGGAGAAAATGTCAACAGTTGGAACTTGTCAGCAAACAATTTGAAAAGGAAAGGCAAAGATTCAAGAAAGAGATGGAAAAATTACGTGTTAAAATGGCAAAACTACATAATGAGAATTTGTCTTTGAAGACCAGCATGGCTCAGAGAACCAGTCAGTTTCAAAGCATGCAGGAAGAGCTATCTGCAAAGACTTTAAAAACTAATACCTTAAAACAAGAAGTAAGTTTCTAATAGAAAGGAAAAAGTGTCAGGCTTTGCTTAGTTAAGTCATTGGAGAGAGTTAAGATAATTGTTGTGGAAAAAGTGAAATTGTTGTTCTAATTTTAAAATTTGCCCTATTTAGAAAAACTTAAGATGGGGTAACTTTAAGAGAAAGTAGGGAAACTTTAAGATAGCAGCCTCAATTTGTCTGCTGTCAGAAATCTCTGGTTTTTAATTTGATGTTCTTAGTGGGCTTTACATCTGTTTTGCTTTGTTACATGAAAAATGTGCATGGTCTTGTTCCTCTGTTATGACTGAATTAATGTGGAGTCTTAAACAAATGTTCAAAGAACAGTTACAAGTATTTTTCCTCACTAAATGTCAATACATTTGTCAGAGATTAACATCATTAATGTGAGGGAAGAAATTTACTTTCAGCTAGCTCTTCTCTAATTTAATAAGTTTTTTAATATTTACATTCTGATGACGATGTGTTAATTACAGCATAATTTTATTGGCCATATTTCCTAATGATGACTATATATATTGTAAAATGCAGTTAATAATTACAGTGTACATTACTGATAGAATAATCACGTATTGGACAAATTTGAAGTAAATTATTAATCATTGTAGAATTCAGGACAAAGAGCATATGAAAATAAATGAGTGATGCCTAAAATTTAGTAAGGAATAAAAGTAGCTGAAACAGAATCTTTGATAAGAAAGCATAGGAGAACACTTGAATTAGACAATAGTATCTTCATGTTTCTTTCTTTCTTTTTTTGCCCTATTTAATTCCAGATAGCAAAGAAATCTTCTCAGCTTTCTGCACTTAAGAAACAATTGGAAGAAAAAGCTGTTGCTTATTCTGCTGCTGCTGCACGAAGTATGGAGTTGGAACAGGAACTCATGGTATGATGGTATTCAGTGAAAAACTACATTTGTGTAAAATGGCATAAATGAAGATCAGAGCTGAAATCAAAATGGTATTGTTGCACGTATTTAAAATAGACTTTGAGATCTGCTAGGCTATCTGCATGATTTTTAGAGAGCATAGTTTAAAATTATATCTATATATAGTTTCAAATAAAATATATTTCTTCCTTGCTTTTGAGCATGGTAAGTTCTGAATGCACGTTTTGCTGTTCCCTTTTGATGACATACACAACAAAAAACTAGTTCTATTGAAATGAATTGTAACGCTACCATTTATTCTGGGGAGATCAGAATTTCATCTAAGAAAAATTTTAAGAATTTCTATCCTTTGAGCTGATTTTTTTAAATTTTCCATTTAATAAAATTACTGTTTTCTCCTCCTCAGTAGAATAAAGCTAATTCCAAAGTAGAGTGTACTGCGTTGGCAGTGTTCTCTTTATTTTCGTAAAGTTCTCAAGTAGTCTGTATGAAACTATTAAGGCAAGAGGTAGCAAAGATGGATTCGAAGTGTTAACTGAAACACTGGACAAATCACTTTCATTTTCTGTTGTCGTTCTTAAATAGTGTATTTTTAAGAAATACATGTAGACCTGTGAATAAAATTGTCTTGTAAATGGGAACTTGTGAAGAAAGTAATCTGAAACTCAGCACTGTATCTTCCAGTCCTGGTATTGTCATATAAACTCGTTTGATTTTGGGAAGAGGTGTAAGGTTGCTAGTGAAGTAAACAACTTTCAGGTGGAAACCTGTATTTTAAAAGATTCCATATATTCATATAAATATGCCATTTATTTTTGTTAGGTGTTCTTTCTTCCTGTTATGTCCTGGTAGTCTGCCTTGGCAAGTATCTTGTCTGTGTAGAGGCAGCACTGTGTGGTATTCTATATCTTTATTATAGGCATGACATTCTCTGAGAGGAAACATGCTGTGTGTTACTTAGCATTTTCTAGATTGTTTATTAATGAATCTAGGAAATTGATTATCAAATAATAACTATTGGGTATCAGAAGTAAACATTTTTATTAAGTCCTTGCTGTTGTCATTTCCCAGGGAAAAAACAAACACATTTGTGAGTTGGAAACAACTGTCAGTGAAGAGCACAAGCAACTAACTTATGCTTTTGAAAAAGCAAAATTGATTCATCTTGAGCAGCACAGAGAGATGGAGAAACAGATAGAACTAGTAAGGCCTCATTTGTATGCTAGTATGTACGTGTGATATAGGTGACAACTTTTTCACATGATAATTTCTTCATTTATTCAGTAGTTCTGATGCAGATACATAATGAAAAATGTTTATCTTCTCCCTACATTTCTGGATTTTAGTTCATTTTCCATCTAACACTACACAGTGTCATGACTTCCATTTGGGGTATGCATATCCTCTTTTCTGCTCAGCTGAAGAAGAATGCAGGCTTAAAAAGAATGCTGTGGCTCTTTGCTCCAAACACCTAGCACAAAAAAAAAATATTTTTTTTGACTTCTAACTGTACTCTTATTTACACTGTGAACACGTGTGCTCAAGGAGAACTGTCAGGATTTTTTTCATTCTTTACAGAAGTCACTTGTTTTGTACCATTAGCAATACAGCTGTGGCTATTTCTAGCTGTTAAATTCTAGCTGTTAAGTGAATTTGTTATTTTAGTAAAGATGTATGTATGTCTTAATGCCTTAGCTGAAGACAAACAATTATACTTTGCCTTTCCTCATTGACTTACTTCTCTTTTTGCTTTTAACCATAAAGGATTTGAGATTTCTTGATATTTTTAATACTCTGCAATATTGCTGATGGCAGAAATCTACTTCCCATTTTTAGTGGTGGGTGAATAGAATTGAATAATATGTTTAGATTTGTAAGTTCTCTGAAACCGTTTATTAAAATCGTAAACTATAAATTATTTATGGGCAGCTTCAGACACAGCTAGATAAGAAACATCAACAATTTGTGGAACAAGAGACGACAATATCTGTTTTGCAAAAAGATATTATACATAAACAGCATCACATCGAATCATTGGATGGGCTGCTGATGGAGAGCAAAGAGGTAAGGCTGGTTTTTGACTTAAGTGAAAATCAGTCAAGTGACTAATGGTGAAAACCACATCTACAGACACATGGAAAAATTGAGAAAATGAAAAGATAACGTGTGTATGTTTCGTAATTCTTGTTTAACTCATTGAGTGAATCTATTGTACTCCCGATACTACTCTAAGTTAAGCACAAACTGTTCATTGTTTGCTGTCTCACCATTCCATTTATACTTCTGGTTTGCACCATTAATCAAAGGAAAGAGATCTGGATAAAGATATCTTTTGTAACTGTTCTAGATGAGGTCAACAAACAAGAACGTTATGCTGGGCAATCCATGTTTCTTTAAATAATTAATTTGGCTGCTGAATATGAAGGGATGCCTCTTAGGAACCATATTCACACAAATAGAATATGCAAGCTGTTTACCTAAGTACACTTCTGTTTTTTCACCTGTATGATTCTTGCTTGCTAAGATTTTATTATTGCCACTATATTTACTTTCTTCTCTTTTGGGGGGGAAAATGTACAAACAGGAAATGAAGAAACAAGATCTCAAGAAAGATGAGAGACTGAAGATACTGGAGAGTCAGTTAAATGAGCAAACAATCAAAGTTAGTAAACTCTTTCTAATTTTTAGTTCATAGTCTTAATGTTTTGCAACTATGAAGTTTTTTTGAATTCTTACCCTCTGTGGACAGGCTGTCATGGCGACTTTACAGAAATCTTTCTCACAGATACTTCAAAAACCTGAAGTCTTCTCAGCATCTTGGTTTTTTTATTAGAAGTTTTTGTAAAACCTGCCATAAGAGATTATGCAACCTATAATTGCCTTAGAAATTACTGTTATAAATAAGGGAGATTTGTAATTGCACTTCTAGGAAAAAAATTGTCTAACAGAGATAATGTTATGTAGGTTTTTAGCCCAGTTACTACGTAGACATGCAATAATGATATTAATTACCTTTTTATAGCCATCGAAACCTCTTATTAGTGTTGGCTTCGTATCTTCCATGCAGTACCTGTAACAGTAGTGTTATTAAACTTTATCATGTGGTGATTTAGCACCATCAGGTTTTATATGGTATTAAATTCTTAGGATGTTGCCAGGAGGTAGGTACTATGGGCTTAGCTGGGAGCATGTACTTTCTGAATTTGTGTCAGAACAGTTTTCTGTTTGAGTATCTTTCTAGTGCTTGGGTTGTTTTCTAGATACTTAAAATTGGGATCCATAATTGTTTATTTTCAAAAAGCTCTTCATCCTGGTGAGGGGGGAGGTATACAATCCATTATCACTTAAGCAATCAATAGCATTGACAGCATTGTACATAAGCGTGTTAACGTAATTTATGTTGATGAGAAGTTTCTTAGCATTGGAATCAAGTAGTTAAGAAATGGTAAATTACTATTCGTAATGATCTCTGGAGGTTTGTTCTTTACAACCGTGGACAGATAAAATTTTAAAATAGTTATAGGGCCTAAATAAAATCCATATTACCAGTAAATGCCAAAATAAATTAGCAGTGTTGAAATTGCTACTGTAAGATACTATACTGTCTGTTTTGCAATAAAACTCTTCCTTTCTATTTTGGTAGAACTTGGGCATAGTCTCTGAGCTCAGAAAACAAGCAAACAAAAGCTTTAGTAGCTTTCTGAGATATGTTAAGATATTAATTATATTTTTGACTTCTGACAACTCAAGTGATAATTTCAGATTTATAGAATTCCGTATGTAAATTTTAACTTGTAATAAAGCATGGGGGACTTATGATTTGATAGTTTAAACAGGTTTGTTTGTAAATTGTGGCTACTGACAAATACTGGAGTCTATTTTTATAACTGATAGTATTATCTGATTTAAACAATCTAAAATATTGTAATTTCACAAACTTTCATTTCTGCTTACAATCAGAGTTCTTTGCTTTTTTTCTTTTGTGCCTGTTATAGCACTCTTTATTTTAAAATGTAGCTTCTCAGACATTTTGCACAAAGATAATTTAAACATTTTTTAGCTATTAGCTAGTTAACAAAAAATATGTGAATTTCAAGTAATCTGTGACATTCAACTAGGTGAAACAACTTGAGTCAGCACTGGATGTATGTAAGGAAGAACTTACACGGTATTTGAGTCAGACGGAAGAAAACAAGGAGATGTTTCAAAATCAGCTCAAAAAGAAGTCTGAAGAGGTAGGAAATAGGTTGTTTTGGCAACTTTTCTGTGTTACAGAGAAAGCTATTGTTCTGATTGCTTTAATCCGAAATCTTGTGAAATGTGAAACAAAACCTTTGTAGTGTGAATTGTGACTACAATTTAAGCTGGGAGGAATACTATACATCTCGTGATGATCGAGGGGAAAAGCATAACTAAGGAACATTGGATAAACTTAAGGAAGTACCAAGGGAATGAATTTGTTGAAAGAGGTAACAAAATCAAGATTAAAGGGAAGAAATCATTGTCTTAAAAAATGGGGGCGTGCTGTTGCAATATAAACTTAAATTTACATAATTGATTCGCGTTGCAAGTAGCTTAATGAGGAAGATGTCTGAGCATAACCAGTTAAAAAACTTATGTGAGGTTTTTGTCTGTAGTTTCCTCTCCCTTCTACACCCTCCTCCCAAGTCAATTCTGCTCTACTTAATGAGAGACAGGTGTTAGTCAAATGGAGTTTACAGGAATAACTGGGTAGAAATCTGTGCTCTGTATTATGCACAAGCCTATGACACTTACTGTTTCTTTCTAAGTCCTAAAACTTGTTGTTCTTATACTGAATGTGGAGAGACTGTTGCATGATACGGAAGGGTGGCAGGTGTGGCTTTTGTGATGAATACTTCCATGCACAACTGGCAGAGTCACTACCTCCACTTTGGGGTGAGCAGTTAGTGTTTCACTTTTCCTCATACACGTTGTCTGAAGAACATGACTTTTTAGATAATTCCTGCCTTTCATCACTGAGAAATCAGACTTTTCAACATGTTGTGAAGCTAGACACTCAAAATACATGGCTGTTATTGGAATGATCATTGTCATAAAGGGAGAGACTGAACTAAATTTAAAGGAGAAGACAGGGACTTCCTCAGAAATTAAGTAAGAAGAGCGGCAGAAAGAAAAGTAGTTCGGTAATTTATAAATGAGAAATCTTTTTAAAATTTACTGAATATGTTCTTAAGACATTAGCAGTTCAAATGCAGTTAAAAAGCAAGAATTAAAAGTTTTAGGTTGATAAATGACTACTTTGCTCATTTTGTAATGGACAACTGAATGATAAGATGCGTTACATACTGTTGAAACTAATGCACAAAATTAACAGCCAAAATCATACTGAATTTTTAATGAATCTGTGATGATTAAGTACAAAGAGTAGCTGAGTGTGAATAAAAATGCTTTATAGTGATGGAAAGTAAATGTATTTTCAGGTTTGTTATTTACAAAAGGAAATAAAACTGAAAGGTCGTAACCTTCAGGACACAAACGAACAGAATATTCTCCTGCAACAAACTTTGCATCATCAGCAGCAAATGTTGCAGCAAGAAACTATTAGAACTGGAGAACTGGAAGATAATCAAACTAAGCTTGAAAAACAGGTATAGTACTGTTGGAAGTCTGCACAGGGACAATTGTTTTAATTCTTTATATGCATTTTTGTAATACCTTTAGAATCTGGATGTTCATAACTGATTTGATTTTCATTATTTTAGATACATCTAAAATAAAGGATTAACAGTTTGGTTTGTCTTAAAGGAAGTTCTGTGTTTCTAAAAACTCTAGCCCTACTGTGGTTAAGTGCTTGGTAAATTAAGCCCAGGTCTTTAAGGATAAGTGTACTGAAACTCAAAAGATATCTCTAGTTATATTTACTCGAAACCATTTGTCTTTCAGATGTGACTGCAAAGTTCTAGCCTTAAACTATATGCAGTTTGAGAACTGTTTAATTAAAAGTTTCAATGTGTGTATTTGTTAGGAGACAAGGATGTATTTTTCTATGCTGTATAAAATGCTGTTTGTTTGTTTTTTAATATGATTTTAAATAGGTATCTACTTTAGAACAAGAACTTCAGAAACAGAAAGTATATGCAGAAGATGAGTTGAGAAAGGTAGAGGAGAAACTCTACCTAGCTTCCCAGGAAGCAGATTTAAACAGACAAAAGGTGGATGAACTTAACAGCATGATCCGGTAGGTTTTGAATAACTGAGAGGAATATTCTGAATATCAAATATCAAAAAGAAAGATTGCACTCTGAAATGTTACTCAGCTGTGTAGTTAGATCATTTGTTGTTTGTCTGAGCAATGGACTGGACGCTAGACGGAAAATTTCTAACTAGCAGCGGCATGAGGTTCTGTAACAGTCTTCAGATAGAATTGATGTGTGTCCAGGCAACCTATTTAGTCTAAAAATGGTGTCAAAATACAAATTAATTCATAAATATACCAAATTGCTAGTAATTCAGGGAGGGCTTAGTAAGTTTAAAATAAAGCATTGTTTTTATAGCAGAAAAAGACTTCTTTTTGTTGTTGATCCTATCAGGTCTGATATTTGAATAATATGAGTAATAATAAAGTCTCAATAGGATCTTTTCATAACCAACTTTTTTTTTAATTTTAGTGCTTCAACTGAAATTGACAGGATCCATAGTATATCTGTGGCATACCTGTTAACAGAATTCCCCTGGATTCCACAGCATTCATTATTCATGAAAGTATTTGTCTTTTCAAAGCCCAAGGATAAAGATGTGTTGCTTTTGTTGTTACAAGGTTAATTTTGTTCTGGCTGCATCTTCTATTTAGACAAAAAACACTGGAGATGGATGAGTATAAGAATGAACTTACTGGTATGGAAAAAGAAGTAATGCAATTAAAACGAGACGCTGATGACAAAGCAATGCAAATAAATAATTTGGACATCACTTTGAAAGAAGCACGATCAGAACTCAGTGAAAAGACAAGTGAGGGTAATTTAGCTGTTCTGTTTTTCAGTCTTCCTTTAATTGTGCTGTTGTGTAGTGTATTAGGTTTGATGTTTCCCCATTTTACATACTATCAAGCACAGAAGAGTCAGACTATGATAGTTCTGCAGATTTTTCATACTCGCATTTTTTATATGTTGGTAATTCCATAGTTAAAAGACAAACAAACAAAATCCCACAGGCTTATTTTCAAGGAATATCTGCAAAGCCTCATTACTGTGGGATGTACCTTTACTCTGTATGAAATGACTAAGCAGATTGCCTGTGTAAGCTGGTAATGCAGATTCTTAAAGTGGTAATCAAACAAGAAGTTTTAACAAAGGTGTATGCTGTTCATGAAAATTCATCTCTTGTTTAAAAAATAAACAAACATCATGAGAAAGCTTATGGAAATAACAAACTTTATAACCATCCTTCCCCTATTCAATTTTACCATTCTTTTCAACTGGAGGCCTACTAGCAATTCTGTTTGTGTTTTTTATAGCACTGTGTATTAAGTTGCTATGTTGTGTATTTTATGATTTAGGGTGTATTTTCCTTGTTTTAGATATATACTCAAATTTCAGGTCAATCACAGGTTGTGATCTTGATTTAAAAAAACTCAAGACTAACTTCAGAAGTCACTGTTTTTCTGGATTTTACTAAAAAACAGCAAAACTGAAAACTGATTGTGGTCACAAGTGCTAATAGGCAGTGATGTTGCGTAAAGAGCCTTGACTCATGATTAAATACCTTGTGATTTGTTTTGTGTGTGTGTGTTAAATAGTGGCTGATTTAGAAGATAAAGTGCTTCAAAGTGAGACTTGCCACAAGGAAGCATTACAGAAAATAGCAGAACTAGAATCTGCGTTGCAAAAGGCCCATAGAGAATTAAAAGTAATTTCACCGCAGCTTCAGGGATTGCAAGATGCATTGCAGAATGCGCAGTTGTCTCTGGAGGAGAAGCAGGTTGCTATCATGAATCTAACAGCTGAGCTCAGGTAAGTTAGTATCATTTCTGTCATGAAAATTTAGTTATATTAATGTTTGTTTAGGAATAGTGCATAGCCTGGATAGTCTTTTTAAATCTTAACAGCTGTCTATAATCTCTATGTGATTAGTGGTGTGCTTGGTTTTTTTTTGAATTCCAAAGCCACTAAATGGTGTTAATTATGGGGAATTACTTTCTTTTATAGCAAAATTGTCCAGTTTCCTTTCTGACCCTAAACTAAAGTCTATTTACTCTATACTGTTGTTTTTTAAGAATGTTAATGAAATGGTGTCTTGGTAAACAATTAAAAACTTAAAGTTGTGCAGGTGTCTCCAAAAGGGAAATAGCACAGTTATTCTATTTGGTGTTGCTTTTTTACTAAGTAAGTTGAGTCACATTGTAGGGAAACTTGGCTTTAAGTAATAGATCTGATTGTTTTCAAGCTGGATACTTGAAGCTAAGTAAATGAGTGTGCGTTAAGCAGTTAAACATACACGGATTTCAGGTATTGCAAGGGAGAAGTTGAAGACAAAAAACAAGAGCTGCTTGACATGGACCAAGCATTGAAAGAGAGGAACTGGGAACTGAAACAAAGAGCAGCACAGGTCAGATAACTTCGTTACTCACAATTGTTCTTACTGTGTAGTAGTAAATTCTTTAAAAAAAAAAAAATCTGCTAGATTTAATTGCCTTATCACATCGTTCCAGACTATGTTGTTAATTTAGCCACAGTGGCAACCTGAAAACTGGCTGTATGTTCCTGAAGCCTTATGGCAACTGGAAAGATCAAATTGTGCCTTCCCTAAGGGTAGGCAGACTGTTGATATTGTAAATCCATCCCATAATTCCGGTAGTAATAAAGTTGCAGGACATGGGTTGTCATCTTGATGTTTGATGAAAGAGAGCAAAAGTCTGCACTGATGTGTGCTTTGAGATTATGGATTCATTTCCTTATTTGTACTGGAGCATATTTCTTTAGATGTAAAGAAACGTCTGGATATGAAACACATCTTTACCGTGAAGAAATTTTTGTAGCTGACATGAAGCGTTTTCAGTCTTTTGGCTTGACTTCAGGATTTGGTATCCCTTACGGAGAAACTATTCTTCTGTCAAGTATAATTAGCCTTTAGTTTTCTAATAACTGCTTCTTGTATCCAAGACTATTTGAGGAGGGAGAAGAGGGGAGGAAAAACGTAGAAGGAACTGAGACTTTAAGGAGGTCATATCTTCCTGTGAGCTGCTCCAGGAATTCATCAAAGTAACAGGATCTTTTTTTATTTTCTGCTCTGGCAAAATTCGTACTTTCTGCAATGACAGGTACATACAGTGAGATACTAATTAAATTCAGATTAAACTGAGAACTTGGTTTGTATTTTGTGTATCTGATGACCAAACCTTCTGTTATGGGCTTCTTTTTCCCCTAGTTTTTCACTCATCTCTTTGTTTACCTCATGGATTTTTTTTTTGCTTTAAAATGAGATTCATTTTTATATTGACTGTTTAGGAGAATATTTTTTTTTACATTGTAAGAGACGAGTTTAATTATTTTTGCTATATTTTGGAATGTTGCTGCTTAAATTTTGCATAGTAGCTGAAAATAAAATATTTCCTTTTTTCCTTTTTTATATCTAGATTACACAGTTGGATATGACAGTTCGTGAACATAAGGGAGAAATGGAACAACAAATAATTCAGTTAGAGTGCAATTTGGAGAAATCAGAGTTAGAAGTCAAGGAATGTCATAAACAGGTAATTCATGCTTTAAAACAGTTTACCTAACAAATGGCAGTTGATTGTATAAGAATATCTGGTTCTGGGACACACAAGCTGGCCAGGTTTAACTCTGAAGAGGATAACTGGTGCTATATTTTAGGGAAAGGAAGGATACTGTAATATTGTACCAGCAAAAATATTTTATGTTTGTCAATTTTATTAGATTTATAGTTGCCAATTGTATTAAAGAGTTGCTAGTATTAAAATGAAAATTTATTTCTGCTTGGTATGATAATTCCCAAACTCCTCATCTAATATAGAAAAACATTGGCAAAATAGAATTAAAAATCAAAAAGAACCCAAAGTCAGTGTTATTGCAGGATGTGTAAGGCTTCTTAAATTGTTATGAGTTTAGTAAAATATCTGTTCTAATACAATTGAATTTTCTGTTCAGATTGAGAGCTTAGAGAGCAAACTCCAGCATTCTAAGCAGAAACTTCGTGAAAAAGACTTTGAACTGCTCCAAAGAGATCAAGAAATAAACCAGCTGAAGAAGAAAATGGAAAGAAAACAGCAGAGCCTAGAAGCTCTTGAAAAGGTAAAATGTTTCTTGGATTTCAGCCTGTCTTCTCCCTTGCTAACTGCTACTCACAATGCACTGCACAATTCTTAATACTTTTGCCTGTGTGACCGTTTAAGAAACAATGAAGGTTAAACAGCCTTCTCCGTAAACAAAATGGCTGTGAACCCTGTGAAGCTATCCTCTTAAATTTGTGGGTAGAATTCTTTTAAAATACGTTATCAAATTTTTAATGCCATTACTGTAATTGCCTACAAAGAACTGTACAGTGTCTTTTAATTAAGAGTCATTACTACTCCCCTTATAATTATATTGTATATCCTGGTGTTTATGGGATCTTGATTCCCTAGCCAGTTGAATGATTTTTAAAAAGACAAATTTCATGGCATACTGTTAATTATTTGCTTTGTGAAGAAATCAAAATATTGACCATCTTTAATAATGTGATGTTCTGGCTATGGAGCTGCTCTTCCTTGAAATGATATGAAAAAACTGCCATATGATGAGAGTTTCTTGTATCTTAAATATCTATCTTATGAAATAATTGCCTCAAAAGAACACAGAGCTGGCATGCTCATAGGAACTGGAAGAGTTGTTCTGTTTGTATTTGCATGGTAAATGTGAGCATACAAATAAAGAAGACAGCAAATTTTACTTGATGAATTATACAAACACCTGTTTTCGGACATTAAATCAGTCATTAGTGAATGTGTTAAAAATACACTTTTTATGACTGTGTCACTATATGTATATATAAATTTTGTTAAAGCTTTATTTTAAATGTCTACACTGGCTGCTATGAGATATGACACAGAACGTAGATGGACCACAGGTATAGCGTGACATCTCTACAACATTCTAGAGGCTATAAAAATAAAAAGTAATGTTGGAGCTTTGTGTTTGGCTTGTGTTTTTTGTTGTTGCTGTTGCTTTCTTTTTCCCTTCAGGAAGAGAAGAATGAATGTAAATGGCTTGGTATTTCTGATCTTTGAGGTCTGATGTTATTTACCTGTTACAGACAGTGAAAAACCAGGAGAATTGCATTGGAGACCAGTACAGGGAAGCATTAGATTTGTGTCAGCAATTGAAGTTAGAACGAGAACAGCTGCAGCACACTCACTCCGAGCTGCTGGAGGCTCGTCAAATGCTAGTGCAGTCCGAAAGAGAAGCAGACAAACTATCACATGAATTGGAAGAAGTAAACCATTTGTCCCAAGAGAAGGTCACTTCAACATTTCAATTCAGAACTGAAATTTGTTCTGTATGTTCAGTATGAATATAATGTATCATTGGAAATGTTTTTTTTTTTTTTTTTTTTTTTGAAAGGATGCATTTACTTTATTGCTTGAAGTTTATAGCACGTTTTAATAGTTCTGTTTGACACGGGAGTTTCTGAGTTTTGTTTTCCCTTGCCATTTCACAGTAAATAGCAGCTTTTCTGTAAGGAGAAAGTTTCAAAATCTCTTCTTGGTAATTGGGTAATGACAGACAAAGGAAACGCCCAGATTTAAAAATGCAATTGCTGCCAGTGTTTTTTATTTTTTCTTTGTAGAGTTAACCAAACTGTTAACCAAAAAATGGTATTTCCTTTGATATATGGAACAGAAATGGGAAATAGCTGGTATATTTCCATAATTAAGTATCTGCAGGGAACCTGCTCTTAATCAGAACTCACAAAATCGGTATATGTCTTGTCTTTCCTCTTTTCAGTACACAGGTCATAACCAGTTGCTGTTCCTGTTCATTGAAGATGGCTACTTCTCTTTTAGTTCCAGTTATTAAAAAAAATGTACAAAGAAAGTCAGACAGCACTCTAGGTTAGGAGGGAGCATTCATTTGCAAAAATGTACTTTCATCTTTGCCAGTTTTGAATATCTAGAAATGTAGCGCTGCAGCTACGCAGTCCTGTCTAAGCTTTGGAAGTGTTCTCATGAAGAGTAGTTGTGGGTTGTTGTTTTTGTTTGTCTAAAAAATATAAGAAAACAACTTAATTACCATCTATTTCCTGTTTGAGTTACTCCTAGGAAATACAAGTTGTGCTAGGGGAGATTCAGGCTGGATGTTAGGAAATACCACATTTCCAAAAGAGTGGTCAGGCGCTGGAATGGGCTGCCCAGGGAGGTGGTGGAGTCACTGACCCTGGAGATGTTCAAGGAACATTCAGACATTGTGTTGAGGGACATGGTTTAGTGAGATCTGTTGGTGATAGGTGGATGGTCGGACTGGATGATCTTGTAGGTCTTTTCCATCCTTGGTGATTCTATGATTATGAAGTTTCCTGCTTGAATGTTTAACCATATTAACGACGAGCAAAATCCCTCCTATTTAAAGGAATGTGACTCTACCAGTGTTACTCAATAGGCTTATATTTGGCTTAAGTACTAAGAAAAAAATCAGTGCACCTTTTTGACTGCCTTGTTCTAGGCCCTGTTCCACTGTTGATTCCATATGAACAAATACAGAAATGGCTAACCTTGTCACGCTTCTTTGCGTACAACTCTGATTCACTTACCACCTATAATTTTTTGAGTGTAAATAATGTGTTGTATTTACAATGTTTTTCAGATACAGGCGTGATTCATAATGTGTTTTTCTGTTCTTCAGGAATCTCGTGCAAACCGTCTGGCAGAAGAACTGGCTGCTGCCAAAGCTCGTGAAGTTCAACTAGAACTACAAATGCAATCTGAGATAAGCAAGCTTTCTGCAGAAATAAGTTCATTAAAAGATGCTTGTCGGATAAAGGTATATATCAGAACTGAAGCAGCTCCTGCCGTTTTGATTATTTTATTTGTCTGTTTCTTTTCCTAGAATAAGACATCTGAGAAGTTGTCTGTGAAGTCGCTGAAAGCTTCTGATGTCTGTGTGGGGGAGGCGGTTGGCTGTATCCTAGCTGAATAGGAAAGTTCTTTAGATAAAAGACACTGCAGATAAAAGCAGTGTCAGCTCTTCCATGTTGACTTCTGTTAAGGAGATGATATAGGATAGTCAAGGTCTGGATAAGAAAAGGACAGAGCCTGCTGCTGTCCTTCAGACACGTCACTAACATTTACAACTTCTCCTAACACTTTGAGGCTGATTCTGAAGGAGAACGTTTCCTACCTAGTGCCTGTAGAACTACTGACTAGATGCTTCCTTTCCAGACAAAAAAAGTGGTCTGTTAAAAGAATAAACATATGTTTTTTTGAATCAGCAGCTGATACAGTTAGGCATAACTGCTTTCTATCAACTAGTTATATTTGGACAGGGAGAGGGTAATAGAGCTTTGTAAGCCATTTATGGTTTCTGTGTTTTTATTTATCAGCTGAGATGCCAAAGGTACCTATTTAGTTTATTTGAATCTTCAAGGAATTACCTAGTTGCCTATGGAGTTCATTTCTAAATATTTAAGATATGGACATCAATCCAAAAGTAAACTCACCTGTCCATTTCATGTCATTAAAGAATTAAGCTCTAAGATAATGAATCCAGTGTATTCCTGGATTCTTCTTTCTCTCACAGTGAGTGATATGAGCGCACGTAAGGTTATTTTCCCGTGATACGTTCTTTCTCATCAAAGAAGTACTTCTGGATAAAACTCTGAGCTGGATGAAGGTTGCATAAATAAAAAGTAAAAAGAAAAAAATAAAATCCAAAGGAGTAAGCTAGATGCACAAAACGCTAATGAGATTCTCTCTGATAGGAAATTTGGGGGTATGGGAACAAAACATTTTACTTGGGCTCTTTGGGCAAGGTATTGGTTATAGTTATTGTAGTTATCAATAGTTCACCTAATTAAGGGGATTTACTATACCAGTTTAAGTCTTATTAATCACCCTTTGACATCAAGCTTTGTAAAAGCAGTTTTGCATAGGGGATTTGTTTCTAAAAGTCTGTCCATCGGAGTGCAAAGACCTTCATACTTTTGAATTGAAAATATTAACATGCTTATGCTTCTAATTAAAAGGAACCTTGGAGACGTCTATGTTACAAGGATTCTTTTCTGCATTCTATATTAAAGTAGGGAGTTATTTCATACTTAGATTCAGAATAACTTCTCCTAGCATTCAGGAAACTACTCATTGTTTTTGCAAAGGAAAAATGAGGCCCAAGAAAGATATGAAGCTGTGTGAATATTCCTACTCTAGCTATATTCCTTCAGAGACTTATGATGAAGAAAATTAAATTTCAAGTTTGTTTTCATTTTGGTTAAGTGGATAGAAAACTAAATTTTAGAACCATTCTGCATAAAAATATTACAAGGGTTCTACCTTCATCCTGAATATATAGGGTTGCTTCAATGTTTGAAAATGTGGTATGTATAAACATAATGTAAGAAAAAATGTTCTCCATTAGTAAAACATTTTTATTGCAGACTGACTGACCAATCTTCCACAAAAACTTTGTGCTAGTTCTAAAATCTCAATTACCTGATGTATCTGGGGAAATGGATGTGGGTGGATGTGTTTATTTTCTGGGGCCAGGTGGTATGGATGGTTTGTAATCTGTTTCTTTTCCCCTTAATACACTACTTTCCTGATATAGGGGGATATATCAGTGCAGGTTAGAAATTCTGTTTGTTACCTTGCTAGGGTTGATTTCTCTCTTGGTCCACTCTTGTCCTTCTGAGATTCATAGAATAGCGAGGTCAAAGATTTCTTCAGTTAGGTTGTTTTATTCTCTGCTCTAATCTGTGGTGAAGATCTTGTTAAAATAAAACACTGTTGAAGTTACTTTCTTTATTTAAAAGAAGTTACTTTCTTTATTTAAAAGATTGAAAAGATGAGACAATTTACAGTGGCAGAGGACTCTTATGACAAATTAATCTTCTGTGGCCAAAGTTTCTTACTGTAAAAATAAATAAAATTTTATTAGTTATACCAAGTGAAGAACAAAAAAAAATTAAGTGTATGTTTCCCCAAATCAATCTTTAATTTTTACAATGGTTTTCTCATATTGCTTAAACTTGAGAAGCTTACTCATGAGAAAGACCAAGCAAAAAGACAGATATCAACAGAACACCAGAAATTTGGTTCTTACCATCTGAGTGAACAGTTGCAGCAGATGAAGCGAGAGTTAGAAGAGGCTCAAGACAATGTCACGAATCTGCAGCTACAGCTTCAGGTGAGAGATGAAATGGTTTGTGTTGCAAGTGAAACACTACTTGTTAAGGTAAGCTGACTTACCCACCCATTATATGTAAAACATCTAAGGCAAGTTCTGTACGCATAAACAGAAGATCATTTACCAAGAGAACTGAACAAAGTGATTGTAATTAATCAGTTATATTTTTGTTTTTAAGTAATTATGGAGGAACATGAAATAACCATAATGCATGGAAGTTTAGGTCCTTAAGGTCTAAAGCATTCATCTTAGCCAAATTCATAGGTATGATTGAGGTTTTTTTTCTTATGTGAAAGACACTGAAGGACTACAGGGATGATTCTGTGTCATCTAAGACTTGGGTGGGTCACATATTATAATGTGATGTTACCAAATATTGGGGTGGTCGATACATTACACAGCATTGACTACTGTAAATGCTGCTGCTGTGGATTATATACTGGAGAGATTGTTTTGTTAATCACCTCAGGCTCCTATTCATTTGTTTTACTTTTTTAATAAATCAACTGCCAAATAATTAAGTTTAGAATGCAAATCTATTTTAAAGGGGGGAAAAAAGCTGAACCATTAGAAGTTAACAAAAAAACAACAAAAAAAACCCCACCCTGTAATTGACCATATTTCGTGGAATCATAGAATATCCCAAGTTGGAAGGGACTCAGAAGATTCATCAAGTCCAACTCCTAATTTATTTATTATATTTATTTCTGTTTATTTCATAAAATCCAGAATACTCATGAACTGGGTAAAATCTTATTAATGTATAGGTGCAAATTATAGGCTTTTTTCCTCAAACATGACAGAAATACTTCAATACTGTTGATGCAGGTTTTGCAAACGCTTCCTGTGTTGTCAGAAACTTAGGTTGTTAATAACAACAATCTGGTTCACAGTGAAACCTCAAGCCTTATGTAGAGGAGTTATTTCAAGAGACAGTACTCCTTGAAATTGTATAAAATTTTGTACAATTTATTTTTGTGTTAATATTTCTTTTCAAAATTTGCTGTGTAATAATTTCCTACTTAACTCCCAGAACTTAATAAATTAAAAAAAATCTGTAAGCAGTGTTCATTTTGAAAGAAAATCAATTCTGTTGACAGAACAGTAAACAAATGCATTAATAACTTCAGTTTAGGGGGCAGAATTTCGGAAAGAAGCCATGGACTTGAGATCTGCAGGTAGCAGGCTTCATTTGTTAAAATAATCTTCAAAATGAAAAGTAATATCGTAGTGCAAAAAGATTCAGATATGGTAAGTTGAACTCAAACAATTTAAAGAGGCTCTGATCACAGTTCTTTTGTTTTAGGTTTGAGAATGATGAAGAAAGAAATATTGGCTGTTGGACAACAGTAACTCTTGAATGCTGTTGCTGGCAACATAATAGTGCATTCTATGAAGAAATTTCAGTATAGTATTTGTAGACAATGAATGTATTTGTGCTGGTGCAAAATCCAGTCTTAATTTTCCAAACATTTTTGTGATTATTGCCTTAATATATTCACTTATTTTATTTTTCAGAAATAAAGCTTATTTTTAAGTATGTTGAGTTGCAAGACCTAATTTCAGCTGTATTTCTTTTCCCAGGGGTTTTAAATGGCATTCTTTTGTTGCACATCTAATTAAGAGCACAGTGGTGTTACCTTTTTAACGGATTTTCTTAAGGAATAGATTTTTGTTTATTAGTCTCTGTAACATTGTATGTTGAATACAGTCATTAAAATGGACCTGTTTGTAAGATGATTTAGGGCATTGATTTGATCATAAATAGACTGCAGGAAATTATGCTTGCTTCATTCCAGCCAGTGTCTTTCAGATGTAAAGATGTGTGAGACAGAGCCAGAGGATTTTAATGTTGTTGTTTTTTCTAAACTAAAATCATAGTAAAAATATTATTGATTCAACTATACATTCCAAAACTTTATTTGCAGGTTTTCAAAAAAATGTTGTACTATATAGCTAGTATAAATGGTTAGTGACTCCAGTCTTTAACACTGGTATTGGCATAAGCATCAGAAAGCATAAACATGGTTATGAGGCCTAAATTGGAGTCGGATTGGTACAAGTATGACTTATGCACATTAAGATAGATTTATAATTTGGGTAATCCAGTTAACAAAAATTAACGTGTTGCAATTTAAGTCTTAAGCCTGAGTTAGGTGTTGACTATATTAAGAGTGCATCTCAGCCTGAAAAAAAACTAGCTCTGTTATTTCAGGAGCTCTGCAGGTAGAAGCGTGCTAAACTCCTTGGTTGCAGATAGGCCACTTTAACTAGATATGTGAACGTACTCCACAATTCTAACTACTCAATTTCCGGTGGTTATACAAAATCAGGTGCACATTTTAAAACTGTTGACAAGTTGCTCTCACATGAAATATTTATTCTGTGGTTTCAGATTATTTTTCCATTATGAAAATTAGGATGTCATGAAAAATACTGTTTTGTTACAGAAATGACTGTATTGTGTGTTTTACATCAACCTCTTTATTTCTTAAATATTTTTTATTTATTTATTTATTAAAACCAGTGGAATTAATTGGACCAGTGTCATAATTGAAAAATATTTTTTCTTCTTGTTAAGCAGATCAGTTTGCCTAGAAATTTGTACATCAAACCTCAGACTGATGTTTTAAAATGAAGGAACATATAAGCCCCTCAAGCCAGGATTTCAAGGGGAAAATAAAACCTCTCTGTAATTATGGTTGTGTCACCACACTAGTGGAATTCCACTAATGTGGTGTTGCATAAAGCCTCACTTGCCCCTCCTACAAGCACTAAATATAAATGTGCATGAGCAGCAAAAGCAATTTTCTTAATAGCTGGATCAGCCAAACAGTGTTTGTACTATAATTGTGTATGTGAATACTAAAAGCTCCGGTAACACTGTGGGCCAAGCCTGATAAATACGAAGAATCATAATTATATTTCATTACAAACTTTTGATGCTGCGTTGTTGTTTTGTTGTTGGTCTGAGAAGTTAATAATTGCACTTGTTGTACTGTCTACATTGATTTCTTCATTTGGAAAGCTAACATAATTTCAGGTAAATGTTTCTGTGGAGTCCTATTCTTGAGTTACTGGCTAGTTTACATCTACGCAAATCCTGGAAAGTTCATTCTTGTGAACTGTGTTGCACTGACATGGAGTTACTGTCTCTTGGAAAACTTTATTCTTGAATCTGAATTGAAATGGTTCAAAGACTTCAGTGATTGCAAAGGTGTAGTGAAGGTGACGTGTTCTGAGTCTTCCTGGCTGATTGTCTCTGTTGGTATACTTGCTCACTTTCTCTTGTCTTTTATGGGAGCAGTGCCAGAAAGAAATGTGAGGAACACGTCTAAACAACTTCTCTTTCTAAATCCACATTACATTTTTCAATTTACTTTTTTTTTAAAAAAAAAAGCCTGTTAGGACTCTTGAGTTACAAACATTCCTATAAGAAGAAGACATTGGGGGAATAAAATCATGTGTTGCTCTATTTCAAACGAATGGTTAGTGCATTAAGCATAGGAAGTCTGAACACCTTTAGCAGAAGGATCATGTTTTGAATGTTTGATATGAGTGGCAGACTCAACACTAGAGACTGGTTGTGACTGTGGCAAGGCTTTTTCTTCCAGTGGTGTACAAACTAATTATTCTGCTATTTAAAATAAGTCTTTTGTAGTTTACACGCTTCATTTTAAAGACTAATCTTGTTTTGTATTAAATACAGTCCATATTGACAATGCAGATTATAAGCTCATGCAGGAGCATCTGTTTCTGTTTTTGTCTAGTTGGAGATTATCCCTTAATCATGCAGGGTCTAGGTGTGCATTTTTGGATTTGCTGACTCAGGAAAGCTGGAGATAGCATTAAAGGCCAATGAAATACTGCAGGTGCATTTAGGTTGCTGCTCCTCTGAGCAAGAACTCTTGCTTGAACCACACAGCTGAAAGAATGGCAAGAAGAAACGTCCTTATTACAGGTTGCTCCTCAGGAATTGGATTGGCCTTAGCTGTAAAAATGGCAAAAGATGATCAGGAAAGATTTAAAGGTAACAATATTTCTGTTATTTATCTTTATTACAGATACATATACTTTTCAATGCAATAGTTTTGGTTTTTTCCCCATTCTTTAACAGATGATTGTATTCACTCTGACTTTTCTTGTCAGTTTCCCCCTTCCTATTGTCAAGAAAATACAGTGCAGTGAAAATATACCACTCCTGTAAGCAAATAGTGTTTTTCGACCTGTATTGAAGCTTGAACACTTGCGTCAACTGAACAGATGTCTCTCTCTCTCTCTCTCTCATGCTTGTAGTTAGCGTGGCTTCTGGCTACTAAAAATTTTGTTGAATGAAATGTACCTGCCAATTTGAAGGCCAAAGACATTAATTTAGAAGAAAAAATAATAATCTTATAGTTATTTTCTCTAACGTGTTTCATTATTCTAACGCTGTGCAGCCGTAAGAGGGTGTGCAAAAGAACTGACATATTTGCTGTGACTGAAAATGGATGGCAAGGTGAATACAGCAGCCTGCAAGGAAATCAGTTTGTCATCCTTACAGCATTTTACTGCTAGGGGGATGGTTGCAGATTCATATTTTTATGGATAATTATGGTACAGTAACAATAAAACTAATATTTATTTGGGGAAGTCACTTGCATAAATGAACATTTTTGCAACTTGAGGAAGCAGCTCTCATTTTTAATAGCTATGTTATTTTTGTTAACATGTGATTAAAAAAAAAAATCATATATAGACTCCAACATTATGTTTGGAATACTAAAAATGACTTAGCAGCCTGGCTCGGTACTCCTTATTTGAAGTTTTCCTGATAATAGTATCCTGATATGCCATGTGTTTTACTTTGTGCATAGTGGTTTAATTCTCCTTTTTAATTTCTTGAAGGTTTCAGAACCAGATTCTGGAGAATTATTGCTATTATATATTGAAAATAGAATCTTCTTACTTCAAGTTTTTATCTGGGTTCTATTACTAACATTTAAGATCTAGATGAAAAAATATTCTTTAATATTTCTCAGTAACTGCCACAGGAAAGGTTTTAGTTCTGATCGACTATGGCTTCTGCTGTGTTGCAGTGTATGCCACAATGCGGAATCTGGCCAAGAAAGATGCACTCGAGGAAGCTGCAGGTCATAAACTGGGCAAAACCCTGGAAATTAAACAACTGGATGTCTGTGATGAACAGTCCATTAAAACTTGTGTGAATAGTATCCCTGACAGAAGGATTGATGTCCTAGGCAAGTACAGGATGTGAACAGATAAGTACTATTTGTCTCCTCAAATACACTGGAGAAGCTTCATTGGTGCATTTTTTCAAGTGATTAAAGTAATTGTCATTACATATTTTATTCTGTTCATGATACTTAAGTCTTTGTGCAGACATGAATTAAATCTCACTGTGCTTCTGTGAAGTCGGGAAGCTCATTTTCTTTTTTTACAGAGGAGAGGCTTGATTGCAGAAAGTGTCTTGGATAAGATGATGCAGATCTTTGTAATAGAGTGTGAGAACTTTTGTACATGAAGATGTAGATTTGGGCAAGACTTACTGCTCTATAGATCAAGCACAGCCCTGTTAGTGCTGTCTAATAAGAAAGTGATAGCATTAGGAAATCAGCAAGTAGAACAAGAAATGCAAAATAAGAGTACTTTAATTTGGTGTGGAGAATTATAGTTGTACTGTGAAAATAATTCAGCAGTTAGTGCTCTCATACTCTTTTGCTAAAAGTAAACACTGGTGTCTTAAGATGGAAGATGCTTACACCCTCAAGAATGAAATCTCAGAGAAAATCATGGACTTTCTTTTGATAAATCTTAAAGAACTGTTTAACAAAATACATTTGCGAACTGTATTATGATCTAATTTCTAAAACACGGTAGTTTTATTGTAAAATGCCTGCTCTACCAGTCATTCCCAATATTTGGGAGACAAAAAAACAAAAAACAAACTGTGAGGGTATTGTGTGTGTTTTTTAAAGATGGATGTATTACAAACAAACAACACCTAAAAGTCTAAAATACCACCGAATCTGTCTTCTTTTGGAATAGATTGAAGACTTTGTTCATTACTATGGGCATTGGCTATAGACTCTAATTCTTGCTGCTGAACAATGAACTAACATAGATGGTTCTTGACTCATTTTCCTGTAATCCTTTTCTAATTTAAAGAAAAAAGACTGAAATAAATTGAAGTGCAAAATATAATTGGATTAAAACTGTAATTAAATAGAAGTGTATTTGCACAGCTTGAGTTATACAATAACACTTTTTTGTTTTAACCTTTTCTTTAAAGATTATTTAAGGATCCTTTAATGCCTAATCCTTTTACTTTTAAATGCTTTTCAGTGAAGATGACAAGTTTATGTTTCGGAAAGTTATTGGTCACTGTTGTCTTCCATTTTGTGCAGTTAGCAATGCTGGAATGGGGCTCATTGGACCAATTGAATGTCAGACTATCGATGAAATGAAAACTGTGATGGATACCAACTTCTTTGGACTGGTTCGACTCCTGAAGGAGATTTTGCCTGACATGAAGAAGAGAAAGAGCGGGCATATAGTTATAATAAGCAGTGTTATGGGAATACAAGGCAAAGTGGTTGTTTTTTTTTTCTTTATTCTTAGCGTTCAGTATTCGAAATCTAGGGCGTAACTCTTAGCTGAAAAAAATGTAGGAGCTAGCGTATCAGACTACTGTGCTCTATAATGCTGAAGATCCAGCTATTCGATGGACAGCATTTGGATGGTGTTTTTATGCATTCCAATAACCAGCTACTATGCACAACTACTCAAGACATTTAAACAACAATATCTACAGTATTTTTATTTCCATGGGAGTAAGGCTATCAGTTTTAACTCCATGTCTTATTTTTTTTTTATTTATTATTAATTACTAGAGATTGTCTGAAAAACAGGATTTAGTAGTATGACTTTTTACCGTTGGAAAAGGTTGTGGGGATGGGCAAACATACTTACTGCACCCTGCAGTGTGGTAAACGAACAGAATCCAGTAACGTCCTGGACTACTGTACCACCTTTTAGTAAAGTTTCCTCTCATAAAGCTCCACAGAGCCAGTTTTAGCAAAGAGTAATCATGTTTCTACTCTCATGTTCAACCTCGTCTAACTATATATGTTGCAATTACTAAGACAGTGGCATTAATCCTGTTCTGGTGAGAAGATTCCTAAGGCAAACTGCAAGGGTTGTTATTGTTTAATACAGTACTTCTCATTCTCCTAAATAGATTGTTATACTTCTTTCTCCAAGTCCCTCCAATGCAGACTGGATCTTTTGCGTAATCAAATCTCCCACATTGCTCAGCATCTGTTTATTTATGGTCTATTAAAAGTATTGCTGATAAATAATGTGAATGGTATTGTGTATATAAATGCATATTGTATATGCACTTCTACACATTAGACTACAAAATACTTATGATCCAAAGAGATCATAGCATCAGCCAGGAGGAAAAATACTAGTCAGTCATGTTTTCCTAGTATAAGCAATTTTGAGAACATATGCAAATAAATCAGTAGTGATTAGTATGGTTAGTGTTGTTTTGCTAGAACGATATACGTAGGTGGTTGGTTTTTTTTTATGTTTTCCGAGCAAGACTGTAGAAATTCTGGGGATATGCAAATGTTTTTAAAAGTAAAATAATTGCATGTTAAATACAATTGAATTCTCACTGTTCCATTTGTCCCATTAGGTATCTTATTTAATGATGTTTATGCTGCATCTAAGTTTGCGGTGGAAGGATTCTGTGAAAGTTTAGCTATACAAGCACTCAAGTTCAAGCTGCAGTAAGTATTGATCCACAGATGTAAACTATTCTTGAGACAGTTTGAGATTATGTCCAGAGCTACCAAACAGATCCTTAAAGCTTACTGCTATCTAAGAGAAGCAGACTGAGGAACCCAGGGAAACTGGGCATCACAAAAGGCATAGAGATGTCCACATTCTTCACATGCATAAGCAAATAAAGTTTTCATACTAAAATAAACATACTGTCATGGGCAAGAAAATGCTTTTACCTATGAATAGTTTATTTCATACTTCTGAAAACAGATTCTTGCATATACTAGAAAAAATATTATAGTACCAACCTGTATTATTTTCCTTTTGAAAAGGATCTAGAGATAAAGATAAAAAGGTCAAGGACTCGGAGGGAGACAGAGAAGTAGAAGGAGGGAGGGGAAAGAGGAAGATCACATACAAATTCATCAGAATGGAACACGGGGCGAGATTTCTACTGGGACGGGAATTGGAAGGAAAGCAACAAGAATGTGGTGTAGTATTTCTTAATGTTTAAGACAGTATTTTAAGAGAATGGTCTTGTTCATTGTGGTACTTCGGTGCTGGATATGTCACGTTTATTCACACAGGAACTATTTTGCGTGTGAAATCCAAGAACTGTTAAACATTACTTGCATCTGTGTGTGCTTGAGTGCTTAGCCCTTGTGCTCTTGGAGAAGAGACAGCTGCTGACATGCGATTCCAGAGACAAAGCTGCCTCCAAACTTTGATTTTTGCATAAGGCTCTGAAAAGTCTGGAGGGATTTAAAATAAATACTATAAAAAGATTATAAGACTTGTAAGACTACATTAGTTCTGAAGAAGAGCCTGCCCAAAATTCAACTCTGGAAAGAGGTCCTATCCCAAAGAGTGTTTTGATAAGCATTGTGATTGGTTAATTACTATCTGAGAGCAGAACTAGAAAAGAGCTGACCAGTAACTGTATTTCTGTGACTTGTTATAGTACCTGCTGATCAAAATCAGATGTTTTGTATTTGTCAGCAACCAAATCTGTCTGTCAACAGCAAAATTCTCAGTATTTTATGTAACATTGTAGGGGGATCTACAAAACACTGACAACTTGACAAAAAGTTCACGTCTGGGTAACTCCACTCTTTCAGCTACTACTAACATTATCGTGGGAAAACTATTAACAAAAACAATTAATGTGGGATTTTGTCCAGAAAGTAGAAAGGAATGAATTTTTCATGATCTTTAAATTATTTTTCTTTGTATTTCTGAAGTTCTTGTGGATAAATAATCCTCAGATTCCACAGTTACAAGATAGCAAGTAGCAACTGCACTCGCTTCTGTCGTGAATTAACTTACAGTGCTTCCCTGAAAGATATGCTATATAGATTTTCTATACTGTGTGGACGGATAGCAGCTTCAGACCAATAATGTGATATGGGCCACCTTGATAAGATATACTGTTCCTATTGTTTGCTAGCTCAAACTCAGATTGCAACTCTTCAATATACATTTTTAAGAAGCATAGAAAGGTGCATTTCACATGGAGAACAGTAACAATCTGTACACCTTTGCTTTTGGATAGGTTAAGTTTGATTGAACCAGGTCCAGTGGTTACAGAATTTGAAAGAAAAGTGTTTGAAGACGGAATGAAAATGGATCTTTCAGCTGCAGATGAGGAAACAGCTGACATGTTTACTAATATCTACCTTAAAAATTACAAACAAATTTTCCAGAGCCTAGGACAAAGTGCTGAGGAAGTTGCAGAGGTAACTCATCAACAAATCTCGTTTTTCTTCTTAATTTAAGAATGCACTGGTTCATTGGTTGTTTTTGTTGTTTTGTATAAGTGTTAGATTTAATTAAACTGTATTTATGCTACTTAAAAGAATTTTAAAAGCTTAAGAGAATCTCGAGTTGTAAACAAAACCCTCTAGAATATTAAAGAAATATTTTTCTTTCCCTTGCTGTGAAGTGCAGTGTTCTGATCCTTTCCTAGTGAACGTAGTTTAACTATCTACCCACTGTGAGCACATAGGGATAATTTTGGAAGGCTGTGCAGGATACTTTGTGTAAAGTGCTATCACTGTGGTTTACAGGAACAGAAACAGGATTATGAATAAATATTTCAAGCCTTAAATATTTGAATAAAACATTCTAATGAAATTCTAATAAAGCTGCATATAGCATTTCACACAATTTTAGCATTCATCTACTTCTACTTAAATGAAAACTAGATTTTCAATTTACTATTTTAGTAAAGGTTCTTTAATGATTCCATTTCTCATTCTTGGCAGCATACAGTAAAGATAATACTTGCAGAAAATCCACCTTTTCGTCATCAGACCAACACCTTGTATACACCTATGACAACACTGAAATATGCAGATCCAAATGGAGATCTACCCATTGATATATTCTACAAAATGGTTTTTCATCATGACAAAATCTTCAGTGCAAGTCTTAACTTCATCAAATTGCTGAGGTGGAGAAGCAGAAAAAGCTTTGACCTGGGAAAATCCTCATCACAATAAGTATGAGATTGTGCAAGCTGGAAATATTTGTTATAGCTACTGCTAACACCATGTTGTTGTTTGTCCTGTAACTGTATAAAGGCATTCAAGACCTTTGAGCTTACTTAAGATATTCACCTCAGTATGTTTATGTTTAGTCTGCAGAACCTTAACATTAAAATCCTCTATCCACAGGTTTAGTCCATTTAGCAACTGCTATTTAGAATTCTCTTTTCATGGAAAGATGAACACTGACTTAAATTCTTAAATATTTAATATCAACCTGCTTCCATTCACTTATAATGTAGCACACAGTGAGATGTGTACTGTATGAGGCTATTACGAATCTATAAATAATTGTATTTGATATATGAAAAAGTTTCATCAATCTTAACAACTAGAGCATTCAACTATTCATTATTTCTATTGAAGTTAAGTATTCTGAACGCTTCCTTTAGATGCTCTGACAAAGGTATTACACAGAGGGGAGTGTTTTTTTTTTTTTTTTTTTTTTTACAAATCATCTTATTAAAACACCTCACTGTCTTCCCAGTGTGGGTTTTTTTTTGTTTTTGTTTTTTTTTTTTTACAGAAGTAACTATTTCAGCTAAAGGAGACAAGGGATTTTTACTGCTGATAATTTTTACATGGAAAAAATTGGAAATTCTTTAGAATTCTCCTTTAAAATAAAAGTCAATACAACAGAAGCAGCTGAATGTGCAGCGCAGGCTTTTCCCAACTTTCCTACTCTGCATTTATTCAGCTGCAGTTCTAGCTTAAGAAGAGTCTTCCCTCTTCATCTGCCAAGGGCCTGCACTTTACCAGGGCTGCTCCCCGGTCTCACGCTCATTCTCTGATGTCAGCCCTGCCTGGGGGTAGGGGTTGATGCCGTCGGAGGCAGGAGGCACCCAGCATATTCACGCTGAGGCTCTAATGGGCTTAGGGCGTTGGCTCTCTCCTTTCCTCAGCACTCTCTCGCCGTAATTCTCCCTCCGTGCCCAGACTCGCAGCAGCCCGGCCCTACCTCTCCCCAAAGGTGAGGACTGAGCCCAGCACCAGCCCCGTTGCAGGCAGTGGCTGTGGTAACGTGGTGCCGTTCACAGCCAGCCGTGGCCTTCCTAAAGTGCCCAAGATGTGATGTGCCGGCTGGGCTTGGTTTGAAGGGTTGTGCTGGGAGCCCCACGGGCATCCTACTCATGCCTCAGTCTGTCCACACGAGGCCCAGCAGGGCTCAGTGCGTAGAACTTTAGAATCGTTAAGGTTGGCGAAGACCACTAAGAAGCCCAAGTCCAACCATGCCCACTAACCACATCCCTCAGTGCCGCGTCTTCACGTTTCCTGAACACCGCCAGGCCCGGGGCTGCACCACGCCCCTGTTCTGACAGCGCCGCTCGCCTCGCCGTGCGCACGTGGCACGGCCTCACGCGCCGCCAGCGCTTCCGGTGCTTGCTGAAGGAGGGGGAGGAGTCAGGCGGCGGAAGCGCGTTCCGACTTCCGGCGGAAGCGGCGCTCCGCGCAGGTCGAGCCTTTAGTCGGTCCGTTTCCGTCTCGCGGCAGCCTTTACCGGCGCCGCCGCCCGGGAGGAAGGAGTCGTGCCGCACCGGTGCTGCGGGGCTCGCCTTCCCTCAGACCACTCATAAGGCGGCGGCGCCGGCGCCCCGGAGGATGTGGCAAAGGCGGCAGTGGCAGGCGCCGCGGCCGAGGGAGCCTTGAGCCGAGTAGCGCTTCCCGGCTCCGCGCCCCGGCGCCTCGCCGGCGGCTCCTTGCCCGTTGCTCTCCGTTCCCCTCGCCCGGCGCCGACCCCTGCGGCGTCGTCTCTCGCTTATACTCGCCGGTTCCTACACGCTGCAGCCTCGCGCGGCGGCCGAGGACAGCTCTAGAGCGCGGGAGCGGGGCGGAGCGGCCCTCGGGGGCCGGCGGCAGTGAGGATGGCCTCGTCGTCGGGTAACGACGACGACCTCACTATCCCCAGGGCTGCCATCAACAAGATGATCAAGGAGACGCTCCCCAATGTCCGTGTGGCGAACGATGCTCGGGAACTGGTGGTCAACTGCTGCACGGAGTTTATCCACCTCATTTCCTCTGAGGCCAATGAGATCTGCAACAAGTCGGAGAAGAAGACCATATCCCCGGAACACGTCATACAAGGTGAGCTTCTGGCGGCACCGTGCAGTGGGCCGCTCCTGTCCCGCTCGTCTCCTTCTTGCTGTGTTCTGATGGTGTGAGAGACAAAAGGAGAGCCTTAATGGTCTGAGGGGAGCAACGTGTGGTCCGGCTGGTCAGCGCCTTGCAAGGGAACGGTGTTTTTGTGTTGTTGGAGGGACTGCTGTGTGCTCGGCTCCCGCCTTGTCGTTCAGGGAAGTTTGTCCGGAGAGACATCTCTGAATCCAGCAGCCTTTTTCAGACTTGTGAAACGAGGGCTGCTCTTCTCTGTAGCAATGCAGCTTCCTGTTACAGCATGTTTCAAGGTCCTGAGCTTATTAAATGCCTTTCTAGTTAGAGACTGACAAAAGGACCAAGATTAGGCATGTGGGGCTTAGTCTCCTTGTATGAATTCCATAAAAAGTGAGATGCTTTTCCTGGGCTGTCCTTGGAATTTGATCATTTAAAATCAGCTATTCCTATCTGTTGTGGAAAACATGTAATCATGATATATTCCTTTGTGTCTTTCTCAGCTGTTGCCTTCTACTTCCCCTTGTTGAATGAAAGTTTTCTCAGTATGTCTCCTTTTCTTTATGTTTTGCCACAAGTAGGGAGGTTCCTTGCCTCGTGCGTACGTCTGCAGCAAGCATCTATGATTCTATGATGATTTTTTCTCAGGAATCATTCACTTTGTCTCTGAAGTAATAGTTGTTGATACCAGTGGCCACTGCAAACAAATTATGTCATTGATCATGAGAGTGCTTCATTCCATTGCTTGGTAGAGCTCTTAGCAGTAGTATTTGTCATAGAAGTATTTCCAAGATTGTAATGGTGACAGGTTAGTTTAAGAAAAAAAAAAAAAGAGATTCTCAGTTCATAAACAGTCAAAAATTTTGCTTTCTTTCTGTGGTCCTAGCTTGCTCACCAGACGAGTTTCAATTACTTGACAGAATTATGAACAGCAATTTGGTAACAAATTGAAATCAATATGTGTATACGTGTGTGGAGACCACCTGCTAATGATATACACACAAGTATTTTGCTGAGCTCTGTGTCATTGTGTTACCATACTTCAGAGTAAAAATTGTTTTTGTGTTAAATCTGTCCATTTTAGCCAAATATTGCTGAAGAACACTCTGGAGAGGTATGTGTTTTCTGATGCTTCCAGAGGTGGAAGGATTGTTCCTGGGTTTATTGCTCTCCTCACCTGCGGGGATGTGCTTGTGGTTCCTCCAGATGTGGTCAGTTAGCAGATGGTACTTGGGTCAAGTGTGATGGTCCAGGCTGTTTGTTTTGCAGGCAGCAGGGATGTGTACAGAGGGATAGCGTACTGGTGTTTTTATTGGCCTTCAGACACTGTAGATATTTGCTACTTTAACTGTACCTTAGTATAGCTTCATGATAATGATGCTAGCAAATTCAGTAGTTGAAATATATGTTTGTTGTGATCATTGAGGTAACTCAGTCTTTTTAATGGCTTAAGCCATTAAAAAGCTGTTACAAATAAAATGGGCATCACATCACAGCTGAACAGGCTGCTGCCAACAAAAATCTTTGCACCTTCCCTGGAGCTGGATGTAGCTATTGCTTCTCTGACTGATGTGGTTTTGTGAAAACTTGGGCATCAGGGAAGATAGTTCTCTGTCATGTGAGTTTGCTGATATGATTGTTTCTGTGAACAAGGGGTTGCTAGGTTGGAAGCAGGGGCTAGGGGAAAGAAGGGGAAAGAGACACTCTTCCAGCTGGTGACATCCTGCCACTGGGCTGTGTCAGAGCTAATGCGAAACTACAGCTTCATCGTTGTAGTTCCCTGTCTGGAGCAGTGGTACTGAGGACACACCATTGCACTATCAAAAATAAAAATAAAAAAAAATGGCTGCATGGCCATGTAATGGGCTGGAACTCTTTCCCCCCCCCCATTACTGGGTTGTTTCAGATGGGTGAAGTCCTTGCTGCGTTTCTTTTTGTGGTAGCACAAACAGTTGACTGGCACAGTGCCTACGGACAGCAGGAATAGGGGAAAGGATAGGGAAAGGAAAGCAGAGGCTTCTCGCATCCTAAAGGAGATCTGATGTGGTAATTTTACTCAGGCTATGCCAAGCACTCACCACTAGTGATAAAATGCACAACTGCTTCCTGGAGAGTGCCCGAAGGCATCAGGGCTGTCATGGTCCGAGTGGAGATGGAGAGCTTCTGCAGAAGGCAGAGACATCGGGGACCAGTTGTGTAAACAGAAAATAGGCTCACTTGGTAGCTCTGTGAGCTGTGGTGAGGTGGGCTTTTTGAGAAGCTGGCCTTCTGTTGGATTCTGAACATGTCGAGATATTAAATTACCATTTTATGAAGCTCATTGCTTGGATTGTGTTGTCTACATGGAACTGAGATGCACTAAAGTAGGCTGAGAATTGATGGCAAATCCTGTAGCCTCTCTTTGTGGCCTGTTAGGATAATGGCACCATTTAGTTCATGCTTTAATGTAAAAAGCTTGGGTTTTCACTTTAGAAATTACTTTATTTTGGAAGGGCTATAAAAATAAAAATCTCAGATACGAGTGACCTGATTGTATTAAAAACAAATGTAGAACTACAAGTAGTTATGCTTAATGAATTAGTCAGACATCTGTGTCTTCATGCAGTCTTTAAGAATGGGAGAAAGCTGGAGAAAAAGGACAGGTGCGATTTGACGTTTGTAAAAGTTTCCTCCTCCTTACCTTTCAAAAATACTGTGTTTTGGGATCCAGCTTTAGAAATTTTGTAGGGTTGTTCTAACACCTCTAATACATCAAATTTTCAGCAATCTGGATAGATATGTAGTCTTAGGACTCTAGAAATAGAAAGATTCTGGATTTTGGTGGACAGGTAGCTCTGCTAAGGTAGTCGTTTATTTGGCATTTGAGTACCATGCTGTTTGAAAGGGATAGATGCTTATTTCTTCCATGCATGTGCTCCATAAAGCCATGACATGTTTCAAGAGACAGTGAATTTCTGAAGTCGTTTCACTGCCAGTAGCATTTTGTTGCAGCAGGCATAATGTTTGGTAATTCAGCTTCATAGCTATATTTATGTTGAACTGTTGTACAAATCTGTCATAGTTACATCACATTTTCTTTTGGATTTTTTGTGTGTGTAATATTCAATATGTAACTATAAATTCTCTCCATTAATTTCCATTCTTTTAAGTGTCACACAGAACTTCTATAAAAGCATGCATCTTGCTGTTGATTTCAGATTGGACTGCTGCTCATACTTTGGTGGAGCAGATTGCCAAGGTCGATCTCTGTCAGTATCCTTGTAGTGAACATCTTTGTATTCGCTGTGGCAGTTCATCTTAGTGAAGTAGTGACTTGTAGAGGTCTTAACACTAAAAAGAAAAAGCTTTGAGTTTGAAATAGTTAAATGAATTTACTGTTTACATTTTAAAATTGAATGAGTTCCTTAATATTAATAGGCTGCTTAGTGAACCGGCTAGTTCTGCACCATGAGACATGTTTGCCTCCTCTCTGCTGAGATTGTATTAATCAGGTTCGAGAAGGCTTTTGGTGATTCTCGTAGAAACTGTAGACTAATTTGAAATGTTTCCAGTGTCTGTGTGTGGGCTGAGGCTGAACTGGCATGCTGTCTAGTGTAATTTAATTATCTCTAAATCGGTTCTTCTCTTTAATTTTCTTAAGAAATAGGTATTATGTAAATTCATTTGCAAAATGTTTGCCAAATCTGTTAAAAGAATGGCAATCCTGCTGCGGTGTGCTGCTAGATTAAAGGCAATACATTAATTGTCTTGTACATGTTGGAATCACAAGTTCACAGAGTGGCTTTGTGGTGGTGTTTGGATGTGTGATGCAGTGGCAATGCCCCTCAGTTATGGGTAGGAAAAAATCACTTAAAACACGTTAAAAGTAATCTAATGTACTGTAAATAAGAGTTTGGTTATAATGTTGTTCATGTTTGCTGTTATGTATTTATTTTAGTGTGACTTCTTGAAAAGCTTATGACATAAGGTTGAAATAAAGTAAGATAAATATTAAAACAAGTATCATTCTATAAGAAAAACTTGGTTTTGCATAACTGCTGGAAGTGAACCAGGTGTTGAATAAAACTGGGGCTTGTTTCTAAGTAGTTGGTGTCTGTGTAATTTTTCTGGCCTGTTCTATATTACGTTCCACTTTGGGATGTGTGTGTGTGGAGGCACATGGTAGCAAGTGGCATATCAAAATATGCCTTCTATCATATGTTCTGCCTGTTTTTGTTTCTAACTTTTCTGTTACTTTTGCATTCTTTAAAAACTGTTGCAGAATACAGCTGTATTTCAGATTTCCTTGGGCAGGTTAAAATGCTGTGTTTTAGCTTCTGAATGAATTTTCATGTAAAGACAAATACGAGGATTTCCATTCTAAAACAATAAGAAGGGGTTGTATGTAACTGTATATGTAAAATACACATCTCTAGCTTGTTGGCATGTGGAAAATGAATTCAGATATTCAGAGACAAAAGCTAAAGCATAGTTCTGTAGTTATATTCATTATTTCTGTCTTAATGAAAGATTTCTCTGTTATAGGTAGATGATTTAACTTTTTCCAAAGACTTGCAACAAAAATGGAAAGATAGAATCACTGAGAGATTAATGGATCACAGTTCAGATAGGAAGGGCATCTTGGTTCTGTAGTTTATGTATGATTCTGATGTGCAGAACATGAAGACAGAGGCCTCCCAAGAATAATGCCTCTCTAGCAAAATGAATCTGAGAGTCCTGAGTGCTTTGCAAGCCAAGACTTCTTTGGTTGCACTTCAGCAAACTTTTATATTTCTGGTCTGAAAGTGTGCACTCTTAGATGGCACAGGAGAAGAGACTGGGGGAATAGTTGTCAGATGTTCTCAGGAACACAGCTTTTCATCACCAAATGACAGAAAAATTATCAAACATCTTCTGGTTTTTAGAAATGTATGTTTAAAATGATCATGTTGATATCTGATATCAAAAGCTTTCTAAAAGATGAACATTTTATTTTTTTCCAGCACTAGAAAGCTTGGGTTTTGGCTCCTATATCAGTGAAGTAAAAGAAGTCTTACAAGAATGCAAAACCGTAGCACTAAAGAGAAGAAAGGCCAGTTCACGCTTGGAAAACCTCGGCATTCCGGAAGAAGAGCTTCTAAGGCAGCAACAGGAATTATTTGCAAAAGTAAGTGAAGCAATACAACACTTACACTGATGAGGTTGTAATAATTAATGTAGTGGATCTAATGCTGTAAAAACACATACACACACCTAGAAGTATTCCTTTCCTTGTTGACTGCTGTAGCATCTAAGATGCTATCGATCTTCTTGTCCTGTTTGTATTACAGAAAGTCAAGTCAGTAAGTAAGATACTGTTTGTGGTTACTCCTACAATTTGACATGTACAAACAAGTTTTATTCTCTAGATCTAGAAAGGTTTTTTTTCTTTCCCTACTACTTAAACAGGTACTTCCATTGTATTGTAGGAATACATTAAGAATTACTTAGCTGAGGAAATAAAAAATGCAGGTGCTGTTCTAGGAATTACCATTTTTTAAAAATTGCATTTAAAACGTGAATATCTCCTCTGTTGCTGGCCATTGGTACACAAATCTCTGAGGCTTTGAAAGAAACAATTAATTGTTGAAAAATTCTTATTTGTCCTTTCTCATCTTCATTTGCTTGTGACAAGATTCTATTTGAGTGAATTCATGCATAAATTTTTAAGGAGGCAGTTCAAGCACAGGAAGAGAATTTGACTGCAAATACTCCTTCATCCCAGCCTTTCCATCCCAGCTTTACCCGATAGTAAGCATTTCCAAGTTTATACAACTAAAAGCCAATTTTATTTATCCTTCTACACCATCTTTCTCTCTGTTATTCTCAATTTGATGAGACAATCTTTCTCTAAACTAAATGCTGTGAAAATGATCTTTGCTTTTTTTTTTTCCTTTTACCCGAGCCATGAGTCTTGTTTTCTCAATTTGCCTACTTTTATTTCCTCTGAAAATGCTTATTCAGTTGTTACCATGTCTGATTACTGTGACCTCCTTTCCCATCACTTAACTGTACTTGCATCTTGCTGAAACACTTAACTGTTGGCTTTGTGTTGTAAGGTGCCAACTACATATATCTTATTTGCATGATGCATTTTATGCCAACTAAAGCTTCAGCATGCATAAGGCTCTTGTTGGCGTGCATTGAACTAGTTAGGACAAATTCACCTGCCTGACTTTTCTTTAACTGCACAACCATTAGAAAGTCCAATATGACTGCTTCTGATTTAAGGTTTGATTTGTACGTAACAGTCAGCTTAATTCATGTTCAAAAACTTAACTTTTCTCAAACTTAATATAGTCTACAAAATGATGATAGATATATATAACAGCAAAGATAGTTGAGGGAGAACTAGCTCCTAAGTAACATAAAACAAGAACACTAAAACCATTGCTACCTTATGTAGGCCTCGCTTTATATACAGAATTGACCACGTGAGGTGGTGTTCTTAAAATTCCATAATACTGTGTCTTAATGCCTAAATGAAAGACAATACATGCAGGTTTAACAAAATTGTGTTGATTTTTATATGATTTTAAAAAAGTGTTATGTGATAACATGGGAAGTATTATATATAATATTAAATTATACTCAATTTACTTAAGTATAAATTAATTATGCTTAAATTAAGTTCCAAGATGGTGTTTTCTCCTTCCAGATATACTAGTCAGTCATAGCACAGTGTTGTAGGTACTATAATTATTCTCAAAAACTTACACAAGTGCATGTTTGTTTGTTTATGTTAATCTTGTTAATATTCCAGAGCAGGACACCAGTGCTGACTTGTTGAAGGGTGAACGTACCTGCACTAGTTTTAAAATATTTGCCTGTTAATGTTATGAATGTTAAGTCTGTACTAGGATGATAGTGAATGTTTGAAGTCAGTCTAATGGTTCTTCCTGATACTCATGCATGCTTAAAAGTATCTGTATAAGATGAGGTCATCAGCAGAAGTGGTTTTTTTTCTTGAGGCTTCCTTACTAAAGATTGCTTATAAAGTTCCTGTGTAAATGGGTTGCTCAATAGATGAGTTCAGTTTACCCCAGGTGCTGATAAGGCTTCTTAGTCAATACAACTCAAGTGGAATTTTTCATTGCTTCAGTTTTTGGAGTGACTTAAGAAAATGATCATAGAATCACCAAGGTTGAAGAAGACCTCAAAAACCATCCAGTCCAACCATCCACCTACCACCAATATTTCCCCAGTAAACCACATCCCTTAGTACCATATCTAAATGCTTCATGAACACGTCCAGTGACAGTGACTCCACCACCTCCCTGGGCAGCCTGTTCCAGTGGCTGACCACTCTTTCTGAAAATAATTTTTTCCTAGCATGAATTTTTCCTAATATATAATGAAATAAATGGTATAAGTGATAAACACTGACAAAATGATCCATCCAGTGTGAAGTGCCAATCCTGTGATTGCTGGTATGTTCCTGTGTATTACTTCACTGAATGTACAGTAGAGTTAATTGTGGCAAGGTTAGTGAGGAGGGCTATTGTTAGTTTGTACATGATCAATGTTTATACCTCTGCTATGTGTACAGATGCTTCAAAGTTAGTGTCTTAAATTGTTTTCTAACCTTTTTAACTTGACTGTCACTTGATCTTTGAAATACTGAAAAATCCTCACTGAGAAGTGCTGAACAGACTGAGAAAGTGCAACACTTTCTTAGAGTATAGGAAGACTTCTTTTTTTCCATATATACTAAACAGGTGGACTGGTTTTTATCATTATTTTCTGATGCCATCTTTTGGCATCTTGAAGTCTGGAAAGCTGATTTGTTGATGCTTTGGAAAAAAGGAAAATTCAGTGAGCAAGTAAAGAATACTGGAGATTGTTAATTTAAAGAACTTTATTCTTGTGTTCATTCAAAACAGAAATAGAAACTTTAACACAGTGAAATGAAAAATAGTTTCTGAAAAAACAAGCAAAAGCTCTAAATGGAAAAATGGGAAGGCACCATGTGAACTACTTGAAAGATTTTGTTAGAGCATCTTGTACCTTGAAGTACAGATAATGTACCTTTCTGTAAAAAAAGACATCTCAACCTGCCTGTCCTTATTTAGGAAGAACTTAGATTGCTCTGTTTTCCAAAGATGGCTTAGGAAAGATAATGGCTTTCTTCTTTTTTTTTTTTTTGGTAATAGTGTGTGTGGCAGGGAGGAGGGATCCAACTGGATGACTTTGTAATTGCAAACTTTTTTATTTGTAATCAACAGAGTAGAGCTGTTCTCATCTCTGAATGGTGGTTGAATGCTGAGGCCTTGAAACTGAACCCCATTTTTTTTTTGCATTGTCTTGCTTAATTTTTCCATTAGTAAGTGGTTCAGCACAATCTTTACAATGAAGCTAAAGAGGGATGGACTAATGTACTTGTTCTGGAAAGTATAAATCCTCTAAACGTTGGCCTCTTGAGAGGAAGAGCAAAAATAGCTGAACATCTTAGTACAAATGAAGATACTTCTAAACATGTTTTTGTGTGCACAATTAATAAAAAAATTATATAAAAGGAATCTCCAGGTGCAGATAAAACTGCTTTTAAAGCTAAGGTGCTCTAGAGATTCTTTATAAGCTGTGTAGTATGACCTTAACAATTAAATTCATGTCTTTAGGCTAGACAACAGCAAGCAGAACTGGCACAACAAGAGTGGCTGCAGATGCAACAAGCAGCTCAACAAGCACAGCTTGCTGCTGCCTCAGCCAGTGCATCCAATCAGGCAGGATCTTCTCAGGATGAAGATGATGAAGATGATATCTGAAATTCACCAGCTGGGTTTCTGTCTTCACTAAGAAATATTTTTCCTGCACAATGAAAACAGTGAAGTGAATGCTTACCTGTAAGTTTGTATGCATCATGGACTGGCAGTTGGTATTCTAGGGGTGTCTGCTGTTGTGTGCTGTACATGTATAAACTGTCTTTTTTTGAACTCTTGAAGATTTAAGGTTCAGTATCATATCGACTTTGGATTTTTAATGGTGTATATGGAAATTTTAGATAGCAGTGCGTCACTTATTTGATCAATATACAGTGTTACAGTAAACAACAAGTTTATAAAATATAGTGAGATTTATACAAAAAGCTCTAAATCGACATTTGCATTTCTTCCCTTTTAACTAAACTATGGAATCTTACTTAGAATTTTTAATTGTTTTTGGGGGGCGTGGTACAGTAGATGTAAACTGTTAATGGGGAAAAAAGTCAAATTCAGCGTAGTACAGTCTTGAATTCTTTGTTCTTTTTAAAATGAGGATATATATGGCAATAAATATTGTAAATGCTCAAATACCACACTTGTTACAATTTGAAAGCGATATCTTTCCTAGCTTGGTGAAAATGTATGTTTAATAGGAGTTGTACAAATTGAATCTTTTTTGGTATGGGATGGAAAAAAATAAACCCATGGTTTTATTGCTATATCTTTTGACAGTGAGTCCCAACTGAATATTTTACTTCGAAGTCTGCCCATTTTGGAAAACTAACTCTTCTTATTGTTTCACTCCAATTTAATGTTAACTGTTGATGTTATTGCGTAGTCCAGATATGTTCATATTGTTGAAATATAAAACTGGAACTTGATGAAACAGAATTGTTCTGGTTCCACTGATGTAACTGGGAATGACTGAATATTCAAGCCTATGAAGGCAAAAGCGGAAGCTAAGAGCATGCTTACAATAAAAGAGGGATTTTATTTAACCTTGATTAGTCATCGTTGTCAGCATAACGCTAATGCTTTCCACACTAGGTTGCCACTGGATTACTAAAATACTTTGAGAGATAACATTTTCATCACTCAAATTGGTTTGTAGGTAAGTCCAGGTTTTTGACAAAGCATTCCCCTAAAGTGATCGGTAAGACATGGAACAGAAATGTATTAGTCCTTTTGATAATTGATTTGAAAATTCTGTTGATTAATGGATGAACGGCTGTTCTTTGTGTTGAAATAAAGTACAGTAGTGTCCATTACTGGGTTTTAATGTGTTACTTGAAGTAATACTGGCATATCTTCTGGTACACTAATCTGAGCAGACAAGAAAAGCCACTTGCATACTGCAGTAGATGATCTCATAGCTCTATAACAATGCAGTTTGTTTATTTTAACTTAAGACCTCAGCAGGTTGCTCTAGTCATAGGTCCTGAGGAGGGCAGAAAGTCTGTTTGCATAAAGATGCAAATGGAAAATGCCGTGTCCATTTCTACATACAGATCTGAACAAGGTACAATTGGCATGTATTCAGGTCTGAGTCTCTTAGTGACTTTTAAGTGTGAGATGCATTAAGTTTCATATAGAGTAAATATGAGCCCTTCCTTAAATGCATTCATGCAGTGAAAACTCAGAAATGTTATTTTAATATTTAAGTTAAACAAAAAACCTTTCATGGCTACTATATGATGTATGTTAGGCAAGGTTTGACTAAGGAAGTGGTTTTCTGTGAAGGTTTAAGTACCAAAGGTAGAAAATCTAGTCTAGTGATACAATGTTAATGTGCAGTGTTGGCTTTTCTAATTTGTACTGTAACACCTTCACACCTTTCTATTTTAAATGAGTCTTTTCCTTTTTAAATAATATTAGGTATATTTTCACACCTTTATTTTCTGATGCAGAATTCAGGTTAACATTTTACTGCATCTGGTAACATGTATGGTGTTAATATGTTTGGATCCTTGTGACCTTTCTTTTGGACATTCTTGTGCTTTTTTCATATGCTGTATTCTTCAAGCAATAAAATTCTGATGTGTTTTTATAAAATTGCTTTTACATTTAATGAGTAGTCTGCCTTCTTCATTGCATTTATAAAGAAGAAATTTAAGACTACTTAAGCTCTGCTGTTATTTGACCTACTGAAAAATTTTTGTGACCAAAGACTTTACAACCTGATTGCTGTTAGATGGCATTGCTGTTCACTGGGGTTGTTATGTGCTTGCAGAGAATATTTCTGGGCTTATCCTACTCTCTTGGGAATTGCATTTTGTGTATATGTATTTTTATAAGCTAACCTTCATGACTTGGAAAGTTGGTCCAAAACCCGATAGGCCAGGTAACCTCCTGTTAAAACTGAAAGTATTTCAAAGGGAAGACCACAGGCAGAGGCTGGGGAAATAAGATTATATGTTAGTCTTCTGTTGAACTGATTTCACATAGATAGTCTTGCTTAAATTTTGAGACCGATTCATTTATTCAGCCATTCTAGCTCAGGAATGAAAAGTCAACTAGCAGTGGCAGATGGGAGAATCTTCACTGGTCATTTAGTAAATTTAAGAATTTTGTATTACTTTGTTCTTGTGCTTCCATGTGCTTGCTTTTCAGTGATAACGAGATTTGTGAATTTATGGTACTGCTGAGTTTTGTTACAGCAGATATTTATAATGTAAATCGGACCAGTGAAGTGTGTGGTTGCTGTGTCTCAGAAGAAACATGTAACGATGTGTCTTCCTTTAAGGTCATCAGTGGGTTTTTCCATAATTATTCTGACAGTCTGTTTCAGAGTGCTTTCACTAAGTGACTTTCTTGCAAAAGCTTTCTTTTGTTCTTTTAATGAAGTATATCTGCATGACATTGTGGATGTGCAAACGGGTTAACAAGTATGCCAGGGTGATACACTTGTGGAAAGGAATAGATCCATGGAATGCTTGATTTGGCGGTGGTTCTTTTCTGTGCACCTATGCTAGAATTCAACTGAGGTTTTGCGGCAAAATGGTGAGGCAGTGAATCCAACCAGATGCAGCAATTCCCATGCATCAATCATTTGTGCATACAAGAGAGCAAGGATTGTCCTGTCTCGATATGCCAAATCCTCTACACTTATCATTCATATATCCAATAATGTGGGTTTTGCTGAATGGATATTCCTGATATAAATTTGAATAATATAAAGTAGAAATGCACTTCAGGTGATGTTTTGTATGTTGGGGAAGGGGAAATTTGTTTTTGATTCATGGTAGTGTTTTATTGTAATGTCAACTACAGGAATACAGAATGAAGACTTCTATCCCACAGCCTGAAGCAAATGGTCAGGTAAGAACTGACACTTTTCCAATTAAAAGCTAAAGAAAAGAAATGTAAGAGTTACTATGCCTTATATATGTGAGATTAAGATTTATAAGAAGCATATTCAATTGGGTAAAGAATACATCTAATTTTAAGGTTGAATATTCATGTGATTAATCTTTGTATTAAGTTAGACATGTTCCTTTGTGAGAAGGGAAGAAAGAGCCTTAAAGCAAAGGCAATGAACTCTATTTTCATTCGGTTCCGAGGCAGAAGTCTCACCATGCAAGGTCTGCATTTGATTTATCCCCTCCTCTCCTCAGCTGGCAGCTAGAGTAATTAATGCTTTTGGAGCCATAATGATGTGTAGTATACCTGAGAATGATTTCCATACCCATTTCAATAGGAATTATTTCACTATCCAGTTTTGGTTTTGGTTCAATACTGTTACTAGTCAGTTATTGTAAACTTCTATGCATCTTCAAAACATTATATGGTTATTAATTAGGTTCAGGCAATGTCCTGCTGCCCAGTGAAATAATGTCAGTATTTGAACAGTCTGTGCTGTGCTTTGAAGTTAATGCTTTCACATGCTACAAAACTAAAAGGTGCTGCACTGTGCAGAGGTACAAAATGTTATCATCATGTCAGACTCAAGGAGTGGTGACTCATTTAGAGAGAGTAAGGAATTGGAAAAACAAACAGGCCTGTTCTGAAAGTCATTGGCAGAGATGAAAGTATTTATTTGCAATAGCACAGTACTTGAGATTGTTGGTTATGGGCCAGGACTCAGTTTGATTAATGTCATGTTCAGGTTTCGTTCTGTCAACTGTGGAGTGAAAACCGACAGCTCAATTAAAAATCAAATTGAATGTTCTTTTGTTTTGTGTACAAATTTAAGTTTTGAGGTAGCAATGTAATCTCTGGAAGAGAACTAAATATATGAGGGCGATGACAGTAACATAAGAAATCTGACCGTGTTCACCATCCTGTCCTGCTCTAAAGGAGACCATTTTCAAAATTATTCCAAAACTTGTGTGATGAAGGAGGAATATGAGCAGGGAAAAAAGGTGTTTTTTCTATGTTAATGCAAAGAGCAAAGTGGTGTGAGATTTCATGTGTGTATTATTATATTTCAGGCAAGTAAAATTCAGACCTTTTTAATAAAGACACGGGAATAGTTGATTCTTACTTAATATATTTACACATTTAAGAACATACTTACACATGTTTTCCATATTCTCTGATGCTGTTCTGTATTCTATACTTATGGTAATTGTCTGGGAGAGCTGGGTGAGTTGTATGCAGCTGAACTCATTGCCCCTAAATTATAAATAACTATTTAATTGCTTTCAGTATCTTGGAATGTTGTAAAACTTGAAATTGTGGGAAACGTATTTTTAGTTTTACAACTTTTTTTTCAGTTTTTGAATGCTTTTTCATTGCTTTTTAGTTCTAATAAAGTTTGGTTAAACAAAACTAAAGCTTTACAAGCAGGAAATTAGTTTAGGTAGTACTGATTTTTTTTCTTCCCTGGAATCGTTACTGTCTTTCCCATTCATCACTGTTGTGTCCTACATATTGCGTTGTCTTGGCTTTCTGTCTGAGGATCTGATATCTAAGGTAGATATCCCAAAGTAGCTCATATAGCCTTTTTCACAAAGATTTTTCTCCTGCCAAGTGCTGTGGCTGCTAGGGACTGACCTCTTCCCAAGCATCTCCTGTATCCTGCAGGCCTACTTGCATGGGAGCCAAAACCTGCAGCTGCTGCCTCTGAGTTCTCCAAGGCTGTTGCTCCATTGCTGGATGTTCCATATGCCATCACAATGGGTTGTTCCCAGTGGCCTTTATCACTTTCTTTTAGTTATTGTTTTCATCATGAAGTGTTACATAGTATCATTAAAATTGAGGGAACAATTTTGGACTAAATGTGGAAATATGTACATAATCATATCTGTCTGCAGGATGTGAGAACGCAGGGCTAAATTGTCTGTAGCTGCTGTTGGTGAGTTCATCTCTTCGAAAATGCTGAAAAATTCTATGTTATCTGCTTTGAGTGTTAATATTCTGAGACCAGAATCACCATTTGAACTTCTCTTTCAGGAAGATGATGAACATTTATTACATGAATTTCGTTGATGAAGTGATGAACTTCTCTACCCAGATAGGTGCAGAACAGCATGAGCACAAATAGAAATGGTCCATCTTAGCAGATGACAGAATATTTCAAGAACCTACATGGGTAGGAATGTTTACTCTAAACTAGCCTCCTTCTATAGATGAAAAGGTTCTAGGGCATGAATCAAACAATCATGAGGGAAGAATTGTGGTAGCAGTTCTCTCTGGACAAAGAAGACATTTCATTGTATTCTTCAAGTGTTTTTTTCTTTAATCGTGTGAGAAAGGGACTGAGAACTGGACGTTGTCCTAAAATGAAATCTCCGGTATTGATTGTGTTATGAGAGCGTGTTTGAGAATCTTCTCCTTTAAGAACTCAGAATAAAGCTTCTGAATGCTGAAATATTTTCTTGTGCCCCTGTGTTTAGATATAACTTTGTAACTTCCAGTTCCAACTTTGTAGCTTAGGAATTCCAACCAAGAGAGTCAGGTTAGTCTTCAAAGTCAGTTGAATTTTTGTCTTGGTAACTTTTCTGTGGACTGGCTGTTGGAGACTTTGAATAGCTCTTTGAGTTTTATGTATAGGTAGGTCAATATGCAACAAAGTAACATGATTAGAGAATTCTGTTTGATTTGATGCTTACATGACTTTAGACACTAGAGAATCAAAAAGACAAATTTTGAAAATAAGACTTAAACTCTTTTATATATTTAGTTATTACTAGAGCTAAATGTCAGTATTTCCAGTACTTTTGAGTTTTCAAAGCTGATTGTGCAATAATTATACTGTAAGTCAATGTCTTAGGTACCAAGCCTCTTGCAATTTTGATGGTTTTGAATTTAAAAGGTGAAATACAGGATCCCTTGGGTTTGTCGAGAATGTGGCTTACAAGTTGCAGTGGTATGACTGGGAGGATCCTGTGTGGCCACTTTCTTGCCAGCTCCCCAGGTGGGAAACTCATTTGTGAGCCTCTTCAACTGGCAGCTCATTTGCCGGGCTAATTGGCAAGAGCTGTGCTGGCCTCAGGCTCTGCTCTAGAGGTTGAGTTGTGTGGGTTTCAGGACCATGTATATGATCTAATTAGCAAACTATAAAGCCAAATTTGTGTGGATAATGTGCTGAAGCCAGGCAGAACCTGTAATTAAGTTCTGTTCTTAGTTCTTCCCTTAACTTAATATTTAATTCTTTTTTTTAAGATTGACTCTATCATTGCTGTCCCAGTATTCCTATGGGAGAAAACCAATGGTGTTGGAGATGAAGGAAAAACAACTCTTACCTAGGGCTCACCTTTTAATCTGATCTGCATCTCAAGTCCAAAGAGCAGATGTTGGTCTTGAAATTTAGCTAAATAGAGCTCCAAAAATGTAATGTGTAGGAAGAAAAATAATTTTTGTGACAGTTGGATTATTTCTCATTTTGTCTGTTTGAACTCACTTAAATTTATGCAGACAGGCTCTGGTCAGAATCTCACCTTGGGAGAAAGGATGATGAACAGAGTTGTAGTGATTTTTTTTTTTTTTAAATTAATGTGAGAGAAAGACATAGGGAGGTAACAACTGCATAGAATAGAAATGTCATTAAGCAAATCAGTGGCAGTGTTGGTTTATTTACATTCCTGTTCTTACAAGTGATTAATAGTGGAGAGGATACTCTTGGATGTGCAGATTACTCTGAGTTTTCTTCCATATCGTGATTCTTTCCCAGTTCTTTCATACAAATGTGTTATGCAACATGAACATGCACTTTCTCATAAGAAAAGAAGGTACCACCACAGACTTAAAATAACAAAGGAAGGACCCTTTGACAGCGAGGTAGGGCAGTCGAAACTCAGAGGGGGGCAGTGAGCCCTGAAATTAACGCAGCTGATACTGATTCAACGAAACAGGATCTGATGAGCCTCAGCAGGAACGTGTCGGTATTGTTCCCCTGCTCGTTCCGTTGACTGCCGGCAGGTGGCTGTCAGGCTCAGGGAATGGTTTCAGCTGGGAGTCCCGTACTGCTGCCAGCTATGGCCTGCTACCGCTGGTGCAAAGTGTGATACTGGCGCAGCTGTAACTTAAAATTCCTGTAAAGAGGCTAACTTATGACCCAGAACATGGATTGTGATAAAGTTTTATGACAGGTTTTGCACAACTGTAAATTCATTTTTCTGAACATAATTCAGTCAGATGATAGTTAAATATTTTAACAAGCCTAAAAATATGTGGTGCTGATCTGTAGCTGCTCATTCCTCCACTCCTCATTTTTCTGCAGCTTGAATTAATACCGTGAGGCTCTCCATGTTTCCGTATTGATACGGACATTAATCTGTTACGCTCTGCTTGAAAGTGGCTGGCTGATCAATGCAGGTGGAAGTTGCTATGCATGTCTTGGGTTATTATCTTGGCACTAATAATCTTTATGCCTGTAGATAATGCTTGTCTATCAGAACTGACCATTCCTATTCACCTAACTCTTCCTATTTGATACAGCTTAATATTCTTTTAATATAGGGAAACGTGCATGGAGTTGGTGAGAGAATTGAGAAGACTTGTTAGGTGGAGATCTCAAGATAGCAAAGCCATGGTGACTGTGATTAGTAAATAGATGGTATTCAGGGAGATAACGCAAGCGTTAAAAAGTTCAAAATAATATTTTAAGATCACAACTGACAGAGATTCCCTGATATTTCTGTAATAATTGTCCTGCCTTCAGCTTGGGCTACAGTTGTATGTTATCAAAAGGAACTGCCAAATTATAATGAGTCTCTCTTCACTGAAAAAATCAGAGGATGTTTGTGGTTAGAGCATTGCCAGTTTATGCTGATTGACACCACTTTCCCTTTGTTACATATGGCATGGAAAGATGTGCTCTTAGCTTAGGGCAGGCAAAAAGAGCGAACACAGGATTTCATAAAAGCAGATGGAAGTTCTTATTTTTCTCATGCTTACAGCTGGTGTAAGTTGTATCCTTTTGGTTCTGATCACTGGTGGTGCCTTTCGTTTGTTGGCTGGGGAGAAAAAATACACTTCTGCTATTAAAAGATAGAAGAGCATTTCAGTATGGACGGGAAATGATGTAGGAGGAGGAAAGGAGTTCTTCCCACCAAAATTCAGAGGTAGGGGAATACTTAGAATAAGGTCACTAAGCAGTGGCTGAGGCTGTGCTACTAAGTGTAGTCGTACTTCTGCCTTGAAGCAAAGGTGGTGTGGTCTAATTCAGCTGGTTTTCTGATTCAATTTTTTTTTTTTTAAAAAAAAGGTGAGCCTAGTAAGTTTAAATATTTTGTCTGCTAGTTGAAATAGGTACCCAATGGCAGTAAGCCCTTAGCCAGATGCATAACTATGGATGCGTTGGAAGCTGCTGAGTGCTGTTGACTATGTGGGGGACCGTATGGAAACAGCAATGCAAGGAGAGGTGTCAGGGCTCCTTTGTCTGAGATAATTTCACAGCTAGGAAAGAATGATTGTTTGCTCACCACACAGAGGTGTTATTAATGCTAATGTTTTTAGAAATTGGAGCACTGAAGTGCTGGTGATGGAGAAAAATGCATGTATAAATAAAGGGATGAAGCTAAATTTTTCTGGTTTCAAAGCAAAAAGAGATAATGAGCTTCTGCAACGTTTCTTTGTGGAGTAAAAATCCAATTTTGGTATGACAGAGACTGCTGGCTGGCAGAGAAAAGGATTAGTGGCACCTCACACCGAGAAGGAGGTATTTGGAAATAATTTTTTGGCTGTGCTGCTTTCTGTGACCATGGGAAGTTGAACTGATGCTCTGTTAGGACGCATGCCTGTGGGGAGTGCCAGACAGAGCTCTGCTACTCAGAGTTAATCATGCCAGTTGTGGTCCTGCCAAGATAACATCCTGTGGTACACTTGTAAGCCCAACTAGCTTTTGCTGAGAGGTGAACAGAATTAATGAAATATATACCAGTTGTAATAAATAGAATGATGTAGGTTTGGCATAGACCAAAATTGGGCAGTTTTCTGTTAAAGCCTGCATAATTACTCAATGATGGGGAAAACCAGCTAAATGCAGCAGGGAATTTACTTAGCTGTTATCGTGTTCCAGGAAGTGATAATGGTGTACAAGGATACCAGAACAATGCAATTTGTCATGGAGCCTTTGCCTGTAATAATTTCTTCAATATGTCCTGAATGTATTTCCCTTCTTGAGCCCATTGGGTGAGACTTTTTAAAAACTTTTTTTTTTTCTGAAGAATCGTGTTTTCAGAGATGCAACTAGAAGGAAAAAAATCTGCAGGATAATAGTTGCTTTATTATGTCTAGGGCTTCTGCCAATTTCACTTTGTGATAGTGGAAACAATGTCCAAATCCCTAATGATTGATGACAGCGTTTCCAACAGCATCCTGCAGAGATGCAGTGGGTGCTCTCCTCTCCCCTTACAGCCAGAGAGGGGTGGAGTACAGGTGAGCATCTCTCTGGGCAGGGCTGCACCTGGGAGGGAGAGGGCTGGCTCCTAGCTGAAGTGAAGGTGAATGCACACCTGTGTGGGTACACCTGTATCTTTTGCTCTGGAGGAACTGCAGCTTGAAAGCAAGCAAAAATCAGGGACCAGCTGTGAAATGTTTTCCAGTGCAAATACTCATACAGCCTCTGAAATATGTTTGTAACAAATAGGCTTTGCATTTGAATTTCTGGAATCTTGTAGTATGAAAAAAAACCTGCAGTAGGCCACTATGAAAGCCTTTATCCTGTGCAGCACAGGGCTGACTGTTTTTTTGTTTGTTTGTTTGTTTGTTTTTTAATGTATTAAAACAGGGTCCCAGTGAGATGGAGAAATGTATTGTCTCCCCAGGAATGATGGAGGCACCTACTCGCTCTCAGTTTCCCTGCAGGACTGCACGTGCCCAGCTCTCCCTATTCCGGGGCCTTACAGCTCCCTGTGGTCCAGAGGTTGCTGTGGTAATGCCTGTCCCATTTTCAACGCTCATACAGGTGCATGGTGAACAGGGAGCGAAGCACAGCGCTGACCTAGGCCTGCAGTGCTTAAAAGCAATTTGTTCTTCCTGAGTGCTGTGCAACAACATACACGTATCGATCACTTGTATTCAGCAGTGTTGCCTCACCAGAGCCCTCAGTGCAGTCGGCGTGGTGTTTTCAGATAGGTGTAACGTGCAAGCGGTTTGGGTTAACTTGCGCGTGTGGGTGTGGTGAGCCCAGGTGTGGGGTTACATGGGCACTGCCTCGGAACACGCTGTATGGGGAGAAACTGATGCCTTGTGAAGGCAGTTGTGGCGGCTCTCAGTCTTTGCTTTCTATTGATAGCTTTCCAACAGCCATCTTGGTGGAAACGAATTGTTTGAGGAGGAATTATCACCCTTTCTTTACCAGGTGCCGTCGTGCAACCACGTGAATCATTGACCTGCCCCGTGGAGAACGGGAAACGCAGGGCTGACCTCAGGGGGAAAGCGGCGCGGCACAGGGATTTATCATTCACCGCGCGGTCGCTGGGGACACAACGGGCTGCAGGTGTGCGGCTCCGCCCCGCGCCGTGACTCAGCGCCGTGCAGAGCGCGGCGCGAGGCCGCCGCGCGCACAAAAGCCGGGGCTCGCGCTGCCCGCGAGGCGCCCCCTCCTCCCGCCGCTCTCCTCGCGCTGACGGGCG